>NC_134477.1:40608996-40914702 GCF_964194025.1 Convolutriloba macropyga | reverse complement strand
AATTGAATTCAATAGTTATCAAAAACTGGTTGTTCTTTGATACGATAAATGTTTCTGTCAAATCATTTAATTCGCTGACAATCAAAACATTTTATACGGGATTTGCGGCAATACAATGGCCAGTTTTAGTCTAGCCGTAATCTTTTAACCATTAGATTATCCAAATTGAATAGAGAGCAATTTTTTTCTGCTTTTTGTTCTTTTATGCTATTACTGGGTATTTATTAGACCGGAAAAGTTTCAAATCAGAGTTAATTTTTTGACAGATCAATTTTACTGGTAAATGAGACCCAATAGACAAATAACATATATTATTTGAAAACTCGCTCAACACTGTGTTTGATTAAACTTGTCTTTTGAAGTCTTCTTGTTTTATTGTAGTACTATGACGTAGTCTTATTACTGACAGATTCAATTTGAGACCTAAGAGCATCAAATTGATTTATTCGGTGTGTTTTCTCGAAATGCTATTTTTTTGTATTTAAAAGATGATTTCTTAATAAAAAACATTGGACATTTGAGCTTTTGGGCACATTTTTATCCTTTTTCTCTCAACTTATCGCTTATTCTTCGATCTGAGAGGTCTCATTTTCCATCTAGTTAATGAGAGTTCAGCAAACAATGCATTTTTTGGTTTGTTGTTTCCTATTTAAATCTGGCTCGAACCTTTGCAAACGTTTTTAGTTCTGTCGTTGTCTCGCTACCTTATTAAACTGATGACAGGTCGCTTATCACAATACTAACGTCAAAAGAAGGCGCAATGACTCATATCTAAAGGTCTCAAACGAAATATTAAATTTTTGGCGGTTCCGTCATTATTATTTGCAATATTAAATTGAATTTATTTTTGCAATTCCTCCTTTCTCTTTGTAGTCGTGACATTTTCTGGATAATTTTAATTACAAGCATCTAAGAATTATTATGGCGGGGGAGAGAAAGAACTTTTTTTAAAAAGATTTCAGTCCATAGATAATGATTTTCGAGACTTTGAATCTATTTATTTTTTAAAGAATATGAGTAACTTCTTAAGTTTTGCGTCGTTTTTAACCTTCTTTTCGTTTTTTTGGTTTTTTTGCCCATATATAAGTTGAATTTTTGGTGTCTCCAAACAAAAACCTAAGGAAAACAAATCCCATTGTTACTGAACGGAGGCCAATTATTCATTTTTTCATTAGTTAATAACTTGCAATTTGAAGGATTTGAGCACCAAACTTTTGCAATTTTTTTTTATTTTTTATTGAGAATATTTGTCCCTTTTTACTATGTTTAACTATTATTTTGAATAATAAAAAATTTCAATAGCCTTCCGTAGATTCATAAAAGAACATTTTTAATGGCTTCTGTAGATAGCTAAAGGTCTTCATGACTTTGAGATTATTTATTTTTTAAGCAAAAAACGTGTACGTGTGCTTTGACCCTGCCGATATTTGTTTCTCTACTTGCTACTTATTCTCAATCGAGACAAGTAACAAATCCTAAAATTTTGTACAAGTTTAAGTATTTAATTCGGAGTTGTTTGTGAGCTAGTGACTGAGATGTCCATAAGCCCAATTCTGAGTACTGTTGTCTTTTTAATCCAATTACCTTCTGATTGTAAACCACCTATTTTTGCTACAGTTTATACAAGATGAGGTGTGCGCTCGTAATTGTCCTGATCTAACCGTTGCATACCAAACGTACCTTAGACAGAATCGTCTCCGGCGGAAAGTGCCTCAGATCAGACTCAACCGCGCTCGACAGTTTCTGCGCGCTCGAAGTGTGTCCGAAATTGTCTCTGATCAGACTCAAGCAAAAAATTTCAAAAAGTGTGAGATTTGCGGTGAACGTCCTGAACTTTATTAAGAGTTGCGGTTTTTAATGGTGAATGCGGTAAAAAAAGTTCACCGCTGACAACTTCAGAGCCAACATCTCTCAGTAAAAAAAAAACACAAAAAAAATGAAAAAAAATATAGCACTCAAAATGCTCTCCGATTAGACAAACTTACGTTCGGAATCGTTTTCTATCAGACTCAGTTGCGTTGGAAATGCTGTCTGATCGAAAAGCTTCAAGCGCAGGATTATCAATTATATAAAATCCTCTATCGAGGACTGCCATTTGATGTCAGCTGAACCCTTGATTCTGATCAGAGCTAAAGGATTTTAGATCAGTCTCTGATCGGTCGCTGCTTTGTTGTTGCCCTTTGGCAGGGCCAACGTCTCTCACTAAAAACTAAAAAAAAACTAAGAAAAAACTAAAAAATAGAAAAAAATAACGCGCTCAAACTGGTTTATCATCGAACCCACTTGCGTTGGAAATGGTTTTTGATCAGACCCAGTTGCGCTCGAACCGTTTATGATTAGACCTAGTTGTGCTCGAATCGGTTATTATCAGACTCAAGCGAGCTCAAATCTGCCTCTGATCAGACTCCAGCGCGCTGTAATTTCAAATGCCCTGTAACTCCGAGCGCAAAATGTTCAGCTGTGCTGAATGAACAATTTCGAGCGCACACCTGCCTGAGTAAATTCATAGTTCCAAATTAAATCCCTAAGATCCCTTCCGTCGACCACGGAAGAACAGAAGGAGATTTTTTGTCCCTGTTAGAACCGATGACAAAATCTTGCTGGACGATATCTCTACTCCAATGAGGTGTCACTGCAGGTATGCTTTTGAAGATGCTAGTTTCTTCTTCTGATGGATCGTGTCGTTCTATTTTGGACCATGAAACGTTTCCGATTTAGAAGAAAGGTTGTTTGACAATACATAAATTGATTTCTGCCCTATTCAGCACGTCTAAGATACTCACACTCCCTAGTGATCAGTAGTAGTGTGTTTTTAGCCTTATACAGGGACACAAGCATAAAATAATTGTGTATACGCTCAAACAATTTGAGCGAGCCTGCTCATTACTCCTGATCTTTTGTATAAGTGTACTTCGTGTAAACAAGCAGCTGACATTGTTTTTAACCTTTTTCAAACGTGAATGGACACTAATAGAAAGAGTTTGTACCGTGCAACAAATACAATTTTGTGGAATGATGGCATGAAAACAATTTGGCGATGGAAGGAATTGAATTGAATTTCCGGTGAACACGACAGTGAAATGAGACCCCCATTGAAGAGGTTATTCAAAAAGTCAGTCGCATTTCCATTGAGAACTTAACTATGGGGGCGTGTGTCAGAGCTTCTCTGTAGATTTCAGATTAAGGCTAAAGTAACTAAAATCAAGATGATAGGCACGATCGTGGCACTCTTCCGTGCAATCAGTTTTCGACACCTTTTAGTTTGAGGGTACGCTCCCGAGTTCAGAAGATATAGCTGATTCTTCCCTGAACCTGATTCTCTAATTGCCCATCAATAGGCTTGTTTGTGGCTGGTTGGTGGGGGGAATGGAGGAATGGAGGAACTGAAGGTGATTTTTGTCCCTGTTATAACAGATGACATAATTTGCTGGTTGATATGTTTACGCCAATGAGGCTTCACTGGATGTAAGCTAGTGAAGACGCTAGTCTCTTCTTCTGATAGACCGTGGCGTTCTATTTGATCTATAAACAGTTACCGACTTAGAAGATTGATTGTGCGACAGTGCATGAATTTATTTCTGCACTATTCATCGCGTATAAGATACTAACACTCGCTAGAGATCGGTAGTAGTCTGTGATTGGCATTATGCAGGGGCACAAGCATAAAGTAACTCTGTATATGCTCAAAAAAATTTAGCGGTCTGGCTCATTACTCCGGCTCTTTTGTATAATTTGTCTTCGTGTAGTAAAGCAGCTGATATTGTTTTTAACATTTTGCACACGTGAATGGACATTAATAGAACTGGTTTGTACAATGCAATCAATTTGTTTTTTTTTGTGTGTGTGCGTGGAATACAATAAAACAAACTGGCGTTAGAAAAATTTGTATTTCCGGCAATCCCAACAGTGAAATTGGTACCCATTGAAGTAGTTCTTCAATTAGTAACTCAATCGCATTTCCATTGAGACCGAAAATAGTGGGGTGTGTGTCAGAGCTTCTCTGTAGACCTCAGATTAAAGATAAAGTAACCAAAATCAAGATGATGGGCACAACCGTGGCCCTCTTCAGTGCAATCATTTTTCGACTCTTCGAAGAACTAGTTGTCACCTTTTCGTTTGAGGGTACGCTCCCGAGTTGAGAACATATAACTGATTCTTCCTTGAATGTGGTTCTCTAATTACTTATTAATAGGCAAGTGGTGAGTGCACTGAAAGAATTGAAAACCCGGCATTGTGGATAGACTCTTCTGTCTGCACTGAGGCAACCAATGGGACGGGACCGTCAGAGACCAGTGGACTAGGAGATTCTCCAGATGCTTGAGAAATGGGAAACGTGAATCAGCTTTAACTCATCCAGGAAAAATATGGTAGAGAATTCGGGATTGCATGGAAGTCACTTTTTATAGGCAAATGTCATGTGCAGAAATTTTCTACAAGATACAAGAAAATTGCACTCATGTGGGGTTGGCGGATGCGGCCTAAGTTTTTGCTAAAAAATACGCTAATCAAGTGGTCTTTGAGAAAATCGGATGTTGCAATTGTTGGTTGTAAGAAGTTCAATTCTTGTGGAGAGTATAGTTTTGTAGACATTGTTAAAATAGAGATCGCTGATGGTATTTTTGGACCACGTCAATTTAACTGGTGATTGGATTGCTTTAATCCAATATGGAACTAGTGTTGCAACCGCCGCTTGGAAAGGGGGCAATGCCGTGTTGAAAAGAGCAGGCGTCTGCATTTCACATCCACGGTATTCTTTGGAAATCTTGTATAGAATGATCGGAGGTAGTCAATTTGTGATGTTCCAGGGAGCCTGAGTTGAGTTTTTTTTAATATTTTCTCCAGAGACAGTTGATGTGTTAATGATTTGAATTATCTCTGAACAAAACTTTGGTCAAACAGGGCCTGTGGTCGCCTCAATTAAAGGTTTTCAGTTCCGTTTAAAAACTTATTTGATAATGGTCAAGTCAGTAAAATCATATTATGGTGGTTGGAGAGTGGTATTTTTTCTAATCAAATTTTTGTTGATGTGCTGCCATGTAGAAAAACTTTTGGAAAACAGCTAGTGCAAATGTTTTGATTTGAATTGTGAGTGGGTGTGTGCACTTAATGATAGTGCTTTATTCTGTGTTTCTACTTTTGTGGAGGGGTTCAAAAATAATGTTGTGTTTCCTGCTGAGAACAGATAAAAACCGATAAAGATATTCACGCCCGAAAAAAACATATTTTGTATTTATCAATGACATTTTTAATTGCTTTCGAACGAAGTTCGCAGCAACTATTGTGAACGTGCTGGTCTTTTTTATGCAAAGTTTACGCTTGACCGTTTTTGCGCTTTTCTTCTAGATTACTCTTTGACTTCTCAAGTGACTGTTTCACGCTTTCATTTTTCATTTTTGAGCGATCTCTATTGCTCTCACTCCGTCATATAGCTTGTTGCAAAAATAGAACCGATTGCAGCAGAGCAAAATTAAGGTACTGATAGCCGAATGACCAGCGCTTCAGGAAAGTGATCGAGAGTTCCATTTTTCGAATCCCGGCGTGGTCAACTATTTTTGCACCCATAGAGAAAAATTTATCGAGGCTACAGCACTTGAATTAAAATGCCTCGCCTGTCGCTCGAGAGCAATGATTCTGACATTAGTCGGTTTCTGTTTCCATTTGGCGCTCGCAAGGTTCTGAGCTTAAAGCTATTAAGAAGTCTTTTCACAAAGCCAATGAAGACATTGCTAGGAATTATGAAAACGAAAAAACGAACTTTTCAAAAACACCAAAGTGTTGCAGATATCTTGGTATTCAAATTGACACGTACCCAATTTCAATGAGCAGCTAAATAAAGCCTTGAAAGAGAAGGCTTATGCTTTAAATTAAAATATCTAATAAGACATCAAATTCACCTGAACGCGCGCATTCTTTTAAAATCACATGTGCTTTCACACTTATCGTTTTCGGCAGCCGTTTTTTTTTCAAAATCTATCTGCGAAAAACCTGAAACGCCTCAATATGTCAATGGAGGCTTTTCAGGTTTTTCGCAGATAAGTTTTGAAAAAAATGCCTAAAACGATAAGTTTGACAGCACAAGTGATTTTAAAAGAATGCGCGCACACAGATTAACTGGGGTAAAAAGGTCTGCTTTCTACGCAGAAATTATGACAAATCGAGAGATCTGCTAATACAAACAAAGGTAATACCAGCTAAACTAATAATATCAAAATAGTAGGCAATCAAGTCTCATTACGACATAGCCAGACCAGAGTATTCTGAAAATTTTTACGGCTATCTGGGTCTTCATCGAAACACTAGTACAGAACTATTCAAAATCAGAGAGAATGCCAAAAACACTTTTGGATTGATTCGATTGTTCGTCAATGCGTGCAAAAATGGCATAGGTTACCACAATGGTTTCGGTGGGCAAAAAAAATAAAAAAATCTAAAAACGTTCAATAACTTCTTGCTCTCACAAATGAAAAAATTCTACAGCCGAAAAAAAATCAACTCTGAGATCTTTATTTTCAAATACGATGCTCATATATTTCTTTGATGTGTTCTCATTTTCTTGGATTTTTTTTGTTTTGACCCGAAAAACGTTAATTCTTAGTAAATTTGTTAAAACTAACATTGCCTTGCTTGAGTTCAGAAATGACAAGAATTATCTCTGATGTTTTGTTTGCTTTTCATACGATGCCCTTGTTTCTTGCTTTCATTTTGTAAACATAACGTCGTTTTTGTATTTTTGGTAGCTTGCGGGCAATTGAGTCTTGACGGACCCTGATTTTCAATGAGATTTTAGACTAAGTTTAAGAGAATGAAATTGTAGGCTAATTGCTTTCTTGAGGAGCGTGTCCTTCGAACAACGGTGGTTGTTTGTTGGATGTCCTTCGTAAAAAGGAAGCGTGTCTGTGGGCGTGGGTTTCCTAAATATCAAAGTTAATAGCTCAGCTGTAAATGTCTCTTCGTCACAAAAATTTTTGTGACGAAGAGACATTTACAGCTGAGCTATTAACTTTGATATTTAGGAAACCCATGCCCACAGACACGCTTCCTTTTTACGAAGGACATCCAACAAACAACCACCGTCATCGCTTCTTTGTACCATACACTTACGAACCAAAGGGAGCGTTTGATGAAGAGTGCAATCTGGACATCCATAACGCAGTTACTGAAAAGAGCTATGCATTACATGCTGCTTGTGAAATTGTCCTCTCTGATTAAAGAGATAAGCGAGACATAACCGGACATTGTAGACTGATGATCAGTACGTAACGTCACACTTTAAGGCTGTCAGATTATATCTATCAGAACGATTTTAATTATTAACTCGCAAGTGCTTTTAGTCCCCATATGGCTTGGATATTTCTTTTTATAATACATGCGACCAATTATTACATAGCATTTTACCCAATGGCATTATTCCAAATTATCCAATGGCATTATTCCAAGTTATGCCAAATACCCTTGGAACTTTTCGTTCAATAATCCGATTACAAATTACCGGTTGTTATTACAAGGATACCGGAGGTTGTGCTCAGGGCATTTCAGTTCAGAATCATAGTATTTCAAGCCTACACAATACTGAATTGAAGTATTTGAATTAAGAATTACCAGTTCATTATGTGAATTGCGAAAACAGGCAGAACTTAAACCGGGAGCACTGTGTTTGGTAGACCTTCAGTCTGCCTATGATTATTGATGGGTGGGTCGTTATATGCACAGAATGAATTTTGAACGGTTCATAGTCTGTGCAGAATGATTTATTAACGGGATTTTGTCCGCAATACTGGATTCACTAACAGATCTTCGTCTGGAATGCTACGTTTATTAACAGGTATCACTCTGTGTGATACAATTTAGTGACTGATCTCCTGAGATGATATATGAGTACAATGAAGAGCACTAAAAAAGATGGTTGCTGGATTTGAATGTACAGTCTGTAGCGTTTTTTCAGTATGCGCAAAATAACAAATTAGAAGAAAAAACAAAAATTGAAAATTTCAAAAACCCTAGATGAAAACGGTTATAAGTAAAATTTACAGTTGCGTGTGAGGGGGACATGGAAGCACATTGCTGAGGCAAAAACCTTTTGAGGAGGGTTAATAACCCAAGGTGTAGACGTGATCCGTAACCTCCACGCGGTGCCCCGGATAACTACTGCTAGCTCAGTTAGCGGAAGATAGCTAAGCGGATAGTCTGAAGAGTGTGCTCTAAGCAAGCCACCTTGGACTCAAAACAAAATTTCTGTGAGTTCCTGCCAGTCCCATACTCATCAACGAAGGAAAGAGCCTGAAATGAAGGAGTTGAGACAGAGCTTGGAATAGCGACCTTGAAAAAAGGGAGCAAAAGTGATTGTTGGTGGGACCCAGTGAACAAAAGTGGCTCTTGTAGTCATTTCTCACCGACTTCTACCTGTTGGAAATGTCTCCAATGACCAAAAGATGGTCAAAATAATTGATTCTAAAGTGAAAAAAAGTAACGAAAGTGAAATCGAGACTAGTAGATGAAGTTTTGATCATTTAGTAGTGATTTGGTTTGACTCCAATTAAAGTTTCTTGCAAACTCTAATCGACCAGAAACCTATGTTAGTAGGCAACAAACGCAGATTTAGTAAGGTTGAGATGTGAGAGAGCTTGAGATGATTGCTACACAGTTTTCACTGAAAGTTGATGGGCAGTGGATGAGAAAACTGTGTGTGATCCCTGCGCACAATTGGTATCTGAAAGGATAGTCTTCCAGTGGGAAATACTGTGTATGGTCCAGACAAGATAGATATAGTGAGAGTTAGAGAATTAACATCACAGAGTAGTTTTGCAACTGTGGTTGCAGAGCTAAAAATATGAGTTACTACACTACATGATTGATTTAGACAACACATGTTCTACTATGTCCCGAAAGATGGTTTTAGGAAAACTTAAGGCTCACTGGACTCAACTCCTCAAAGAGCTAGACCCCAGATGGTCGTCGCGCCGATGCTTTGGTCTTCATGGCATTGAATTCATTCCTCTAAAGGTCTGATGACTTAAAACTTAAGGCTTCGGCCAAAGGCGAGGTGCACTTTTGAAAAATTCGTAAAACAAAAATTGAATGAAAGAAGCTGAATATTTTAGAAGTTGTTTTGCTTTTTAATTTCCAAATTCAATACAAACAATTTTTTGGGTTTTGTTAGGAGGGCCAGTATGGTTATTAAAGGCTTTGTATTGATCTTGCCAACTAGCGATACGTTTTTTGCTGTATATGTCATTTCCTTTTTTTAATATTACGTCTGAGCACACGCATATTTTGCATATTTTCCTTTTGATCCATCCAGCTTAGTATTGTCTGGTTACATGCATGTTTACTTTTTAAATGATTATTTATCTTTTGGTTTTCAGACAATATTTGGGTTACCTGCTATTTGTTTTGTTTCAATTAGTTAGTCAAATCGCGAATGTTTTTGTTGTTCGGAATTTTAAGTGGATGTAATTGAGGTTAAAAAAAATCTGCAAGCTTGAGTCACGCTACTCGAACCGTTCTATGAATTATGTTTTGCAGACAAAGACTCGTTAATTAATCATTCTTTGCAGACAAAGACCCGTTACTCAATCAATTTAAGAAGATCGTTACCCGTTAAAAATCAACCTGCGGAGACAAAGATCCGCTAATAAATCAGACTTGACGGACAGTTACAATGAACTTGATCTGAAGTTAGATGTGATCTGTCGGCAAAATGTCGTGCATAGTATTCCTGAAAACCTAAAACTCAATATGACGGTACCGCGTTTCAAGACTATTTGCGGATGAGCTACTCCTGGATACTTTAGCATACTTAGGTGACAATATAGTCACAAGTTGACAATAGGGTTACTGACATTGGTAAATTGTCCTTTCACCGATCATATCATTCCTGTGATTAGTTCTCCTTTTCACACCTGCAGTTTTCAGAATGACTATTTAATCGACCATATAATAAAATGGTAGCAAGCGTGACTTGATACAAATTTATCACAACCGAAGAAGTGATTATATTGACCCCGTATCTTTGTTGTAATGTCCTTGTAATAACCACTGCTAATTTGTACGTCAGTTAACGAACGAAAAAAAAACAAAGATCATTGGGTATATTGGCATTGGCTAAGATGATATTGGGTATAAAGACAACGGGTATAATGGCATAGGGTTATAAGGCCATTGGGTGTTATGGCATTGGGTATAATTCCCCGAATCTTGCAAAAGGGGGGGGGGCAATTGTTGAAAAGATCCAAAATATCTGCTAACTTGTAAACAAATTATTGAACGAAAAGATTGGTATTGAGTTTGTGCATTGTCGCATTAGATAGAATGGAATTTGGTAGACTTTCATGTAGCCTATACAATCAAAGAAGCTTGGGTGGTGATAGTAATTGCAATACGGTATGGAAGTGATTCAAAAACAAAGTTTCTCTGAGTTATGCGCTCATTTCACTGAAAATGATCTGATTGGTTTTTATTTTTATCTTGTGAAACAACAGAATAAATTTTTGGAACTCTTTTAATTGACAGCGTTTTACATCGCCATAGTCGAACGTCACGATTCCAGGAGACCTAACAAATTTTGACAAAAGTTTAAGCACAAATAAATGTTTGGCATGTTTGCATTAAGAAAAAATTTTACTGCTTTTTTCCGATGTTTATTGTCAATACCTGTTTATAAAACGTTCATCTGTTTGACATAGTTTGATATATATTTGTTGCAACAAATCATGATTTAGTATGAAAAGTCATTTGACTTTCAATCATTGTAGGATAAAATTTAAGATTGTTGGATCTTTGGGTCAGAGCGAATTGGCTCACGCAAGGGCTCAATTACCTAACTTCTGCTAAATTCACTTCAAAATTTTGGCGTACATCTCGAACCGCTACTTGATTGATAATCAATACAATTTTTTCTCAGTGGCTTAATCAAAATAAAGTACCCTATATACATAAGGTTGCCTGTTGTTCTCAAAGTAACAAGCAATTATCTGGGAAGGATGATGAGAGATCAAACCTTGAAATGGCTATAGGTGACTTGACTTATTATCTCTACATTTTTTCAAATATTTCCTGAATGGATTATTAGAAACCAGCCGGATTCAATACCATTACACAACCAACTTTATCTATTTTTTGATCATTTGACGTTTAGCACTGAATGGCCGATGACCAAACAGACTTGACTGCATGCACTATTGTATCACAAATGCTGGTACCAAACACAGAGCTTACAAAAAAATTGAGTCTTTCAGTCTCTTCAGATCTGTATGCATAAGTACAATGAGAGTGCAACTGTTTTGTTCCGCATGAGCAAGGTCTAATAATGCACGTGTAATCACGATTCACAGATCAGATTTTACTCATAATTGCCAGGATTCCGAATACGTTCTTAGATTGAGCAAATCTTTTGCGCTTGCAGCCCTCAGAAACTTGAAACACACAGATGAATTATGTAGCGTTACGAAAATAGTTGATGACATTTTTTGATAGAATAAAACTTATGCATGTCTTTTCTATGGAATATTAATTTCAGACCAAACTTCAGTGGCTATATATTGAGATTTCGTTTTCAAAAAATTACAGTTTCCAAAAAATTACGTTTCCAAAACATTACAGTTTCCGAAACGTTTCAAAGAAAATACAGTTTTCCAGAATTATCTGGGGGTAACAAGTTATCCTTTTTTGTAAGAAACTGAACAAGAGTCATGTTTTCATTCGGATTTCTTATAGTTGACTTTTGCTACACAGCAAGACTTGACTCGAACACTTTGATGAAACTACAGGAGGGGTAGCAACTTTGCGCAAGCAATAACTTAAGACTACTCTAAAACCAACAGATTTTTATGGATAACTGTCTTCAAAAACAAATTTGACAGAGTTAGGCAACAACGAAAAACAAACAAAAAATATATATAGCCAGAGTGATGCGCTTAAACGAGCTCAAACAACTAAAAGTTGAGATCCCTCGAGGAAAAATTAAACAAGGATGCTCGTTAATGTGCGATTGCACATGATGTTCCAACTCGAGGTCATCTACTTTTTTTACTTAATTGTCAACAAAATGACATGATAATCAAAACTGGATGATTGAGTGTTAAAAAATTTTTACACAACCAAACCACTAAACGATATAAATATTGGCATGCCTCATTCCAGCGCTGACGAGATCTGCCATTAAAAACGTTACGAGAAAAAAACAAGCAACAAAATAAGCAAAAACGAAACTTTGACAGTAAAAACTCAATATTTTAATTTAAAAGCACCTATTAACAAATTCAAAAAGCAATCGCAATCGGATATAACCTCGTTTTTATCTTGTTAATTTCCTCGTTTAACCTCTAATTTACTTTTTCCTAACTACATAGCAGATGAGATTTTTCCTTAATAAGAATGGGCATCAAGTCGACAAAAAGAAGAAATATAGGTGAAATTCAGAAACCAATCAAAAAATTTTTTAAAAAAATATTTTCATAAGTCTTAAACATCACTACCTTTTACTCAATTAAACAATGATAAATTCCCTTAAAATGTCAACATGAAACCAACAGGACTTGTCTTTGGTTAGACTAAGCCGTAGAAACGGAACAAGCTCAGGAAAATCTCAAAAAACTGCAAACAAATTGCGAAAACACAATTTATTGTGGCCATTGAATACCTTGGCTATTATCTGACTTTTAATTATTTTCATACAATTGCGATTTATACTAGTTCAGCTAAATCATACTAAAAGATTAATTAAACTCGCTCGGGCCATATTTGAAAGTCATTGGTTTCTGTTATTACGCAATTGAGCTAAAAAAGGAGAAGAAACGAATAATGACCACTCACAAAAGTGTTATGAAATTGCATATTGTCCGCCAAACAAAACATCATTTACAACATATCAAACGCTATATTATTATCTGGAATCCAGAAAATGGATTGGACCTCTCAATGATGAAAACAAGTTAAAAATTGACGAAAACAACAACAAAAACTGAAAAGTTTGGAATATCTTTGAAAAAGTACAATATCATAAACTTTAGACTGTTCGCTTTAAACAGACTCCTACGGGTAACATCATTCATTCAATCTTCAATTTCAAGCTTATAAGACCTTTTCTGCAATTTACGGCTAGGTAAAGCATAAAAAACAGGTAAAAATATCAAATAAAAAAATTGAGCGAGAAAAAAGTTGAGGCCATTAAAAAATGAACATTTCCGTGGAAATTTTTCAATTTTGAATTAATTTTTTAACAGCGATGGGATTTTTTTTCTAACAATATGACTTCAGAAAATATATATACATTAGAGCCATCAACATTTTGAGGAGACTCGTAGTATCAACGCCATTAAATCCAATTGCTCTCAACGGAAGCCAGTAAATACGCTTACTTATTCCTCGATGGGACGACAAGAGAAAGTGTCATTCAAAATTTGTCAACAAGACATTATAACACGTCATTGACTTTGAAAACAGCAACAAATACAGGCAAAAACTAAAAATTCAGGAGAAAAGTGCGAGAAAATGTCGAAGCAATTTAAACCATAAGCTCTTCTCTGAAAACTCTAACTATTATCCATTGAACGCCTTTCATAAGACAATGGGAACAATCAGTATTAGGATATTGTAATAGTATTTGAAAAAGAACCAAAGATAAAAAATATCCAAAAAATAGAAAAAAATATGAAAGACACAATAATTGTTGAGTTACAAAGAGTTGGACGGGACCACTCAACGATGAGAATAAGTTAGAATTTGACTGACAAAAAGAACAACAACAAGGAAAAGTTAAAGAATAAAATGAAATCTTTGAAAAAGAATAATATCAAACTTTAAGACTATCAGCTATAAGCTGACTGCCTTTAGTAACATTTTTCATTCAATTCTCATTTAGAAGCATATGAGACCGGTCAGCCTTTTACGGCTACATAAAGAATAAAATCACAACAAATTCAAAAAGAATTAAGCGAGAAAAGTGTCGATGCCATAAAAAAAATTTTCGGTAAAAATTTTTCTATTTTCCGTTAAATTTTTAACGGCAATTGAATTACTTGTTTTAAAAAATTTGACTTCAAAAAATCAACAAATATGACCAAATACTAAAATCAAAATTTTTTTAGAAAACCTGTAGTATCAACGTCATTAAACTCATTATTTTTCAATGAAAGAAAACAAACACGCTAATTTATGCCTCGATGAGAAGATAAGGATGTTTGTTGTCCATAAGTCATCACCATAAGTCTAATGACAGTGAGAAAAACAACAAAAGAAGTAAAAGTGCAATGAGAAAGTGTCGAAGCCATTTAAACCATGTCTAAACCTTCAATTATGATTCATTGAACGCCTTCTCTGAATCATTGAAAACTATCATTAGTAGTGTAATTTAATTAAAGCAGTGTAAGTTTTCAAAAGGAACCAATTTTACAAAAAAAAATCCAAAAATGAAAAAAAATGTACGAAAACTCGTTGAATCGAAGTCATAAAACCAATAGTTGGAAGATAAATCCGCTAACCAGATTGGTATTGGCTGCAGTAGAAAAGAAGGGGGTCCTGTTTTTACTGAGAGTGACTTATAATTCACGAAAAGAAGTTTATGATCAGTTAGACATGACAATAAGTTTAATGACTGTGAGAAAAACAACAAAAGAGGTAAAAGTGCAATGAGAAATTGTCGAAGCCATTTAAACCATGTCTGAAAACTTTAATTATGATTCATTGAACGCCGTCTCTGAATCATTGAAAACTATCATTAGTAGTGTAAGTTTATGATCAGTTAGTGTTCAAAAAAATTTCAAAACATTATTCTTAAAGTCTTAACAGCCATTAGCTGTCCACTCAAAGCACTAGGTAGGTTCGCATAATGTTAGGCAGCAAATTGCACTTTTAGCCATCGAGTTTCTGTCATAGAACTCCAAAAAGTTGTTAAAATCTGATAAAGTATATCAAAGCTTCATTTAAAAGTACAGAAACTCGAGTCGGAGCAAAACAAAATGTGCTATTCCTTGAACTTTTCGTTAATTGGGCATCATTTCACTGTTAATGAGGTTTGTCATTAACGGAACTCATGGAAAGCGACTAATCTCTCATAAACTAAAGAAAAAATAATATGAAAAGTTCTCCAAAAAACATCTCTCAAATTGAATTTGATTTTTTCCCTTCCCTATGAGACCAGAACTTGCATTTCTATCACCATTCATATACTTGCACCTTAAAAATTGTTTCGTTTTAGCGTGAAATGTAATTTTGAATTGTTTTTTAATAGAAAAAATCATAATTTTTGAACAAAAATTACGCTAGAAGTGAAGAAAAACATGCCAAATATCCTGTGTTCACACAAAACTTTGACCCTCGATTACTCCTCGAAAAAAAGCAATTCAAAAAATCCTTTTTAATTGATGATACCACCCATATTTTTCTGCGATGAATAATATCGATCGGCAAAAATTGACTGAACAAAAAAAAGAAACCCATTTGAGTATACAGTTCCTCACCCCACAAGTGGGGTTGGAACGATAAATTCTGTAAAGTAGTTCTAAGATTTTCAAAAAAATAGCAAATTTGGCAAAATTAATGTAATTTTTGAATTCTAAGTAAAGTAGAATCTACATAATTGGTACAATATTTATTTATTATGAATTTAAATTCTGCTCATAACAATCCTGTAAGCTTTTGGCACAATTAACGACGACTTACAGGCCTTTACTTAGAAAATGTGGAAAGCACTCCAATTAAGCATGTGATCGATATATTGCATGAATCACTTAATTTGCCAATTAGCGGATCGAGCTGTGGACCACATTTTCACTAAATCATCAAGAAACATCAAAACTTAAAGTACATTAATAAAAGGACAATTTATAATGGATTAAGGTATCAGGATTATTAAGTCATACATAGTTGAATGGCTTCTTGGTAAACTACATATACGTTCTTTGTATGATTACAAAATTGTTCGCCCGATTATAAAAAGTGGAAACCAGCATCAAAAACAAGCAAAAATTGCGGAAATTTGGCACCGGTATACGTTAGTAACGATAATCTCTTCTCGAATCTCTGGGGAGCTAATCACAACTCGGATTCTTTTGCCAACTGTCGTTTGTGGTAGTATGTGAAGTAGAAACACAGAGTGAGAAGGAGGAGTACAATTGCCAAGAGAGCCATAAACAGGAATGCAGACAAGAATGCTGCAAGCAGGGGCTCGGGAACACCACTCGCCTAAAACAAACATTCTCCCAGATCCACGTGTTCAGGCCGATTAGACCTCTGAGCAGATCATCTCCGAGTGCACGCCTGCGCATGATGCGCTCGAATTCAATGGTCTGGAAAATTTCTCCAGCGCACTTTAGTCCAAAATTTTTCTGATCAGAGTTCACTTTGGTTTGGGATAGTCTGTTCAGAGGTGGATTTGAGTGCACACTAGTCTGATCAGAAAAGACTTCGAGTGCAGCTGAGTCTGACAGAAACCATTTCGAGAGCTTTTTTTATTTTTGCAGTCATCTTCAATCTTATGGCGCTGATCAGATCCAAGTGGTCCAGCTGATATCAGTTGCCGGTCCGCTTTAGAATTAGTTTTGAATAATTGTAGATTGTAGAAAAGAAGACGTTTTTATGGAAAACTGTCTAAGTTCATCTGTTAAGTCAGAAATATACACCAATAGCAATTGAAAATGTTTTCAACACTTGGATTTTTTTCATTTCCAAAACGCTTAAAATCGGTTTTTCCTTAGTTGAGTGTATGACTTAAAAACCTAATATCCATATTAAGAGATTTGTTTGACCAATGAGACTATTCGGGAGCATTAAAATCTTATCAGAGGCAGATGATCTCAATCTTGGTATCAATCATTTGCAACACACCAAAATTGTTTCAACAAACCAAAGATTCACAATTATGTCAAGGTGATCGTCCCCAAGTAAAGGTTCTCGATAAAAGTTACAAATGATCAGGCCGTCAAAAAGCAACTAGGAGTAGTGTCTTCAAAATTAGATGGACAAGAAGAAACTCTCAAACTTATTTCGAAGAAGCCAATTTTAAATATAACAATACAACTGATGACGAACGAAACAAAATGAGATCATAAGTAAAACCGATTAGTTTATTGTCAGAAAAAATACATAAATCTTTTTATATCTGTTATAGCAGCGTCATCGCTTATGAAACAAAACAAAGGGTTCTATTCAACATTAGTGAGCAAAATTAGAGCCATGACGTAATTACACCTCATGACGCTAGATTACAACTCATGACGTAATTTTTGAACATCAAAATGTATTTATTAATCGTTTCTCTGTGCGACTAAAAAATTGAAAACCTTTTTTGGATCATGAGAACCTTTATGCGATGGTTTCAAACAAACATCAAGAAACTCAGAAGTATTATTGAAGATTCAAAGAACGAAAAAAGACTTGCCTGACAAACTTTGTCAATGATTAATGGCCACTGAATGAAACTCAAATCTAATTCAGTCTTGGCGCTATCATTATCTTATTGACCTATTAATCATATGTGAGAAGTAAATTTTCCCACCAACAGAAACCAGATTTTAACATCCACCGACCTCCAACTAATGAACTCGATTGTACCTAACCCATATATGATTCTCGTGAAATGTTGATGAAAGTTGGAAATCACCTCCGGGATTCGGAATTAAAATCTCTTCGCATGTCAATTATGTAGAATATTTTTAGCTAATCTAATTTTTATCTGTATATTTTTGCATAGATAAGTACGATAAATGCGAGCCAATTTTTGTAGATTTTCAGTTCCAATTTTGATTTAAAAATCAACTTATTGAGTTCGTTGACCCGTGTTACCAACCACCACAATGGTGTCCAGACCAGCTACAGACGGACAAATTTTGGATCTACAGAATGCAGAATCAGCGACTGCATGGATTATGTCTTTTGTGGCGAAATTTCGCGCAGAGAAGAAAGAATACAAGATCGACACCAATGATACTGTACAGTAACTACAGGTAACTAACCAATCTTTTTCCTAGTTTGTGCGGTCAAGACGAAATTATTAAACTTAGGAGCCCAATTAGTCCCAGGAATTTGATAAATACTCCGTATAAAGACATCAGATTGGCGATTAAAAATTATACTTCTCCTAAAGAGAGGGTAGTAACGGCTGGAGGGGCTAATTTTCTGTCCGTAATACAAAGTGTAGGGGAGCCAGACGACAATTTCCTAGCGCGTTGTGGAGAGGAAGCACGCTATTGTGACTTCGAAAAAATCAAAACAGCGGCCAAACCTGACAAGGAGTAGATAAAAATAAAATTTATCTCAGGTTTGAGGGACCCTGAGGCAAAATTTAGTCTACTAAGCGGTATTAAAGCCAAAACCCGCAATATCGGTTACTGAGATCACTGAGAACTTATAGTTCAGAAGTTAAGCAATGGTGTTTGCAAGTTTTTCATCAGGTAATAAGCCTTTTACTGTGAAAGAAGAAGTTGGGTTCAAATTCAAAAAGGCCTTTCGAAAACCAACTGAAAAATACACGGCTAATTAAAGCAACAACATGTGCACTAGGTGTGGAGGTAAGCCACATTCTAGTAGACCCTGTCCAGCACTAAGTAAAAAATGCAACACCTATGAAAAAACGGACACTTCTCAAAAATGTGTTGAAGCAAACACCGACCAAATTAAGGTAAGTACAATAAACAGAATAACTTTCGCGAAAAATAAAATATTTCTGCTGAAAAAGCATCTCCACAATCGCAGATGGGAAAGTATTATACTAAAGAACAAATCTTAAGCATGTCTGCGACATGGGAATATATCTCAATAAATAACTGCAAAGTGAAAAGGCAGGTAGACACAAGTGCAGATAGCAGAGTGATATCATCAAAAATATGAACCAAGCTTGGTAAACCTCAGTTGGATGATAAGATAAGACATCTCGAAGCTTATGATGGTAATCAATTAGCGCTTCTAGGAACACCTACTTGTAACGTTGAGTGAAATGGAAGCAGGCTCACACAAAAAACTAGCAATTGTGCAGTTTGATAAGGAATTTGGACTACTTGGTAGAGACTTTCTAACCAAGCAGGGTTTGAAAAAAATTACAACCGAGCACTTACCTGCTGTGAAGGGTAATAAATCTCAAGCGAAGTTGATACCAGTATCACAGCCGATACTGCAGAGCCAGAAAAATACTTCTACCTCTTCAGGACAAGGTTACAGATTAGCTGGAACAGATGGCCGGACAGGGCATCCTTAAAGCGGTACAGCCAGGAGGAGGCACTAAAGCATCTCCAGTGCTTTGGCAGAGAAAGAAGAGTGGAGAGCTGAGACTTTGTGCGGACTCGAAAACGCATATCAATGGCAAGGTCATGGATGAGGAGTACACAATACCAAACATGGAGACGATCTTCCAGAACCTACATGGGGCCTCATACTTTGGCAGAATTGACCTCTCATGTCCCTTCTATCAAATTGAACTTTACGAGCAGGAAAAAGATATATTCACAATCAACACATCTCGGGACTGTTCAAGATGTGCCGACTACCTCAAGGACTGAAGAACTCGTCTTCAAACTTCCAGAATTGCATCGAATCAACTTTCAAAGGAATCAAAGATGTTGTGAGCTTTCAAGACGGTTTGCTGGTCTATGGAACTACCAAGGAGCAGCTCGACAAGAGAATGCTTGAAGTCATGAGTTGACTGCGTGAGAAAAATTTTACTATTAATGAGAAAAATAATCTAACTCAAAACAAGACCATAGCGTTAGTTTTTTGAGATATTCCGTTTCAAAGGAGGGAATAGCACCAGATGCCAAACATGATGAAAAAAATGCAAAAGCACCAACTAACAACAAACAACTCTAATCGTTTGTTGGGCTAATTTTTACTGATGAATGATTCCTGATTTTGCAACAAAAGTGCTACCCTTAAATAACATGAGAATTAACAATTTCTCATGCGGCAAAATGCAAAAAAAGACTTTGAAGACATAAAGAATGAATTCTCTGCTTTACCCACTTGTACAGCCTTATAGTTTACAAAAAGAAGCAACAGTTACTACAAACGCCTCTGAAAAAGCAATTGGCGGTGTTCTTTAGCAAGGAGGACATCCAGTCACATATACATTGAGAAAATTATCTCCGTCGGAGCAAAACTACTCGAAAAAGAGCGGGAACCACTGGCAATTGTGTCTGTGGTCACAAGATTGAATTCCTTCTTTGAAGACGAGTTACCCTACGTACGGACCACAAACCACTCAAATATGTCTTTGGACCAGACGAGGACATCCCGAAGACAGCATCAGCTAGAATCACAGTATGGGCAATAGCTCTAGTGGGTTTCAACTATGAGTTGAAGTACACGCCAGGAGAGCAGATACCCCACGCAGATGCTTTGAACCGAATGGATTTTGACGAAGACGAATCCGACAACGGTCGATTTTGCTTCGCAATCAATAACATCTACTTCGCTCAGAGTGATTTGGGGACCCATGCAGAAACCAAACCGAAATTGGAACAAACAGACTGCTCCAGGACATAACGAAACGAATCAAAAGTGCCAATTGAAAACAATGTTCAGGAGCGGAAAAAGTATTCGAACAACACAAAGATACACTGACCATGCACAATGGAATCATCTTCCGAGGTGTTGTTCCTTTCATTGCACCCAAACTACGACACTTGCTTTTGGCAAAATCGCATGAGACACATTCTGGTAAGAAAGCAACTGAGGCATCAGTTAGAATGATAGCGTGGTGGCCTAGCATTACCCAAGACGGTCAACATTTTGTTAATAGTTGTAAGAATTGTCAAATGTGCAGGCCTAGCGTGAGAAAAAGAGTCTTTCTGTGGCCAAAAACCGACGTTTGTGAACGGCTCCATATGGACTAGGGTTAGGTTATGGACCAAGGCAATACCTTAGTAATTGTTGACGCGGGTTATGGCTGGATAGAAGATTTCTCCGCGGTAAGTAGAACATCAGAAACAGTTAAAGTATATCTTAGTCAAATCATTGCAAGATTCGGAATACCAAAAACTTTAGTACCTAATGGTCTTGAATTTGCAAGTGACGACTTTTAACAGTGGTGTGAATCACCAGGAATTAAGAAAATGGAATCACCCGTCTATCATCCAGGAGCTAATTGACTAGCTGAAAGGGCAGTTCGGACAGTAAAGCGGGCACTTAAGCATGGAGTCCCAATCGTAATGTGTCATTTGGAGTATTCCTGCAAAAGGCACTGATGACACATCGCAACACTTTAAGGACGAGGAGAAATACTCCAGTTGAACTCCCGCTGGGACGCAGAGTGAAACTAACAGCAATAGCAGATTCCGACTCGTGCGAACCCATTCTATTCAAGGCCCATGTTTCAAGGTTCATTGTCAAAAAGGGCTTGAGGACATCTTTCCTATTTAACCGAAATTTTTAACGCGGCCTATATTAGTGAGCGATGACCAGATTTCGAGACTAGACGAGGACAATGTGAAAACTGAACCATCAGTGGAGGAGATCACATCTCACTCAGAACCGCAACTTCAGAACTCGGATGTGGGACCTTCTTATCAAGATGAAGCTTCTGCAGCCATATCAGCTGCAGAGCATCAGCAACCTGAACCACCAGAACCTTCACAAACATCAACAAGAAACAGAAAACAGCCAGACAGATTTGGAGAACCTATACCCGCGAACTTGCTTAAAAATGGAGGGTGGATGTGATGGTTTCAAACAAACATCAAGAAACTCAGAAGTATTATTAAAGATTCAGAGAACGAAAAAAGACTTGCCTGACAAACTTTGTCAATGATTAATGGCCACTGAATGAAACTCAAATCTAATTCAGTCTTGGCGCTATCATTATCTTATTGACCTATTAATCATATGTGAGAAGTAAATTTTCCCACCAACAGAAACCAGATTTTAACATCCATCGACCTCCAACTAATGAACTCGATTGTACCTAACCCATATATGATTCTCGTGAAATGTTGATGAAAGTTGGAAATCACCTCCGGGATTCGGAATTAAAATCTCTTCGCATATCAATTATGTAGAATATTTTTAGCTAATCTAATTTTTATCTGTATATTTTTGCATAGATAAGTACGATAAATGCGAGCCAATTTTTGTATATTTTCAGTTCCAATTTTGATTTAAAAATCAACTTATTGAGTTCGTTGACCCGTGTTACCAACCACCACAATGGTGTCCAGACCAGCTACAGACGGACAAGTTTTGGATCTACAGAATGCAGAATCAGCGACTGCATGGATTATGTCTTTTGTGGCGAAATTTCGCGCAGAGAAGAAAGAATACAAGATCGACACCAATGATACTGTACAGTAACTACAGGTAACTAACCAATCTTTTTCCTAGTTTGTGCGGTCAAGACGAAATTATTAAACTTAGGAGCCCAATTAGTCCCAGGAATTTGATAAATACTCCGTATAAAGACATCAGATTGGCGATTAAAAATTATACTTCTCCTAAAGAGAGGGTAGTAACGGCTGGAGGGGCTAATTTTCTGTCCGTAATACAAAGTGTAGGGGAGCCAGACGACAATTTCCTAGCGCGTTGTGGAGAGGAAGCACGCTATTGTGACTTCGAAAAAATCAAAACAGCGGCCAAACCTGACAAGGAGTAGGTAAAAATAAAATTTATCTCAGGTTTGAGGGACCCTGAGGCAAAATTTAGTCTACTAAGCGGTATTAAAGCCAAAACCCGCAATATCGGTTACTGAGATCACTGAGAACTTATAGTTCAGAAGTTAAGCAATGGTGTTTGCAAGTTTTTCATCAGGTAATAAGCCTTTTACTGTGAAAGAAGAAGTTGGGTTCAAATTCAAAAAGGCCTTTCGAAAACCAACTGAAAAATACACGGCTAATTAAAGCAACAACATGTGCACTAGGTGTGGAGGTAAGCCACATTCTAGTAGACCCTGTCCAGCACTAAGTAAAAAATGCAACACCTATGAAAAAACGGACACTTCTCAAAAATGTGTTGAAGCAAACACCGACCAAATTAAGGTAAGTACAATAAACAGAATAACTTTCGCGAAAAATAAAATATTTCTACTGAAAAAGCATCTCCACAATCGCAGATGGGAAAGTATTATACTAAAGAACAAATCTTAAGCATGTCTGCGACATGGGAATATATCTCAATAAATAACTGCAAAGTGAAAAGGCAGGTAGACACAAGTGCAGATAGCAGAGTGATATCATCAAAAATATGAACCAAGCTTGGTAAACCTCAGTTGGATGATAAGATAAGACATCTCGAAGCTTATGATGGTAATCAATTAGCGCTTCTAGGAACACCTACTTGTAACGTTGAGTGAAATGGAAGCAGGCTCACACAAAAAACTAGCAATTGTGCAGTTTGATAAGGAATTTGGACTACTTGGTAGAGACTTTCTAACCAAGCAGGGTTTGAAAAAAATTACAACCGAGCACTTACCTGCTGTGAAGGGTAAAAAATCTCAAGCGAAGTTGACACCAGTATCACAGCCGATACTGCAGAGCCAGAAAAATACTTCTACCTCTTCAGGACAAGGTTACAGATTAGCTGGAACAGATGGCCGGACAGGGCATCCTTAAAGCGGTACAGCCAGGAGGAGGCACTAAAGCATCTCCAGTGCTTTGGCAGAGAAAGAAGAGTGGAGAGCTGAGACTTTGTGCGGACTCGAAAACGCATATCAGTGGCAAGGTCATGGATGAGGAGTACACAATACCAAACATGGAGACGATCTTCCAGAACCTACATGGGGCCTCATACTTTGGCAGAATTGACCTCTCATGTCCCTTCTATCAAATTGAACTTTACGAGCAGGAAAAAGATATATTCACAATCAACACATCTCGGGGACTGTTCAAGATGTGCCGACTACCTCAAGGACTGAAGAACTCGTCTTCAAACTTCCAGAATTGCACCGAATCAACACTCAAAGGAATCAAAGGTGTTGTGAGCTTTCAAGACGGTTTGCTGGTCTATGGTACTACCAAGGAGCAGCTCGACAAGAGAATGCTTGAAGTCATGAAATGACTGCGTGAGAAAAAATTTACTATTAATGAGAAAAATAATCTAACTCAAAACAAGACCATAGCGTTAGTTTTTTGAGATACTCCGTTTCAAAGGAGGGAATAGCACCAGATGCCAAACATGATGAAAAAAATGCAAAAGCACCAACTAACAACAAACAACTCTAAGCGTTTGTTGGGCTAATTTTTACTGATGAATGATTCCTGATTTTGCAACAAAAGTGCTACTCTTAAATAACATGAGAATTAACAATTTCTCATGCGGCAAAATGCAAAAAAAGACTTTGAAGACATAAAAAATGAATTCTCTGCTTTACCCACTTGTACAGCCTTATAGTTTACAAAAAGAAGCAACAGTTACTACAAACGCCTCTGAAAAAGCAATTGGCGGTGTTCTTTAGCAAGGAGGACATCCAGTCACATATACATTGAGAAAATTATCTCCGTCGGAGCAAAACTACTCGAAAAAGAGCGGGAACCACTGGCAATTGTGTCTGTGGTCACAAGATTGAAGTCCTTCTTTGAAGACGAGTTACCCTACGTACGGACCACAAACCACTCAAATATGTCTTTGGACCAGACGAAGACATCCCGAAGACAGCATCAGCTAGAATCACAGTATGGGCAATAGCTCTAGTGGGTTTCGACTATGAGTTGAAGTACACGCCAGGAGAGCAGATACCCCACGCAGATGCTTTGAACCGAATGGATTTTGACGAAGACGAATCCGACAACGGTCGATTTTGCTTCGCAATCAATAACATCTACTTCGCTCAGAGTGATATGGGGACCCATGCAGAAACCAAACCGAAATTGGAACAAACAGACTGCTCCAGGACATAACGAAACGAATCAAAAGTGCCAATTGAAAACAATGTTCAGGAGCGGAAAAGTATTCGAACAACACAAAGATACACTGACCATGCACAATGGAATCATCTTCCGAGGTGTTGTTCCTTTCATTGCACCCAAACTACGACACTTGCTTTTGGCAAAATCGCATGAGACACATTCTGGTAAGAAAGCAACTGAGGCATCAGTTAGAATGATAGCGTGGTGGCCTAGCATTACCCAAGACGGTCAACATTTTGTTAATAGTTGTAAGAATTGTCAAATGAGCAGGCCTAGCGTGAGAAAAAGAGTCTTTCTGTGGCCAAAAACCGACGTTTGTGAACGGCTCCATATGGACTAGGGTTAGGTTATGGACCAAGGCAATACCTTAGTAATTGTTGACGCGGGTTATGGCTGGATAGAAGATTTCTCCGCGGTAAGTAGAACATCAGAAACAGTTAAATTATATCTTAGTCAAATCATTGCAAGATTCGGAATACCAAAAACTTTAGTACCTAATGGTCTTGAATTTGCAAGTGACGACTTTTAACAGTGGTGTGAATCACCAGGAATTAAGAAAATGGAATCACCCGTCTATCATCCAGGAGCTAATTGACTAGCTGAAAGGGCAGTTCGGACAGTAAAGCGGGCACTTAAGCATGGAGTCCCAATCGTAATGTGTCATTTGGAGTATTCCTGCAAAAGGCACTGATGACACATCGCAACACTTTAAGGACGAGGAGAAATACTCCAGTTGAACTCCCGCTGGGACGCAGAGTGAAACTAACAGCAATAGCAGATTCCGACTCGTGCGAACCCATTCTATTCAAGGCCCATGTTTCAAGGTTCATTGTCAAAAAGGGCTTGAGGACATCTTTCCTATTTAACCGAAATTTTTAACGCGGCCTATATTAGTGAGCGATGACCAGATTTCGAGACTAGACGAGGACAATGTGAAAACTGAACCATCAGTGGAGGAGATCACATCTCACTCAGAACCGCAACTTCAGAACTCGGATGTGGGACCTTCTTATCAAGATGAAGCTTCTGCAGCCATATCAGCTGCAGAGCATCAGCAACCTGAACCACTAGAACCTTCACAAACATCAACAAGAAACAGAAAACAGCCAGACAGATTTGGAGAACCTATACCCGCGAACTTGCTTAAAAATGGAGGGTGGATGTGATGGTTTCAAACAAACATCAAAAAACTTAGAAGTTTTATCGAAGTTTCAAAGAACGAAAAGCGAAGCTTCCTGACAAAAATGGTCAATAAGTAATGGCCACAGGTTGAAAATAAAATATAATTCAGTCTTGGCGCTATCATTAACTTATTGATCAATCAATCAAATATCAGAAGTAATATCTCCCATCAACAGAAACCTGATTCTAACATCCACCGACCTCCAACTAATGATCTCGATTGTACCTAACCCATATATGATTCTCATGAAATGTTGATAAAAGTTGAAAATCACCTCCGGGATTCGGACATAAAATCTATTTGCATGTCAATCATGTAAAATATTTTTAGCTAATCTGAATTTTCTCTGTATATTTTCGCCTAAATAAGTACTATAAATACGAGCTGTTTTTGTATATTTTCAGTTCCAATTTTAATTTAAAATTCAACTTATTGAATTCTTTGACCCGTGTTATTTTCTCCTAAATAAGTACTATAAATACGAGCTGTTTTTGTATATTTCAGTTCCAATTTTAATATAAAATTCAACTTATTGAATTCTTTGACCCGTGTTATCGGCCACGACACTTTAAAAGCAGGTTCACAAGCAAAATTTATTAGCTAGGTTAAACGCGCTCATATATAATTATAGAGAAATTAATCAGAACTAACTAAAACGAAACCATTGATATTCAAGAAAAAAAATGTACAAAGTTGATTTAGGCAGTTTTCTCAAATACAAACTCCTGAAATATCATTAACTTATTGCTCTATCAATCAAATATCAGAAGTAAAATCTCCCATCAACAGAAACCTGATTCTAACATCCACCGACCCCCAACTAATGATCTCGATTGTACCTAACCCATATATGATTCTCATGAAATGTTGATAAAAGTTGAAAATCACCTCCGGGATTCGGACATAAAATCTATTTGCATGTCAATCATGTGAAATGTTTTTAGCTAATCTGAATTTTCTCTGTATATTTTCGCCTAAATAAGTACTATAAATACGAGCTGTTTTTGTATATTTTCAGTTCCAATTTTAATTTAAAATTCAACTTATTGAATTCTTTGACCCGTGTTATCGGCCACGACACTTTAAAAGCAGGTTCACAAGCAATATTTATTAGCTAGGTTAAACGCGCTCATATATGATTATAGGGAAATTAATCAGAACTAACTAAAACGAAACCATCGATATTCAAGAAAAAAAAATGTACAAAGTTGATTTAGGCAGTTTTCTCAAATACAAACTCCTGAAAGGAAAAAGCTTTTTGATCATTTCATAAACTGGTCGCAGGATTTTTTGGTCTGATATGCTCTGATCACACAACATTTGGGTCTAGGAATGTGTGAAAATATAAATTTTTCAAGGAACTTAATGTGGGTTAATGAACAATCAATCAGACTAATAAAAAAGCGGAGAAGTTGATTTGCTTTATATAATCAGTATATATTGTGATAATTTTGATTTGCTTTTTGAAAAGTACCATTGATAGTTGCGTTGTCAAGATTTGAAACAATTTTTGTCAAGTTGTATGGCAATCTTTTTTCAAGTGAATTTCATTGTTCATTGCGCCTTAATTAACATCAAATATCATCATCCTACATGTTAGCGAGTCGCTTCTGTACCGCTTTTTTCTTGATCGGATTTTCGTCTGAGAGACTTGAATTTGTAAGCACTGAGCCCCTATATGGCGGTTCTTGTTGTCACGGCAATTTATGATTATACAGTATTAAAAATGACTGTTGCGTTGCCAATATATCTACTTACTTGGAGTTGTTTGGGCACTAAGAAGTGCAACAGATCAGTCAAATTGTATGTGGTTACTTTGTCTAAAACTTCACCCGCTCTTCTGATCCACTCATGTTCACTTTCCTCTTCACTTTCCCCGTTAATAAACATCATCATGTCACTGTTGGCACAATCACCCGATTTCACTTATAATATCTAGGTTTTTCGAATGTCATACCTAATTGTCATCGAGCTCTCTTTCGTCGCCTCTCTAATTGTCTGTTCAATTAGTTTCGATGACAAAAAAACACCTGAGACCTTAGTTTGAAAAGTTTTGTAGTGATAATTATTGTAGCGAGGATTGTTGGTAGCATAGATTATTATAGATAGAAAAATGTAAATTTGACATCAAACTATGTTTTAGTATCTATCACGATCAAGGATAACCGGAATGATTCGCAGTCAAACATAATTCAACACAAAGTACTGTAAATGCAATACAAATTCAATGCAAAAGTTTTAAAATGTACTAATTCAAATGATGACGCATGAAGTTTCTTCTTATCGACTCCAAGTTATAAAACTATTATTATTTATAAAGAGATTGCACTAACACTTTCGACTTGAATCAAAATGCTCTTTAAGATGCCATACAACGTAGCAGTGTTGTGTTTTGGACAACGAGCTTTGCAAAAAAAGACTGTGTTGAGCCTCAACTAGCGTAGACAAAGAAAAGCGTTGAAACTTAAATTGCAGAGGCACAGAAAAAACCAAAACCGCAACTAACCTTCCGCGGAAAGAAAACTACAGCGCGGCATGATGGGAAGAAATCAAGTCTAAATCAGTGTGACAATCACCTACCTCATCGGAAAGATAGTGAAACGCTGGCAAAATAAGCAAAGTTGCGCCAAAGTTGATCAATTTGAGATCAATAGAAAAATTCTGCGAAATAGAGACAGATAGTTAGATAGAGAAAGAGAGAGAGAGAGAGAGAGAGAGAGAGAGAGAGAAATTGGAAAAGTACCATATTTTGGCGTGAAAGCCAAGCAGAAGTGCGACAAAAATTTTTTCTGTATACTACTGTCAGGTATATTTATGTAGCAAATGACCTGTTATTAGTTACTTTCTCATGTTTCTTAAATTAGTGAAACAGAAGATTCAATGTTACGCTTGATAGTTCTTCAAAAATTTCGTCGAAATATCAAATTTAGTGTGCGCTGATTAATTCATTTTGTGTCTTGTTTTTTTTTCAAACAAAAGTGTCAATACAGATGCTAAAATACAAGCACAACTTTAAAATAAATTTTTTAAAACTGCTAAACCAGTCTAGGCATATTATTTCGGTCTCTATTTGTTAAAATATGTTGTTGAACTTCGTTACGTTTAGTCATTGTTGTTTGATCTACGCCATGGCCTGAAAAAAGTTTTGCTGTTTTTTACTCCTTTGCACAACAAGCAACCACTAACAACTGCAGTCGAGGTTAGCCAGATAAACACAGCGACAAAAAAGTCCAATCGCAAAAAGCCAACACAGACCTTACACGATGATGAGTTTAAGGATCCTTTCCGTCCCCCCCCACGCCCATTTTTACCACACTTACACATATTATAGCATATTGTTAACATTTCAGACAATTACTTATATACAATTAGGCACAAATGGCATTTACAATTACATGATGCAGCGAACATTTGAAATTAACACATTTACATTAATTCAAAGGAGAATGCTTTTTTTTATTTTTTTGCGCTTATCTTGCATAGGATTTGTTTAATAGCAGTATTTTAGTTGACATCCGGTAACAAAAATCGATCCAATCTTGTACTCTTGCCGGCAACTTATAATGAATAAAATAAGGGATCTGTGAGGACCAAAAATTGCATATTTGGTGGGTGGGGTGCAAACAGACTGGTTTTATATAACTGGGGGGGGGGGGGGGGGCAAACAGAAAAGATACGAGCTTAGCATCAATTGCTGAAATAAAAAACAAAATCCAAAAACTTCCGAAAATTGTTTCACAATAAATTTGATTGAAGATGGTTGTACACGAAAATCACCCTTTGATCTCCGCTGAATTAATTGGATATGTAAAGCAATGATAGTGATATAACGTACATAAAGTTACATAACTGGACTGCGAAAACGTAATATAAAAACCCGGACCAAATGGCCTCCGAAAAAAGGACGTTATAGAAATTACTTTGTAATATGTACGTGATCAGACGTTGTGACCACGAGGATCGTCTCGTGTTTACAGCCTTAAATATAAATCCTTAAATCCATACAAAATCATGCATCGTGTGTTTTCAATGTTAGGTACGCAAAAGTTTATTTATACAAGTTTCCATTGATTCTGTATCACTGTGGAATTAGTGAGGTTTACCACTCCATTACAAAGACTACCTTTTAACACAGTCATTTCAGATGACATCCCAATAAATTTTAAAGCTCACATTTTGAAAAAATCAATAATTCCAAAAATCAATATTTTTGCTGATTTCGGTTTTATTCTGGCGGCCATTAATGAGCATTTTGCATCCTCTGGTCAATCCAATTTTACTTGAGGAGACCGACCTTGATCAACTATTTTAATTATTGTCAACTTTAAGTTTCAATTACACTTTAAATGGTTCAAAAAAGTGTTTCTGCGTAATGACAGCTGAGCAATATTAGTATTTTAGTCTGTAGTGCAGTGTATTTACTGTAGCCTGTACTGATATGTGGGTGGAACTTGTGTGTGTGTGTGTGTGTGTGTGTGTGGGGGGGGGGGGGGGGGGAGGGGGGGGGGTGGAACTATATTGTAGCAGTGCTACTCAAATGGGTTTTTTTCTCCCTCATTTCAACTGTTCAATTTGCGAGATAAATTCTTTTCTTTAGCGACTATTGTCACTTCTCTTGCGTCTGAAAATTTATCATGGTACCATTATTGCAGCCACAATTGGTCACGCTAAGGTCAAATCAAAGCTATTGTCAAATGAGAACTCATAACACATCCTCAAACAGACAGCTTCACTGAGGCATGGGATCGAACTATCGATTATTCATGTGTCAACCACACACCTTACTTCTCGGCTATCACACCCCTCTTAACTGATCTATACTTAAAATCTGATCATGGGACAGACTATTAAGTGAACCCGGGTTTCTGCAATTGTCCATTTCGTTGTCGCAACTGGGAGATGAACAAAGTGTGAGATACTCTGAGTTGCTGAAGAGTCGAGTCATCATGTCTCGTCAGCCAATCAATTTCGCTCGCACTGTAGATTCTGTTTTCATCCATACTTTTAGGCTTTTAGCATACAATTGCGTAAAGTTGGGGCGCAACAGTTCCACCCAAAAATAAAGGATGAGAAAACGAACGATAATCAATTGTTTTGAGATATCTGACTCCCGATAGAGATGAAAGCTTTAACTAATAACGGATGATTTCAGTATGTTAACTAGAACTTGTAATAAAGGAGCGTTTACAGTAATTATACTAACAAACTTATGAATTAAATCCAGTTGAACTTTTGTTGAAAAGTGATCAGAAGTAATCAGTCAGAATCTCTTAAAACAATACGTGTATAAGGTACAGATCAAATTTAGGGAAGTCATTTTAGCTCAAAATTCAGATCCGAGTGAATTCTTCTATAACCGAATACAAATGATCAATTCTTCTATGCATAAATTGTTATTTGATCACGTGGTCAGGGAGAATTGTTTCCAATGACAGAAATCGATAGATTTTGATCTGATTGTTAAAAGTATTTTCCACTGATGCGTGCAAAACAGGTGTTCAGATAACAATAAAGTGCAATTATTGCCAGAAAAGAACATTCATTACAGAGCATTACTATTGGATACTATTGGATGTCTCAGAAATAGACAGTATTTGGACCTTTAAAATAAAAATTAAAGAAAAGATACTCCCCTAGTCGAGACCGGATGGTTATCATGTATAAATCTGGCAGGTTCCTACAAAGACAGAAGACGATGCATCTTCTGGCTGAAATTTCCTGCCGATTCCTATTCTGTATTAGAAAAGATGTCGACTCCATATTACCAAATCTTGAAAGAATCTGGCAGAAAAATCGTTATCTTTCAAGATTCTAGCAAAAACTCGCACGAACATGCATACTCTTGCAAGAATGCGACAGAATCTGCCAAAAACTTGCAAGATACCCAGGAGCTCGACCAGGGAGCTCTTTTACTAATTTTGTGACCAGTTAAGCAGAAGATGCCACAGTTTGTAAAAGGGATCACATTACTAATCATTGTTTGTCGGTCAGAATTAACAATATGCTTCGTACAAGGAAATTTAGACGTCTAATAGTTTCTGGTCAACATCCCTCTCGTTGTTTGGTGGAAGAGTCATTAGAAGATCAATTCCCAATTTCCAGTTGTTTTTCGATGAATTTCTAGGATCGAGATTCACAAAAGTTTTGGCGACGTTCCTCCGATTAAAAGCTTTCCCCTCCCCCTCTCTTAAGCATTTCATTTTTGACAAAAACTGCTTTTTTGACAGTTTTTTTTTTGCTGAGTACAATTTTAGAAGAAAAATTTTTTAGGTGGACGAGCATGATATCCAATAATCTTTAGTCGATAGAGTTCGATTCGCTATTATTTAATCAATGACCAGGCGTAAAAACATGCCCACTAAGCCTGTGGCTGGAATATAATGAAATTTTTAGAACTATTTTTCATCTGATTTTCCTGTATATTCTCGTCTACAATTTGTCATCAATTATTCAATCTCAGATTGTTCTCCATCCATGTTCCTCTCGCTTAGTTCCCACATTAGACTATATACGTCCGTCTGTGTCTTCATTATTTGCCTCATACAATAACAAAGGACCTATCAAAACCATCTCTGAAAGTCTTCGTCAATGGATCAGATGCAAGTTCGAAGACCAATTTAGGAAGCAAAGGCATTTAGGGAATGGTTACAAATGACTCCCTGAAATGAAACTTGAAACATCTTGATGAGAAGCATGAAGCTTGATGAAAAGTGTTATCCAGATTAGTCAGATTTTGTAGCTGTCAAGAATTTTTCTTGGTTTATCTTAATAATATCTTACCAAGATCTTATCAAGATATAGCATGAAAATATCGTAATTCAAGTTCTTGACATGATGTTTCAAGTTTTGCAAGCTATTTCAAGACCATGCATGTCTTGTTAAGGTGTATCAAGTTTCGTTTCACTGGGCTATCAGGGAAGGAAAAGTGAATGTAAACAAATGCCTTACGTGAAAAAAACCGAAAAGTAAGATACGGAGCAGTTGAAGGGCTTATCTGATAACTCAATAGGTGATACCCGATCTACATCAGATCAACTGAGGGTCATAAGAAAGATTACTTTTTTCATCATATAAAGCAAGTCATATGATTGTTCTAGATGAATGCCCTGCGGATGACCTTTTGGCATGTGTGAGTTGTTCATACGAGTCGTTAGCAAAACTTATATACTTCAAAGTTGATAACCCCATATCTTGATTTGTTGAAATATTCAACCAGGTTTAGGTCACAGACGCAAACGCCATATGTCAGACCAATTCAGACAGAAGATGTCCATGTCCAGATCATCCCAGACCGAAAGTACCTATGCCCATGCTTTCGTGCGTTCAAAAAGATTTGCGCGTTCTTTGTGCGTCCAAAAGACCCTATGACCGGATTTTCGTGCTTTCAAAAATACCTGTGACCAGGCTTTCGTGCGTCCCAGAACAAAATTTGTGCTCTTCAAATTCAAAAATTTGTGTGTTTATGTCGAGACTATGGTACGTACAAGAACACATATGTCTAGATTTTTGGGAACTCAGAAAATTTTGTGCATTCTTCGTGCATTCAGAAGTGCGAATGTTCAGACTTTCCTGCGCTTATGTCCAGATTTATCTCCATTTTTGTGCACATAACTTTTACGTAACATTCTTATAATGTATTCATTTTAAGAATAGATTTCTTAGTAGGGTGATGGTTGCGGTGAAGTGCCAGAAGAGATAATACATTTAAAATTAAAAAACTTGCTTGTTGTACAAATTGGCTGAAAGGGTTGCCAGCCATCCAGTTGATGAAGCTGAAGTTTTTGCAATCAAGGTTCTATAATTGTATGCTTGAAAATTCCAGAACAAAGCAAAGTGTTGATGTAAGTTTTGCCACGTTCAACTTTTTGCAATATTTGAACTCAGGCGAGTCGAAATTTTCTTCGTAAAAAATTTTGACATTAGTGTGCAATCTTGCAAGAGAGTTCAGTCAAACATGAACTTGTATATTGTATGTTTTTTGTAAATATTGTTTCCATTCAAAAAAATTTTGTGAGCTCAGTGGTCACTAAGTTCAGACTTTCGTGCCTTCAAAATTGCTTATATCCAAATTATAGTGCGTTCAGAAACATCTATGTCCAAACTATTTTGCGTTCAAAAAAACCCGTGTCCAGATATTCTTACGATCAAAAACATCTATGTCCACACTTTTGTTCGTTCATTTTGATTCCTAGACCGTGTAATTTTGAACGCGCGACGCCCCCTGGTGCGTTCAATTTGGTCTGCACATATAGATTTTTGGTCTGGAACCTCAGCCTGGGCATCAATTTCTAGGACTGAAGATTCGACACAAGATGAAAGTACGGAATAACTTCTTCCGAGCGATGCAAAGAACCTATCCAACAATCTTAACAGAGATTTTGCCCTAAAGACAAATGCAAATTTGTGACCTTCATTTCATGCTTGAGTTGAAAGGCATCTTGAGCTAAATTCCAATAGAAAAAAATTCTAGCAACAAGAATGCAACACATGGGGATCCAAATGCAAAGGCAAGGTATCGCACAACTGTTCTTCCGCTCGTTGATCTACATAAGAATCAGAAGATCAGCCAGATTTGGTGCGCGAAATTGCTCTCGGTACCCTTTAAGATTTAATAGGTGAACTTCATCAACTCAAGCGGCAAGGAAATTCCTTGGGATGCAACGTAACAAACAATCATCCCATACAGAACCAAAACTTGTTGAGAAAATTATATCTCTTTGAGTTGAACTTTCAGGTTACTGCAAATTCGCATCAAAGTGTGGCGTTTTAAAGCGCTGCCGTGACAGGCTCAATTGATCGCTGCGAACTTTTCTGGTGTTGAGAACTTGGAAAACTGTTGCATCCTGCTCTGCAAATTCTTTTAATGTTGTAAAGAATCTCCACTTTATGTCTATAAGTCATACAAAAATGAAGTTAGGATCAAATGACTTTTATAGCACATTCCGTAAAGCTTTTTCAAGACAACGATAATATGCTGGCGTGATTTGGTTTTCTCAATGTTAAATTATCCTTCATATAGAAAAATCACATCTTCAAGAGGGCTTAAACATGCTACTTTCAGAAAACAAAATAGATGGCGAAATGACATCAAATACGCCGCCAACTGTATAAGTCTAGAGAACGCAGTTGGAATGCAAGAACAGATCTTTGAGAAAATAAGACAAAGAATCAGTTAGAACCTCGTGCAAAATCTTTTCAATTAACTTATTATCATATCGATGAAAATAAGGTAAATTCTCTAGATCCCGCAGTGGAAAAAAAAGCATTGTGGTTTAATCAACTCAGCTCAAAATACTTTAGCTGCACCCAATATTTGTTTCTAGATGGAATTGCACTCAGTTACGTCCAGGGACCTGTGTACCATATGGAGAGTTATTTAAGGTGTACCATATGGAGAGTTATGTCCAGAAAATGGCAATAGTCGCATCAGGCAAGCGTGACTCCAAAAGTTGCGAATTTCCTTAAAGAAGTATGTGAGGATGTTGAAGTGGAACCCTGTCTGCAGACCTTTGAAGAAATTTGAGAAGTGCCTCAATTGAAGATGATACACTGTTAGATATCAAAGCAAATGGAGTACTTGTATCATGGTTCAGATAGTGTTCTCTGATGTGAAAGTGTTGTTGTTGTTGTTGTTGCTGATGTTAGTGGTGGTGGGTGGTAGCGTTGAGTTATATCCATTTATATCTGCAGCTCTGTCAATCCCAAAGAAGTAGCTACGTGTAGGTGTCTTCTTTCTAAAATATTATTTAACCAAATTTCCACATTAATTTGATAATTCGGCACTTTGTTCCATTCGTTTCAGAGACGCTTGCATGATTCTACAATCTCTTCGCTAGACGGCATTATTCAAACACGAATTCATTTTTAGCCCTTTATAATTAACTTCTCTTTGACATGAAAATTTCATTTGATCGTCCTTTTGGTTTTAGTACTTCTGGTGATGTTTTTGATGTTAAACTTGATATTTTTGCGACTACTATATCATTGAAGTGAAGAAAGGTAGAGGTAGAGTTGTCAGTAATCGATGTTCATTGATAAAATTTGGTTCTTTGTCGCAGGCTATCCTTCTTTTGAAAGCTTTCTAAAAGCTGCATTTCTATTCTTGTAGTTATCAACCGACATTAATATTGCTAACTTTAAATTAATGCAATGTGCGGCACTAAATCAATTACGTTCGAGGAATCAGAATAGAACTTTTTTGCCATCTAAGCAAGTACAAAAATTCATGTAAAATCGAAGTAAGCATTAGAGATTAATAAACCCCAGTGATTCTGGAATTTTTATCGTGTATGATCTGATAAGATGCTGATAAAAAATCTGGTCTTACACGACAAAAATTCTGCCCTGCGTGAAGTTTAATCGTGTAAGATCTGACAAGATATTTATCAGATCTTTTTAGATGATAATTCAATTTGCTGAATACTTATCTTATAAAATCTGATACGGATCTTATCAGATTTTATAAAATAGTAATTCAATTTTGCTGATTTGTTATTTTACAAGATCTGATAAGTATCTTATCAGATCTTGCACAATGAAAGTTCACGTAGGGCCAAATTTTTATCGTGTAGGATCTAATAAGGCATGTTTTAATGATTTCAATATATCCCTATAACGTAGTCAAGTTCTTACGAAAGTAAAATAATAATCAGTCAGCTACCCAAATTCGAAACAAAATATTTGTTGATTCTACTCTGACGGCAGCATAATTCTGAATCTTAAGTAGGTTCTATGGTTAAACTTAGCATTTTCTGTGAAGAAAATTTTACCGCCTAGTTTGATTAATACTGCCGCAGAAAAATCTCCTCAAACTCGAATAATCTTTTTCACAAAATCTTAAAAGTCTCAAAAGCAAATTTAAGAATATTTATCGTATGATACCTGATAAAAATTTTATCAGAATGATGAGTAATGGTTTTCCAAAAGTTTATCTTCAAGATCTTATAAGATTCTTATATGAGCTTACACGATAAACAATTTTTGTCAGCCAGAATTTTTATCGTGTAAGATTTTATAAGGCAGAATTCTTATCTTGTATGATCTGACAAAAGTGAACTTTTATCGTGTAAGAACTTATCAGACCCGATAAAATTTTTTATCGTGTAAGACCTGATAAATTGGTTTACAAATTCTTAAAGTTAAATTTCTCAAATGTCTGGGGAAGTCCAAACTTTATGAAGGGTCTATTTTTTTAGACAAATTTTGCTTCAAAAGTTCCCGAACCATTGTATTTTTCAAACTTTTCTCTCAGTGCATCTTCCACGTCAGGTCACCCAAAATATTGAACAAACTTCGATGCATCAACATTGCCTCCCATTAGTCTGAAGTTACTTTCCCTTCGTTTAAGAAACAGCTTTGAACAATTTTCCAGAGTGAGTTCCATTTTGTTTCCTTCACCCGACATCTCGATGGCATGTGAGTTGTCTGTAAATCATTTCGGTGGCATAACTATTTCCGGAAAAAAAAACAAAACATTAGTGGCCCAAGAAGTGAAAGAGAACACTTCTCACAAACGGCTTTTTATTTGTAAGGTAGTCTGTTTAGACTTCGAGCAAGCAATCAACATCAGCACAATCAACAAGTTTAAGCATTACCTCGAAGTGCGGCCATTCTTCAAAAGCTTTTGAGAAATCAATGTAGAATACTTTTGCATCAGAGTTAGTATAATTGTCTAGTGCTTCCTAATTGTCTTTGGGAAAGGAAGACCGTTATGACAATTTGTCAGACCTCCGCTGAAGTTTGAACCAGCAGCAAAACAGAGCGGTAGTTTTCCAGTTTTTGTCTGCCGGCCTTTTTGTGCCTTTCCTTATTGTCTTTGGGAAAAGAAGACCGTTATGACAATTTGTCAGACCTCCGCTGAAGTTTGAACCAGCAGCAAAACAGAGCGGTAGTTTTCCAGTTTTTGTCTGCCGGCCTTTTTGTGCATTGGAGTTACAGACGTCAAATTCCATTTCTGCGGCAGTGTGTCAACAGAGGTTCTCACATTTTTGGCAGTCATTTGAAAAAGACTGGAAGCAGTCCATTTACACATCGTTATTTGATGATAAAAAAAAAATAATACATTTTTATCATTGAGTGTTTTCTTCGATAAAATTGAAGTTAGTCAAAACTAGATTAGGCAAAACTTGAATTGAGTTTTTGATATGCACTGCTTTTTCTAAGGCTACCCTGATTGAGGTTCCATCCGGAAGTGACCTCTGATCAGACCGTGCCAGACGAAAGTTACTCTGATCAGAACATCCCAGACCAAAGTGTCCTCTAATCAGACTAAATTGCGCTCGAAACACCGTGTGCGATCTAACTGTCTCTGATCAGACCTTTCCAGACGGAAAGGACCTTTGATCAGACCACAATCAGACCATTCTCCAGACGATTGTGCGCTCAAAATCACTTCTGATCAGACTATTGTGCGCTCGAAATCACCTCATCGAACAAATTTTGTTAAAACATATTCATTTCATACAAAATGATGTTTGCATTATTAACTTCATCTAAGGAAAAAACCATTCTAAATTTATTATTGCTAACAAAAAGATAACCCAACTGATGAGAAAAAAATTACTTAGTGTATAATTCGAACTCAATGGATGAATTTAGACTTTTTTCTATATAAAACATCGTATTCTACAGTTAAACAAAATTTCCTTGTAAGGGGACTGGCATGTTCTATCAGCTGAACCCCTTCGGTTCTGATCAAGGACATCAGACTCTAGATGTGTCTGTGATCATAATGCTGCTTTTTTTGGCCTCCTGGCAGAGCCAACATCTGTCGGTAAACGACAATAAATAAAAAAAATCCTCTCAAAATGGTCTGTGATCAGAATAATGTGCGCTTGAATCCGCCTCTGATCAGACCTTTACCATCCTGAAGTGAACTCTGATCATACCATCCCCAGACCTAAGTGACCTCTGACCATACAATCCCCAGACCGAAGTGACCTCTGTTCATACCATCCCCAGGCCGAAGTGACCTCTGATCTTACAATCCCCAGACTGAAGTGACCTCGATCATACCACCCCCCGACCGAAGTGACCTCTCATCATACTATTGTGTGCTCGAACCAATTCCCAGACCCTGTAATTTTGGTCTGGGAATACACCCTGTGCGTTGGACTTGGTTTAATCAGAGGTCACTTCCGGATGACACCCCAACCTGGGTAGCAGATGATGTCATCCCTTCTTTTTGGTATCATTTTTTTTCTTCTCCCTTCATATTCCTCTGACAATTCTATTACTAAATTTTTCAGTATTGTTAACCGGTTTTTTTCCCATAACAAGTGAACTTTGGCATCATCATCTTTCTTTGATTGTCCAGACTTTTCATTAGGTTTGAAGTAGAACTAGTTATCCTGGACGGTAAACCTTGTCAATGTGCTGTTTTTTTTCTGGACAAGCTTTTTACTTATAATACACTTTGGCAATCATAATTTTTTTGATTGAGAAAAATGATGGGATCTAACAAGGTTCCAACAGATAATCGTTCATTCCCTCAGAATCAACTCTTCCGAAGCCTTTGAAATTTTCAATAATCGGTCTGGTTTCTCTTCTTGAGCATTCAAGAGACAGATGTACAGCTTTGTGATTGGAATAATTGAAAATGTTTGCAAAATTTCTATCTGTTTCTGCAAAAGATTTACAATTTCAATGAAAAAAACTATATTCAGAGTGATGTTGGACCAAGTTGGAAACTCAATGGCTTGTCTATAAATATTGTCTTCAAACAGATCAATTATCGAATTTTTGTATTCGAGAGGACTAGATATCTTCTTTCATTTCGATTCAGGACAATTCATAAGACCACAGATAACCGCTTTTTTATTATTTGACATGTTTGCTAGGAGCGATTCAAATTTTGCTTTTTTCGCTGATTGGCATTTCTTTATGCAGGGTAAAAAAAGCACAGTTGTTTAATTTTGATGGTTTGAGTTGAACTTTTCAAGGAACAGAGAACTCCCGTATTTGGCCAAATAACTGCTCTGAAATCAATGTATTGCTGTCAGCTAGGAGGTTGCGACGCTATGAGCATTTCAATCTCTGAGAGTTTATCTGTCACTTCTGTATATTGTGCAGTCACTGAAAAAAATACTTGAGTTGATACTATTGTTGAGCACAAATCTCATCGAAATACCTTATTGTAGCTTGAATTCAGGTCTGTTTTTGCAAATTTTGTTTGCCTTTCTATATTTAAAAAGCTTCTTGTGTTAATTTGGAGAATGTCGAGTAAACATAGTTTTTTGCCCAGGTTTGCAAAGGCTGGTAAAATATACAATCTTTTCTCTGCTGAGCGTGTATTAAGCGAAAAACATATGGTTGGCAAAGTTTATGCTTCCTCTTCCTTTGATACTGTTACTAATGATGTGCCTGGCTTGTAGCATTTGGGGTCAACTTCTCCAAGGCGTTGAAATGCTGTTGTCCTAGGATTTGTTCCAACTCATTTTAGTTTTTCATTAACCTCTTTGATTGTTTGGATAAATTTTTCTCTCTTATCGATTTGTATCCGAAACGGTTGTATCCTGTTTGTTTGCACTCTGATTTTTTGAAAAGTTGGTTTACTTTTAAAATTTTTGTTCAATTTGGTGTTGTTCACAGAGGCGACAGCAGTATTCGCTTTCTCCAATATTTTTACCTTTTTAAGTGTATCACTGCTTTTATTATCAACTCAGTCAGTAAGTGCTTTCCCCATATATTTCAATTTTCATCTCACATATAGATTTTCTACTTTATCTGCATTTGCCATTGTTCGACATTGTACAAAATTATCAATTCGGTTTCTTTGTTCCCAAGTATAAGAAAATGAAAAGACTTTAACGCAAACTTCTTTGATGCGAGCGATTGGAGCAGTTAAGGAATTCCGGAATTAGTTGAATTTTTTCAGTTATACGCACTGCACGTGTAAGTTCTCACTATTGCTGATTGGTTTTCTACAGGTTTTCCCCATTACTTCTTTATTTCGGATTAGAACCAGGAAACTAATCTGTGTTAATTTTGCCAAATTATACATATAAATACTAAAATTAAGTTGCTAGGAGAGTTGTGATTGGAGCCAAGAAAATTATTATATAAGACCTTCAAAAAAGTTCAGTCTCTTCAACAAAAGCTGACCGCTAGTAATCCTTTTTTTCCTTTAATCTTATCGCAATTTTTTCTGCGCGTTTTATTACGTATAAAATTACTACTATTTATTGTGAAATGGACAAAATTTTGAGTTCAAGGTAAAGTTTCAGATGAAGATTGCTCTAACTTTCGCCAGCATCCTGTCGTCTTGTTTGAGCCTGTATAAAGAATTTTTTACCATATGTAGCATTGGTATTCCAAGTTCTCAAATTGGGATAAACGTTTTGGTCGCTTTCTCTAGCAGAGCAAACTATAAACACACATTTTATCTTCCTTGTTTTGCTAACCAATTAATCAGGTGTAAAGTGTTAACATGGATGACTCTTTGAGTTCGTTACAGATATGTTTATTAGATCATGCCACAATATCAAACTTTCCTACTATGAATTCAAGCGGAATTTTTCTAAACACATTTGGATCTTTAGCAGATAGGTGCAAATTTTATCGAGATTTTGTCATCATTTACTTCGGCAAAAAATTTTCTGACGTTCGTGCGTTGATCCAGAGATTGGTGCAATAAGCTGGCTCCTGGTATGACAACCATTTAGTAGGGACCATCACAGTTTCCCTGTTATATGAATTAATCGAAAATTGTTTAATTCTGTTTCGCCAGGATGGCCCTCAAAAAGCAAGATTACCCAAAAAAAAATAAGAAAAAGGCGCGCTTGTACTGTTCATGGCACAGATGTTCCCATATACCCAATCGAATATTCCCAAATGAAATCATTTTAATATTTCATTAACCTCTTTGAATGTTTGGATAAATTTTTCTCTCTTATCGAATTGTATCCGAAGAAAGGGTTGTATCCTGTTGGTTTGCACTCTGATTTTTTGAATAGTGGGTTTACTTTTAAAATTTTTGTTCAATTTGGTGTTATTCACAGAGTCGACAGCAGTATTCGCTTTCTCCAATATTTTTACACTTTTAAGTGTATCACTGCCTTTTTATCAACTCAGTCAGTAAGTGCTTTCACCATATATTTCCATTTTCATCTTACATATAGATTTTCTACTTTATCTGCATTTGCCATTGTTCAACATGGTACAAAATTATCCATTCGGTTTCTTTGTTCCCAAGTATAAGAAAGTGAAAAGACTTTAACGCAAACTTTTTTGATGCGAGCGATTTGAGCAGTTAAGGCTTTACGGAATTAGTTGATTTTTTCAGTTATACGAACTGTACGTGTAAGTTCTTTTATTATTGCTGATTGGTTTTCCACAGGTTTTCTCCATTACTTCTTTATTTTGGATTAGAACCAGGAAGCTAATATGTAGTAATTTTTCCAAATTATACATTTAAAGACTAAAACTAAGTTTCTAGGAGAATTGTGATTGGAACCAAGACAATTCTTATACAAGACCTTCAACAAAATTCAGTCTCTTCAACAAAAGCTGATTGCTCGCACTCCCTTTTTTCCTTTAATCTTACCGCAATTTTTTCTGCACGTTTTTATACGTATAAAATTACTAGATTTTTGTGAAATGGTTAAAGTTTTGTTTTCAAGAAAAAGTTTCAGATGAAGATTGCTTTAACTTTTGCCAGCATCCTGTTGCCTTGTTTGAGCCTGGATAAAGAATATTTTACGATATGTGGCATTAGTATTCCAAGTTCACAAATTGGGATAAACGTTTTGATCGCTTTCTCTAGCAGAGCAAACGGTAACAACACCTTTTATCTTCCTTGTTTTGCTAACCAATAAATCAAGTGTAAAGTGTTTCCATGGATGAGCCGTTGAGTTTGTTACAGATATGTTTATTAGATCGTGCCACAATATTAAACAACCTTATTGGAAAGTCAGAAAAAATTTACAAGAGCTTCGATTTATCATTAGCAGATAGCTGCAAACTGTATCGACATTTTTTATCCTTTGCTTCATTGAAAAGATTTTTTTGACGAACGTTCTAAGTTCCAGAGGTTGGTGCAATGAGCTGGCTCCACGAAAAACAATCATTTGATAAGGCCTATCAGAGCGTCCCTGGTATACCAATTAATCTGAAAGTGTTTACTTGTTTTTTCTCTGGCGTTGCCGATAAAAGCAAGAATATTCAACGAAATTAACAAACAGGCTCGCTTGTGCTGTTCGTGGCAGAGACCGTTCCCATATTTGCAGTTGAAAGCATAACATAAATTGAATCAAATTATCAAATTGATTTCTCGGCAAGGCTTTTTCGCATCAAATTTTTTTTTGTCAGGTGACTGCAAAAAAGCGAAAGGTTTTGAGTTGAAATTTGAAACAGAAGCAACAGATAAAATTTTTCAATATTTCAGAGCAACCAAAAAAATATGTGACCTTGAGTTCCGAAAATGTTTCATGTACTTAAACTATAATTAATATTATCGAAAAAGTTCTCCTAAAGCCTGTTTTGAGTAAAGACGATCCCTTTATTTTTGAAGTCTCTTGCACTAATGAAAATTTTTCCTGACCTTCATCAGTCGTCTTCTATTATTCCTTGAGATTTTAAATCAAACTGATGACGTCTGATTCAATGTTTTGTTTTTTTTCGAGATTTTGAAAATTGACAGCAAGGACGTTTTTTTAAAAAATAAATTGATAACAATGGCTGTAGAATTCACAATACATTTCTTAAAACAATTATGTTTTTGTATTTTATCTATGTATTTGATATTTAGAGCTGAAGCAAATGTTGATTTTTTTATTTTTCTCGATTATGTGGCTTACATTAGATTTGGGACGAAATTGTCTCATTTGCACTCGTAACATCCCCTAAAATATTTACTCGTAACATCCCCTAAACAGAAGTTTGGTAAAATGGAGGAAATAAATACTATGTTTATGAGAAAAAAATTTTGCTGAATTGTATAAACAAGGGTCAAAAGCAGTTGAAAAGACCTACTCTGTTTTAGACTCGGCAAGGCTCTCGGCAAGGCTTTTTTCGCATCAAAATTTTTTTTGTCAGGTGACTGCAAGAAAGCGAAAAGTTTTGAGTTGAAATTTGAAACAGAAGCAACAGATAAAATTTTTCAATGTTTCAGAGCAACCAAAAAAATATGTGACCTTGAGTTACGAAAATGTTTCATGTACTTAAACTATAATTAATATTATCGAAAAAGTTCTCCTAAAGCCTGTTTTGAGTAAAGACGATCCCTTTATTTTTGAAATCTCTTGCACTAATGAAAATTTTTCCTGACCTTCATCAGTCGTCTTCTATTATTCCTTGAGATTTTAAATCAAACTGATGACGTCTGATTCAATGTTTTGTTTTTTTTTCAAGATTTTGAAAATTGACAGCAAGGACGTTTTTTTAAAAAAAATTGATAACAATGGCTGTAGAATTCACAATACATTTCTTAAAAAAATTATGTTTTTGTATTTTATCTATGTATTTCATATTTAGATCTGAAGCAAATGTTTATTTCTTTATTTTTCTCGATTATGTGGCTTACATTAGATTTGGGACGAAATTGTCTCATTTGCACTCGTAACATCCCCTAAAATATTTACTCGTAACATCCCCTAAACAGAAGTTTGGTAAAATGGAGGAAATAAATACTATGTTTATGAGAAAACAATTTTGCTGAATTGTATAAACAAGGGTCAAAAGCAGTTGAAAACACTTACTCTGTTTCAGACTTTCATAATTATGGCTGGCAAGTCACGTAGTACAAGTAAAAACGAAAGAAAACGAAACTGCAAATCTGACTAACTGATCAATTTAACGTGATTTCACTGAAATCAAAGATCATGTTAGTGCAAAGATTGAGCAACGAAACCTACTGACGCACCCACACCACATGATTATTTAGTTGTAACAAAATTATAATGGAGAGTTGAACAGTAGGCTAATAAAGGAAAATCCGATCTGTCGTCTCAAAACAAGAAGTCTCTCATTTATTCAACAAAGATGCTAATTTTGATGGCTTTAAAAAGCACAAAAAAACAAAAGATAAAGCATAAGACATGTAAGTTGGTCTAATTTATTACAAAGAAGCCGTAAAATAAATGCCTTATGAATAATAAAGAGCTCATTTTCTTCTTCACAACTTGAGAGATACCTTTCTATATGACAAAACTGCATTGTTAAGAAATTTCCGGTATCTTTTGTAACTTTGAAATTAAATAAATTTCATTGAAGCACTCTAAAAAAGTGATGGTTCTATGCTGTATTTTTAGTAAACAGTCCCAAAAAGGAGCATAGTTTTGTTTTAATATGAAAATCTAATCCGAAAAAAATCCTAATTCTCAAAAGCAATGTCCAGTATAATGTTACCATGAGCTACGGCCATATGGGTTAAAGTGAAGACGAACTATCTTACTAAAGAGCAAATCGGATCTTGTAATACGTTTTGTTTCCTGCAAAAAAACAAAACTTTCATAAACTAATGCATTAAAAAAGTTATATTTGTTTCCAAAAAAATTGACGTTAAAGTTTTCAAAAACATAGAGAGAGAGACGGAATCATTGAAGTCATTGTTTTAATTTGCTCAAACTAAAACTGAAAAAGTTGTCAACAACATGAAAGATAACAGAGCAATATAGATAGAAAACATGTTAGAATTTCAAGAGAGTTTGTTCAATTTTGGGAAAATGTCATATCTAAGTAGGTATGTGATACCCTTGCTGTAGAGGTAAGTAATCGAACCACGAATGCGCTGTAGATTATCTGAATTGGATTCGAGGCGCGAATCCAATGTATTACTAAATTGTTGGATTACATTACCACTTTTAGTTTTACTCTACTCTAGTGCTACAAATGTAGTTCTAATGAGGCGATGTGGAATTCCTTCTCGAATCCAGATAGGATTATTCTGACTGCAAAACTGAGAAGATTGAGCACAACTGAATTATGAGAATTAAGTTTGGCGAAAGAAAATTAACCTAAGTGGGGAGTGTGAGCCACTGAAAACTTGACTTATTAATCTACCGTAAAATAAGCTTAAGTTTCTTAGGCTTGATATGAAAAACCAACTAAAAGACAGATCTAAATTGAATTTCTCATTGTTCATAAAAATTTTTAAAGAAGATTTACAACAAAGTGTAGTGAACCTAAAAACTCTCTTGAATATTCTCACGAAACTCAAAAGCAGAAGTTTTCGAAATTTGCAATTTACCGTACCTCTAATGAAAAAAACACATGAAAGTGATAACTAAACGCATTGAATTATGGCCTATTATTTATGAGACATTATCTTCAAACAATGGTCAAGAAAATTTATGGTTCAATCATCAGAACCGAGATTAATTCGTAGAAAAATGTTGATGAATAACGTTATCGTTGGGATCAAATACTGCCTTTGGGAAAAACAAACAGAGAAGGGTCTCTGAGAACAAGTTGTCTCGATAAATTCAATTAAAGATAATACCGCGGGCTAAAATGGTGAAAATTGTGTAACACAGTTCTTAAAAGCTTTTAAAACCCTTTTAGAAGCCTGCATTTCGTTTTGTAATGATCACTCTTAACGCAGATTTTTTTTCTTGTAACTTCTGATTTCAACAAATTGAAACTTTTCAAATATTTCGAAATAATTTGGAGAGATATTTAGAATCACAGTTAATTACAGGGGATTCCGTATTGGCGTCAGCGAATTGTTTTCATCTAATGTTAGTACAACGAACCCGGAACACAATCCAGTGTTCATATTAACGGCACTGCAATAAACTGTGCGGAAGATTTCAAGAATGTTGTGGGTAAGCACGGCAGAGAATACAACGCAGGGATCACTGCAGAAGAAACACAGCCAAAACAGCAAGTTCAGGTGAGTGACAAAAATAATCAACAGAGACGGGAAATACAGCGGCAAATACAGCAAATATTTTATAACAGAGAGAGTTACAGCGAGTTGCTTGGAGTGAAGTTTATTCAACAGAGAGAAGAATTGCTGCAAAAATTTGATAGGATTGTCTTCGCTTCTTTGGGTGAACGTTGAAAACAAGTGATTTGAGAAGTGTTCAAATGAGAAGCGCTACGGCACTTTGAATTATTGCGTAAATCAAGTTTTTTCCAAACAAAGGTGTTATTTTTGTTATATGTGTATAGCTTAAGTAATAGCTGATAAAGCTTTTCAATTTTGAACGAAACAAGGTTTGTATAAAATTTTAATAAAGTTCCCGGTTCAATAAATTTAGTAATCCCCTAGGTTGTCTTCTAACGATTCATTAGGCTTTTAGTTGTCTTGCTCTGCTACCTCAATCCTTAATCGACAGTTTTCTTCGGTAAAGACAATAGATGATTTAACGCTCTAGATTTTTCAAATTGCATCAAACTAAAAGACAGAGTAAAGATAAAATTTATGTAGGTTGAAAATATTATAAATTTAAGGAAGAGAAGCTGCACAATTAATTTCATTCAAAATGGCAGCGGCTTTCGCATCTAGAAATGCCGGAAGCTTTCACCAACTCCACTGATTTTGAGAACCGCTTGACACATTCTGAGCTACTGGGAGAGATGCTACAATGGAAAAAACTGATCCTGCATGCTCTGGAGGAGCGGCTCCTATAATACCTGAACGGCTGCACTATTCGGCGCCCTGCTTGCAGAAAACAGCAATCGAGTTCTATCAAACATTCCATAGAAAATGAGAAATAGCTGCAATGATACGGTTAAGGTTTTTCAAAATCTTTAAGCAAATTAGCGGTTGTTTTCCGCGGAGGGCTAGCGCGTCATGTTCAACACCCAGTTGAAAAACTGACAAATTTTCTGGAGGACTTGAAGTAGTTAGCCAATGAAGCGCACCCAGAAGTCAGTCACGTGTGTCCGGGAAAAAAATTCAACCAAAACCAAGTCGAACCCAGTTTTGTAGAAAATGACTAAATGGATTAATCAATAAAGATGAAAACATTAATAGAAACTCCAACGAAACATGTAGTTAATGCAGACAAAATGCTGAACATAATAAAAAAGTTTTGGAATTGTTTCTGCTACAGAAGTTCTCAACACAGAAAAGGGTACTGCTCTAATAAACAATAGCCTATAACTCTCTCTTTGTGGCCGAGTAGTTTCGTCCAAAATTAATCATAGTGATACCGGCATAGACAATAGCTCTGTTTTCCCAGTTCTGCTTCTGGGTAATGATTGCTCCAATTCCGGTTTGGGAAGCATCTTTTGTCGAAAGGTAATGACTGGTATCAGTTGGAAAACCCGAAATAGAAGCTTCATGTAGATTTAACTTAAGTTGATTCACAGCTTTGCCACATTCTTTAGTCTAAAAATTTTTCCCATTTGATCAACAAACAGGACAGTGGCTCCGCAATTCTACCAATATCGACAATGAATCGGTATTAAAACCCGACTAGCCTAAGAATTGCACGAATTTCTTTCAGATTAGCTTGAGGTTTCATTTTAGATAATGCGGCTACTTTTTCCGAATCAACTTCCATACCATCCTTCAATTTGTTTTGTCCTAGAAATTGAATAGACATAATTGTGATAAACGAGAACTCAGAGGCGACAAAGAAAATCAAGGCAAAGTTGAAGTGCTCCAGGACTTTGAAAGTTGCCCTGGTATATTAGTGTCTGACAGTATGACTTCTTTAAACGACGCACGTAGCCAATTTTTATCCTCTCAGATAATAAAATTTTATTGTTAAAAAAAAATCAAAATCGAAGAGCTCATGAGAAACGTTGAAAGCATACTGATAAATGGTTTTTTCACAAGTAAAGACAAGCCAAAGGATCCTGAAGCTTTCCGTATGGGGACTCATAAATCATTGGAGGAGACAGCTTTGAGTATCAAGTGGACAAACTTTATATAATTTAGTATAAATCAACTGAATATGGTACAACCGTACCACAAGGTAATGTCTATAAATATAGTTGAAACTCAATGCAGGAACACCTGCCTCCTGTCAATGCAAATTGTCATCATGGAAAATAATCAGCCAAGCCGCCAATGAAGATTAATTTTAGAAGTACTGATAGAGTTTAATCATAACAAAAAATTTTCAAAATATATTCGAACGTAAAAAGCGTCAAAATAAGTTGAATTGATTCATACAATTGAAAAAACTTAAGGGAATCAAATTACTATTTGTCAGGAACAATTTGTACAATATTTAATTATAATAAAAACCATTGCACTGAAAACACCATTGAAAGCGGTGCAATTGAACAAAAAATTGCAAAAATCTTGTTTAGCTTTCAACCTGCGGTTCGAGCCCCGATATTTGAACTTCCTACTCAAAATGATCAGTGTCATGAAGAATCCATTGCTCTATGCAATGGAACTCATTAATAGCTAACTGAGTAGATGGAGCTGCTCCTAATAAATCAGTTTTGTTGTTGTTTTAAAGAATGAGACAAATATGAGACGAAATTTCAATTTTGGCAAAACAGGTTATCAAAAATTAGAAAACTTGAAAAAGTACGTGGTTTCTTTTACAGATCTCAGTGCAGAACAAAACGAGTCATTGTTGTTTACCTTCAGCAAATTTTTAGAAAAATTGCAGAATATCACAAAAATTTCTCTCAGTTTCTTAGGCTTGATATGAAAAACCAAGTAAAAGACAGATCTAAATTGAATTTCTCATTGTTCATAAAAATTTTTAAAAAAGATTTACAACAAAGTGTAGTGAACCTAAAAACTCTCTTGAATATTCTCACGAAACTCAAAAGCAGAAGTTTTCGAAATTTGCAATTTACCGTACCTCTAAAGAAAAAAACACATGAAAGTGATAACTAAACGCATTGAATTATGGCCTATTATTTATGAGACATTATCTTCAAACAATGGTCAAGAAAATTTATGGTTCAATCATCAGAACCGAGATTAATTCGTAGAAAAATGTTGATGAATAACGTTATCGTTGGGATCAAATACTGCCTTTGGGAAAAACAAACAGAGAAGGGTCTCTGAGAACAAGTTGTCTCGATAAATTCAATTAAAGATAATACCGCGGGCTAAAATGGTGAAAATTGTGTAACACAGTTCTTAAAAGCTTTTAAAACCCTTTTAGAAGCCTGCATTTCGTTTTGTAATGATCACTCTTAACGCAGATTTTTTTTCTTGTAACTTCTGATTTGAACAAATTGAAACTTTTCAAATATTTCGAAATAATTTGGAGAGATATTTAGAATCACAGTTAATTACAGGGGATTCCGTATTGGCGTCAGCGAATTGTTTTCATCTAATGTTAGTACACCGAACCCGAAACACAATCCAGTGTTCATATTAACGGCACTGCAATAAACTGTGCGGAAGATTTCAAGAATGTTGTGGGTAAGCACGGCAGAGAATACAACGCAGGGATCACTGCAGAAGAAACACAGCCAAAACAGCAAGTTCAGGTGAGTGACAAAAATAATCAACAGAGACGGGAAATACAGCGGCAAATACAGCAAATATTTTATAACAGAGAGAGTTACAGCGAGTTGCTTGGAGTGAAGTTTATTCAACAGAGAGAAGAATTGCTGCAAAAATTTGATAGGATTGTCTGGGTTCAGTGCAGAGATTGGTTTCGGTTGCGTGGCGCTTCTTTGGGTGAACGTTGAAAACAAGTGATTTGGGAAGTGTTCAAATGAGAAGCGCTACGACGCATTGAATTATTGTATAAATCAAGTTTTTTCCAAACAAAGGTGTTATTTTTGTTATATGTGTATAGCTTAAGTAATAGCTGGAATAAAGCTTTTCAATTTTGAACCAAACAAGGTTTGTATAAAATTTTAATAAAGTTCCCGGTTCAATAAATTTAGTAATCCCCTAGGTTGTCTTCTAACGATTCATTAGGCTTTTGGTTGTGTTGCTCTGCTACCTCAATCCTTAACAGTTTTCTTGGGTAAAGACAATAGATGCTTTAACGCTCTAGATTTTTGAAATTGCGTCAAACTAAAAGACAGAGTAAAGATAAAATTTATGTAGGTTGCAAAATATTATAAATTTAAGGAAGAGAAGCTGCACAATTAATTTCATTCAAAATGGCAGCGGCTTTCGTATCTTGAAATGCCGGAAGTTTTCACCAATTCCAATGATTTTGAGAACCGCTTGACACATTCTGAGCTACTGGGAGAGATGCTACAATGGAAAAAACTGATCCTGCATGCTCTGGAGGAGCGGCTCCTATAAAACCTGAACGGCTGCACTATTCGGCGCCCTGCTTGCAGAAAACAGCAATCGAATTCTATCAAACACTCCATAGAAAATGAGAAATAGCTGCAGTGATACGGTTAAGGTTTTTCAAAATCTTTAAGCAAATTAGCGGTTGTTTTCCGCGGAGGGCTAGCGCGTCATGTTCAACACCCAGTTGAAAAACTGACAATTTTTCTGGAGGACTTGAAGTATTTAGCCAACGAAGCGTACCCAAAAGTCAGTCACGTGTGTCCGGGAAAAAAATTCAACCAAAACCAAGGCAAACCCAGTTTTGTAGAAAATGACTAAATGGATTAATCAATAAAGATGAAAACATTAATAGAAACTCCAACAAAACATGTAGTTAATGCAGACAAAATACTGAACATAATAAAAACGTTTTGGAATTGTTTCTGCTACAGAAGTTCTCAACACAGAAAAGGGTACTGCTCTAATAAACAATAGCCTATAACTCTCTCTTTGTGGCCGAGTAGTTTTGTCCAAAATTAATCATAGTGATACCGGCATAGACAATAGCTCTGTTTTCCCAGTTCTGCTTCTGGGTAATGATTGCTCCAATTCCGGTTTGGGAAGCATCTTTTGTCGAAAGGTAATGATTGGTATCATTTGGAAAACCCAAAATAGAAGCTTCATGTAGATTTAACTTAAGTTGATTCACAGCTTTGCCACATTCTTTAGTCCAAAAAATTTTCCCATTTGATCAACAAACAGGACAGTGGCTCCGCAATTGTACCAATATCGACAATGAATCGGTATTAAAACCCGACTAGCCTAAGAATTCCACGAATTTCTTTCAGATTAGCTTGAGGTTTCATTTTAGATACTGCGGCTACTTTTTCCGAATCGACTTACATACCATCCTTCAATTTGTTTTGTCCTAGAAATTGAATAGACATAATTGTGATAAACGAGAACTGAGAGGCGACAAAGAAAATTAAGGCAAAGTTGAAGGGGTCCAGGACTTCGAAAGTTGCCCTGGTATATTAGTGTCTGACAGTATGACTTCTTTAAACGACACACGTAGCCAATTTTTATCCTCTCAGATAATAAAATTTTATTGTTCAAAAAAAATCAAAATCGAAGGGCTCATGAGAAATGTTGAAAGCATACTGATAAATGGTTTGTTCACAAGTAAAGACAAGCCAAAGGATACTGAAGCTTTCCGTATGGGGACTTTGGAGGAGACAGCTTTGAGTAGAAGTCAGCCAGATCAAGTGGTTGCTACGTTCATAAGTAACAATCAAGTATTTTTTAGAAACTCAAACGACTTGGAAAAATAAGGCACAAAATAACCTTGGCGAAGGATGCAAAACCATTCCAACGGTCTTACGACAGTAAGAGCTTTAGAAAACGGAAAATATTGAACAACATTGCGGAAGACCTGGAAGAAACCGACTTGGTTGAACCAACACATTCATACCGCGCTGCACAGTCCATTTTATTCAAAAAGAAGGACAGAGATTTAAATTTGGACTAATAGTAGACTACAGGGGCTGAAATAAGCCAAATAAAGTCAAACTGGCCGTTGCCAAGAATTAATGATGTAATAGACTCGTTGAATGAGAATGTTTACTTCTCAAATATCAGCTTAACGCCAGGCTATTTTTGAATAGTCTTAGAGGAAGAATTGCAAAACTTGACAGCCCTTGCCACTCCCATGGGTTTGTGTGAATGGGAGTGTTTTGTATGATCAACTGGATTAACCTCAGCGCCAGGAGCATACCAAAATTTTATGGAAATAATCCTGGCTGGATTTTCATACGAGATAGCTTTGAAATATCTGACAACATAACCATTTTTGGAAGGTTGTTCGGAGAAGAGTTATCAACACATGAATTTTTGTTTTGTTGCATAAACAAAGCCGGTCTCAAAATGCTGCCTGATTCAAAAACGAAATCACTTTCCAATACATATTATATCGAAGAATGTTTTGAAAGTTGATCCGGAACAGGTAGCCGCAGTAGCTAAAATGAAACTTTCCTCTTATCTGAAAGAACTACGTGCAGTTCGTATGGTAGTCGGGTTTTACTGCCAATTTTTAGCTGAATTTGGTACAATTGCGGAGCCCCTGTCCAATTTTTTTGAACAAACCGGAAAAATTTGACTGGACCATGGAATATTGCGAAGCCTTGGACCAACGTAATTGAAACAGGGAGCACCTATTTCGATTTTTCTAAATGATACCGGCCCTTACATTTTGACAACAGATGCTTCCCTAATTGGCATAGGAACAATCATTACCCAGAAGCAGAACTGGGGCTAGAGAGTGGTTGTCTATGCCAGTAAAAATTTATTTAAGAGTCAACAAAACTACTCAGCCACAAAGAGGGAGTTATATGCTACTGCTTATATAACGCAATACTTCCGGAATTATGTGCTGGAAAGAAAATTTACCATTGTCACAGATCATCGCGCTCTTACGTGCTTTTACAGCTTCAAGGAACACATAAGATGGCTGGCAAGAAGAAATGAGAAACTGGGACAAATTCACCTGGAAACCATCACCTGGCAGGGAAGAAAACTCCTCACGAGTTTTGTCTATCCATAGCAACAGCGGTTGACGATCTATCTCACGTTGAAGAAAAACATCAAATACTAGTCAGACAGCCCACAAAAAACAGCTGGTCCGATGTTTTTTTTTTGAATCCGGAAGGAAATGCTGCGGAAAAATCAGCAGATTTCTCGGGAAACAAAAGAAGTGGTTCTTTGGATGGAAGAAAAGAACTGACCTGAAATGAGAAAATTGTTGGGGGCATCAAAAACAACCAGGAATCTTTGGAGAAATTTTCAATGTTTTTATATCGCCCAAGAGCTGCTTAGATAACAAAACTGCTCAAAGATAACTACCGAGTCCAGCAAATAGTTGTACACCGATCATACATGGATATCATTCTACCTTGCTTACATGACTCCATGGGGCACCAAGGGGTGCAAAAGACTTATAAAAGGGTTCAAGAACGTTTTGAATGGGTTGAATTGAAATGGGAAATATAAGCTTGGATAATGAGCAGTGTTAAGTGCTCAATGAAAAAAAAACCTCAAGAGACTCACAAGCATCCACTAACAGCGTGACGATTGAGGCATCCCAAGGCAGGTGGTGTTGGATACCATGGAACCCTTTCCCGAAGGCAATCATTTCTTAGATTTTTTTCTCATTTGAAATCGTTTTTCATAATTGCACAAAGCATTTCATATGTAATATCAGCAAGCGAAAAAAGTTGCAAAATACTTTGTGAACTGTTGAGTTTCACGACTTGGTTGCCCGCGCTAATTTGCACAGTAATAAGAATAGATATTATGTAGTAGCACACCACGTAGTTGCACACTTCGATATAAAAATACATATTAGCACTTCACGAAAACCGGAATAATTATCTTCAATAATGATGGCAATTTGTAGTTCTGCCCTCACTGAAACAAAAGACATTTCTTATTATCTTCGGTTTTGCGCTCCTTGTGCACTAGCTATTGATTGCATGTAAGAAACAATCCAATATCAAGTGCTCGCAAACCCAATTGATTACATTGGTAACCTTATAAAAGAGCAGCCGCTTTGCCACTAACTAGTACAATCAGACATGGAGGTAGAGCGAGAATGGCAACAAACCTACTGCGATAGAAAAAAGTTTCGACCAAAACGCTAAACTGGGGTTCTGGTCCTGCTGTTCAATCCAACAGTAAAACTACGATAGATAAGTTATTCATACTGTTCTATAGTGATCCTCTTGTTATACGAGAAATAGTCAACGACTTAAGTTTTATCATTGAAGACCTGAAAACTCAAAAATAGCAAAACTTACGTTAAGACAGACCCACGAAATTCAGAATTTTCCCACACGAAAATCAAATACAAGCTAAAATAGCTGAGAAACCTGCTAGCTTTGAGAGAGACGACATTATATTGAAATTGAAGTCGAGCAACAGGATACCGGAGTAATTGACGAGGAAATGAAAACAAAAGAGATCACAGATCAAGTCGAAGCTGATGCAGACTTGTGAAATCCTGACGAATGTTTGTTGGAGCCCACAGCTGACACCGCGACACTGATGAATACTTATACGGAGGCAGAATCTAGTAAAAGGCTGCCTTCCCTTCATTTCACTTCTGATATATTCAAATCGTAATATTAACTCTTCAAACTGCTTATTTTTTCTGATTTCAATTAATTGAATACTACGAATTTTCCAAAAAAAACTTAGAGGAGATTTTTGGAACACCAATTGATTACAAGGGATTCTAAACTGGTTATTGTTTAAACAATTAAGTTAACACAGGTGACTGACGGGTTTAAAATCCATAAAAAAGTATTCAATTAGTCTAAAAAGTATCAGAAAAAGCAGTATCAGAAATTTTTGTTATTCTGTACTATATTGAGACATTGACAAAACGGTAAAGAACTTATAGAAGAAACTACGTTTAGGAAACTACGTAGAAAAACTAGTATGTCAAACTATAATTATTTCTAATTTTTAAGAAAAACGTTTTCTGACATGACGTTCATTGTCAAGTTAAAATTGTTGTACAAAATTGTAAAGGATACAACAAATATGTATCTACATTTGTCTGAGACCGCAAATTAAAAAAATCTAGGAATTATCTTCAAAATAAAATTAAAAATTTTTCTCATATTTTTCTTACATGGTTTTCTATAATTTTTCTTATTCATATATATTACTCAATATTTAGGCAATATAGAACTTCATATTTAAATCTGCTATCCATTTCTTTAAAAACGTTCATTTTTCGGATTTTTTTCTAATTTTGGCTATGTTCTTGCATTTCTAGGGTAACCCCGAATTTTCCCTTACCCTAAGTATCCCTCCTGTGGGGGTTTTCCAACTTTCGTTTTGTCATGTACAATATAATTTTGACCCATATTTTCCCATGTCAAATTTATGATTTGAACCAATATTATAGCGTGAATTACTACCTCTATAATCATCGCGTGTGCTTAGACCCGGCTTCAACTTGTTGATGTATATAGCTTCGATGGTCATAAGTCTCTTCACTGTGCGACAGGTATCCAAAATTCTACGTTCAATGTCATTCGTGGATCCGCCACATTCAACAAGATGTTGACCCACCTTTGAACCATTCTTTTGATGTTCTGATATAATAAAGGTATCAAGCCGGCTTGTCGGCCCAACATAGAGGGATCCGAATTTATCACAAATTATCTCATACACAACGTGGGATTTCACATTTCTTCATACTGGTTTTTCAGAGATACCCTCAAAAAAATAAAAAATAACTGAATTTTGACCAAGATGATAACTAAATTTAATATAAAAAATTGGGCTAATTTGCCGAAAATTTTAGATAAAAACAAGTGAACCTTCTCCAAAGAAGCAAAATTCATAAATTTTCTGTTTGTAGTGATAGATTATTCTGAAGTTCTAGTTGCAGAGAGCTTAAAATTGATACTAAATTTAATCTTGTTATTGTTGTTTGAATTCTCAGATATTGCTGAAGGGATTTTTCCCGGTTTTAGTCTAAGGACATTGTCTCTTTATTTCTGAATGTTTGACAATCACATGCCAATAGTCAGGTACAAGGATTGATCTCAGAATAGTTTCTTTCGATATCGTTCTGCATCATCGACAAAACTCGTCTCTTCAGTCCAGTTTGTTTTAGGATATCAAAGCTGAGTTTTGTCTTGTTCACTAGTCCGCACGTCTTGAAGACGAAATCATCCCGCGACTTTTCAGTTCTACATTTGGTCAGTTTGAACATTTCTCTCTATCGATTGAAGAGCGGAGTTTCTGGAAGCTGTTTGAGGTATTGGTGGTTTTGTTCTGAATGATGTCAGAGAGGAGAAAAATATCATTCATTTGTATGAAAATTGGTATTGGTAAAATATTGAGTAGCCGTAGGCTGCTTCCGTAGGACTCTTAAGAGGAGCCATTAATCCACTTCACTGCTCGCTTCTGAAAAATTTTAGACTTCTCATCATTCCTCTTGAGACATTGGCGCAGTATGAACCATAGACAAGAATTGGGAAAATTAGTGATCCATAGAGACCTATTTTCATAAAAGTCTTAACTTTATGTGCGACAGTTCGTTTTAGAGAGTACAAAATTTGTTTGCTTTATAAGTCTTGGTTCGAAGTGACTACTCTAAGTTAGATCAAATGTAACTATTACTTCAAAATTTTTGATGTTTTTCACGCTAGATAGAGTTGAGTTTGCGAGTGAGAGGTTCTTGTTTTTGCCGAAAAATTGTAGTTTGACGCACGTGTCGATAGCAAATGACATTTTGTTTTCTGCAGCCCATCTGTCGAGGTCTGTCAGGTCCGTCTGTATCTCAAGCTGGGTCGTGTTCACTGCCAAGGTTTTTAGGTCAAAGGCAAAAATGAAAGGTCCGCTAAAACTTAGAGCTTCGGATAAGTCGTTTATGAACATACAAAACAGGAGCGGGCCAAGAATACAACCTTGTGAAACACCATTTGTGATGTTCTTTTTGGTGGAGTGGCAATTACCAACGCGTACAACTTGAGATCAGCCCTCCAAGTAATCAGACAGTATCTTCAACATGCATCCAACTCTCATTACAGCAATCTTCTTGATGAGTTCAAAGTGTGGGACACGGTGGAACGCTTTAGAGAAGTCGATGTAGAAAGCCACTACATAATCTTGCGAGTTACTATTCACCGCAAGGTGGATACGCTGCGGATACGAGAGCCTGTTGTCCGCACTGATCTGTTTTTCGGAAATCCATGATGCTCCTTGACCAAATGATTGGCAAAGAATTGATAGAGAGGCTCGTTAATGATGCATTCAAAAACTTTGCTGTCAGTTTCGAGTAAAGATACAGGACAATATTTGCGCATGTTGTCTTTCATTTTGAAGTTATTTTAGGCGAGCATACAGAACTGAAGTAGCTGTTTTACATGTTTGATTTTTCCGCCTCAATTTCCCCAACTTCTTGACCATTTTTCTTTTTCTTTGTTAAGGAAACGCCAATTCATTCAAATGTCTGAAATGTTTGAAAATCATTTCAGAATCACTGATTACCAAGATACTTATTTGGTAGTCAAATCTCTCCAGCTGACCTGACAAATTTTTAGAACCAAGTAATGCAACTGCCCTTTGACGATAGGACGTCGGTTTAGCGACGAGGAGTCTTTCATGTGTCCGAAGTTTTCTAATCAAATTAGATGTAGAAGATTGAATTCACGGTGGCAGCTGCTGACGTTGTTTTGTCCTCCTAGGGACACATTGGGAGACAAATTCGTTGAAATATTTTTCAAGTTCATGATACAAACTGTCTATTTTAGTAAAACATGTTGGGATAAAAGGCAATCATTTCATCAGTTTGTTTATTTCTTCTTTGTTTGCTTTAGGAAAGTTTATTTTAGTGCACACTACATTATTTAACTTTTGGTATAGTGATTCAAGGGCAGCTTTTATAACTCGGTGGTCAGTGCAATCTTATGTTTCGCAGAATTTTTCATCAACTTCTGCAAAAAAAATGAATTCTTTGAGATATACTAAGTCGAGTACGTTTCAGTGACTTGTGGGGAACTCTACGGCTTGTTCCAACATTTGTTCGTCGAAAATTTTCAGGATATCCTTCTCTTCCAGATCTTGTCTATCGCAAACATTTCAATTGACTGCAGACCGATTAAAATCTCCGCAAATCAGTATTGGACCACTTTTTAACAGAGCATCGACGATGCTTCTGTACTCCGCTGGCGAACAGCGGTATCTACTAACTTTGGGAGGACTATAGATAACAGCTAAACAGAATTGTTCCCGGTTTAAACAGATTTTTTAAGCAACACGGCAGTCTGTGGGAGGAGGAAATTTGATTGTACAGGAATTGAGATGCTTTTTGACGGCAATGAGATTCCCTCCATGGGTCGAGGTATTCCCGGTGAGGGGTCTGTCCGCTCGGTAGATATCGTAATCATCAAATAAAAGCACCGGCGTTCCATATTCATATTTATTCATGTTTCAGAAACGCATTGAATACTGTATTCTCGCAACCTAATTGAGTTATATATTTACCTCTTTTTTAAAATTTCACAAGATTTCTTCAGCAACTAAGCGTTTAAATATAATAGTCATGACTTGTTTCTCCCGGCATCGGAGCTGTTGTTAATATTTAAAATGTGGCTATCATTAAAAAATTTAAATTTTTGGAATTTTAGCTTCTCCTGAGGAGCTCCGATGTCAATCAGTTCTCTTCCTCTTTTCAGACATATATTTTTTTAAATTGAACCGGCTTTATTCAGGGCAGGTAAAAAATCAATACCCATTTTTTCTAACTCGTTTCGTTTTTCCGCTCTCTTTGCGATCACCAGTCTGGCTTCGTTATCAGGGTCTCTAGTACTCTTCGGGTCTTTGGTCTAACCATGAGCCTTTTAAGCTCCGTGATTTTGTATTGGACGCTATGAGTTTTTAGGTTCGAGTTTTTTCATTGGTAGAGACCAGATTTAGAGATTTCAAATTTTCTGGATTCCCAAGGATTCCTAACGCGAAGAGTGTTTTCGATGTTGAGACTCATTCTGTCCCCTTTATCAGGTTATTTTTCACACTTGCTCAATGCACAGTATCATCATTTATGTTCTTCACGGCCACTGCAGCATAATTTTTTTTGAAATTTTCTCGCAAGATTTCCTTCATACCTCTTCAACATTCACTTCTATCGTTTCACTTAAATTTATCTCCATTTTTCAAATTGTTTCACAAAGTTTAGCTTTTATATTTGTATGTCAGCTCTAACAATGGTTCCACATCTGTTGAATTCCTCTCCTTCTTTATTTTCCACGCAATTGTTGCCGAAGAGCATGCAGTTAAGACCTACATCTTTGATTCCGTTGATGGCAGCTGGAGTCAGTCCAGTACAAACGGGATCAAGATGGAGACTTGTGTTGCAGGCTACACAGAAAAGAATACTTTTTGATTAGCATTGATGTTCGATTGGTAAGTTTTGCAAATTTTTTCAGGGCTAAGGAACGTAGATAAGGCCAGAGAACTTATTCATAAATTACATAGTAAACGCATAATTCGAAAATTTCACAAACAAATAGGAGAACAAAAAGAGATGGTTACTATTACTAAACCGGATTTTAACAATAAATAATGACGGGAATCACCATGGAATTTCATCTTGACGGGACACGTCAAGGAATGTTTGATCATGACGGGATTTGTCAAGCAGGTAAACTTGTTATCTGTTAGTTTAACTATCAGGGACCCGTCCGGTAGAAAATAACTATGAGAAAATCCCAAGGAGATTAACGAAGATGGGTAAAAATAACCTAAGATTAATTAACCATTGATAGGACTGAAACCAAAGAACATATTCAAAACTAAACCTTACACAATCGAGCTGCCTCTCTTTAATTGCTTTACATCTCTCATCTTCACAAAACTTCTAATATTTACAACCAATAGATCTAACTTTGTATTAAACTGATTGTACATCTGCTCAATTAAATTCAAGTCTGAATTTCGGAAAATTTTCCTCAGTAACTCCGATGTTTAAAGTGCTTAAGAATCACACCCAACCCAAACCGTAACCGTAGACAGTGCAGGGATATTACACCTTGTTGAGGGCAATGTATAAAGAACTTGCTGCAAGAAGTAACACCATCAAGGGACCATCACGACTGTCCCGTATTTTGTTGACATCAAACTATTTGCCCTCAAAAAAGTCAAAATTGTCAACAAAAAGGGGATCTAGTATATAGGTCTGAACTGGATCATCGGGGAATAATTAGATCATTAAATAAAAATACTTAGATCAATACTTAATTTCAATCTAAAAATATAGCAATTACATCAAAACGAAATCATGAAAGCATAGAGGTTGCTTGCAGTTAACTGCGAGAATCGGCAAAAGATGAATATTCCTACTCTGTCGTGATAACATTTCAGGAGTAAAAGTTAGTTTCGCGCTTTTGTGTAGCTCCATTCTCTGACGACCATTGACATCATTAAGAAGCTGCGAATGTTGTCCTAAATAACCGAAAAATATTTCAAATCTCGATTTGAAATTCTTTCCTCAAATTCAGTCTCCTGGACATAATATGGGTATTTATAGCCCCCACCCTGCGAAATTATTTTCCCCCCATTATGGTACTATGATGGGGACTATAAATTCTCTGACAACTAACTTGGGGATAGTTAAGGCCTCAGAATATTCTTGAAAGACCTCAGAATATTCTTCATAAGCGATTGACGGAATCACTGCTGATAATGTTAGTCTGGACATTGAAGCCACAATCGTCAAAGATTTCTTCGATGTTAAGTAGTAGTAGTAGTAGTAAAAGACTCAATTCACCTTTCCGCCTAACTTTCTGCACTTTTCCCGCATCATTTCTTACACACCACTTCGATCTTTGTTTCCATCATTTCGCTTGTTTTTATCTCCATTTGCAATTTTTATTACATAATTCAGCTTTTGTATTTGTTCGTCAGCTCTAATAATGGTTCTACATCTTATAAATTCCTCTCGCTCTTAGTGTTCACGCAACCGCTGCGGGGGAACATGCAGTTAAGACCTAGATTTTTGATTCCGTTGATGGCAGCTGGAGTCAGTCCAGTACAAACGGGATTAAGATGGAAACTTCTGTTGCGGACTACACAAACGAATCCTTTTTGATTACCATTGATGTTCGATTCGCAAAATCTGCAAATTTCTCCACTGGCTAAAGAACTTAGCTAAGGCCAGAGAATTTAATCAGTAACCGTTACTACAAACTATAATTTGGGAAAATCGACAGAACCCGAAACCTGAAAGGTTCACTTACTTACTGCTTTAGGGGCTGCTCTTTTCTTTTTGGAGGGGTTCTTATTTTTCTGCTTGATGGTTCGCAGGCAGTATTTGTATTATCGAACAGTTATCAGGGACTTTATTTGCAGCGTTGGGGCTGATGAAGTCGGAAGTATTTCCTTAGAAGTTTTTTGTCCTTCTGCTACTGTTTTGAGAGAAGGTGTTTGACAAAGTTAAAAATGGGCAGGTTGGGAATTTTCGAATTTATGGCTGGGAACAATTTTTCAGCACCGGGTCTCTGACAGTGTACAATGCCTTTGTTGGACGGGAAAGCATTCAGTTCTAAGACTAGTTCACTTGCTGATAAGGGTTAGCCGGGATACTTTGGGTGACTGGATATTGAGTTTTTGACTAGGTCCTGCCAAATGATAACTTAATCTTCTTTTAGGGAATGTTTTTTTTCAGAATATACTGGACAGTTTTATTGTGTTCTGGGGCTCATATTTGCACCAAGAATGGCTAATGACTCCGAGCAACATACCGCTTTTTGACGTTGGGACCTTTGTTGAGGGCAATGTATAAAGAACTCGCTCCAAGAAGTAACACCATCAAGGGACCACCAGGGCTATCCCGTATTTCTTTGACATCAAACTATTTGCCCTCAAAAAAGTCGAAAAAGTCAACGAAAAGTCTAGTATAAAGGTCTGAACTGGATCATCTGGGAACAATTAGATCAAAAAATTGAAAACAATTAGATCAAAACTTAAAATCAATCTAAAAGCGATATCATCAAAACGAAATCATGAAGGCATAAACTTTGCCCGCAGTTATTTGCAAGAACTGGCAAAAGATGAAAATTCCTATTCTGTTTTGATTACATATTTCAGGAGTAAAAGTTAGTTTCGTGCTTTTGAGTAGCTTCATTCTCTGTCTTGGTGTCGCGCAATCAAACCTCTGGCGCACTAACGACCCTTGAGGCCATTAAAAAGCTGCGAATGTTTTCCTACATAACCTTAAAAATATTCTAATTTCCAATTTAAAAATTTTCTTTCCTCAAATTCAGTCTCCTAGACAAAATATGGATTTTTCCAATTATACCGCCACCCTGCGAAATTATATTCCCTCCATTATGGTACTATGATGGGGACTATATTTTCTCTGACAACTAACGTGGGTTTATAATGGGAAAGACCTCCGAGTATTCCTCATCTTAAGCGATTGACGGAATCACTGCTGATAATGATGATAGTGTGTTCATTGAAGGCTCAAACGTAAAAGATTTCTTTGATGTTAAGAACTTTAAACAGCTGGCAAAGTCGTGTCCAAGAAAAAATGACAGATACGTGGATCTGTTCTGTTTTGCCCTCCAGCTTGGTGGGTTTTTCGTTTTTACGCCCCCAGGTGGGTGTGCTAATGTTTTTTTTTACATAATAAATTCATATAACACTGTATAATTTATAACTGGTTGCGTAAAAAACAATGGATGGGGAAACAGAATAGGTCCAGATACGTACAAGCATCACAAGTCTATGAAAATAGCAAAATATCGAAACTGGATCTATTCTGTATCTGCCCCAGTGTTTTTTATGAACCCAAGTAATAATTTATATGCTGTTATATAGCACGTTACTATGTAAGAAAATAAAAGGTGCGCCTGGGCTTCATAAACGATTTATGCTCACCACTTTTGGGGGCAAAACAGAATAGATCCTGGAAACGTATAATTGACGTAGAGCATATCAGATGCAGCACACCAGTGTTTGCGGGCAACAGGTCACTGCCAAGATTGAAAAGCGCAAATAAAACCCTATATTGATGAAATTCGAACTAGATAAGCTCTGCTATTCTTCGAAGTTGTTTCCTCTGCTTCAGAGGGAGTAGATCAGTGCTATGAAACAATCAATCGGAAAATTTGACCTTTACCATTTTTCATGAGGGACGCTAAACGGATTTCAATGTGTTCCTTTAAGCACATGCTGAAGTTTGGATTGGAACACCAACCCGTTTTTCGCATAATTATTCGTATTATATCTTTTCCCACGTTACGCTGAATTTATAAAAAAAATATTAGTATCCTAATCAATTTTCTATATTTTAAAGTCAAAGTGTTCAATTAGTGTCCTCTGCTTTGGTGTCAGTACTCTTATATGGCTCTGCATGCACAAATCCGAACCGAGGTTAATTACAACAGCTTGAAAGATTTCAAAAGAAAGTAGTCAAATGGATCCTTGGACAAAAAGTCATGCCGTATCCAAATCAACTGAGACTTCTTAACATACTACCACTACCAATGTTCATGCAACTAAATGACATTCTACTTTTATCGAAATTGACAGAAGACGATAGCTTTTTACCAATGCTGAAACAAAATTCAGAGAAAGGGAGAACAAATGAATTATTCAAGCTCCCGAAAACCAGAACTGAAAAGGCTAGAAATGATTTCTTTTTCCGTACATGCAGACTAGCAAATCGAATAGAAAAATACATTGAATTTAATACGAAAAAAGGCCTCAAAAATCGAGTTTTAAATTAGATCAAAACTTAAATTCAATCTAAAAATATAGCGATTACATCAAAACGAAATCATGAAAGCATAGAGGTTGCTTGCAGTTAACTGCGAGAATCGGCAAAAGATGAATATTCCTACTCTGTCGTGATAACATTACAGAAGTAAAAGTTAGTTTCGCACTATTGTGTAGCTCCATTCTCTGAAGACCATTGACACCATTAAAAAGCTGCGAATGTTGTCCTAAATAAGCGAAAAATCTTTCAAATCTCGATTTGAAATTCTTTCCTCGAATTCAGTCTCCTGGACATAATATGGGTATTTATAGCCCCCACCCTGCGAAATTATGTTCCCTCCATTATGGTACTATGATGGGGACTATAAGTTCTCTGACAACTAACTTGGGGTTATAATGGGAAAGACCTCAGAAAATTCTTCATAAGCGATTGACTGAATCACTGCTGATAATGTTAGTCTGGACATTGAAGCCACAATCGTCAAAGATTTCTTCGATGATAAGTAGTAGTAGTAGTAGTAGTAGTAAAAGACTCAATTCACCTTTCGGGAAGTACAAAGGCGTAAATAAAACCATTAAGAACTTTAAAGAGCTGGCAAAGTCGTGTCCAAGAAAAATTGACAGATACGTCGATCTATTCTGTTTTGTCACCTCCCCCCCCCCCAGCTTAGTGGGCTTATATTTTTTACCCCCGAGGCGCACGTGCTATTTTTTACATAGTAACGTATATATTTTTTAACTGAGGTCCTAAAAAACACTGGGGCGAACAGAATTGATCCAGATACATACAAGCAGCACGAGTATCTGAAAAGAGCGAAATATGGAAACGGGATCTATTTTTTTTCGGCCCCCAGTGTTTTTTATGACCCCCAGTTACAAATTATATGCTGTTATATAGCATGTTACTATTCAAGAAAATAACACGTGCGTCGGGGGGTCATAAAAGAAAGATTTATGCTCACTGAGCTGGGGGGGCAAGACAGAATAGATCCTGGAAACGTGTGATTGACGTAGAGCATATCAGATGCAGGACGCCAGTGTTTGACGGCAACAGATCACTGCCAAGATCGAAAAGCGCAAATAAAACCCCAGATTGATGTCATTCGAACTAAGATAAGCTTAGCTATTCTTCGAAGTTGTTTCCTCTGCTTTAGAGGGAGTTGATCGGTGCTATGAAACAATCAATCGGAAAATTTGACCTTTACCATTTTTCATGAGGGACGCTAAACGGATTTCAATGTGTTCCTTTAAGCACATGCTGAATTTTGGATTGGAACACCAACCCGTTTTTCTTTGTGCTATATTCCACGATAGAACCTAATCATAACATAAATACTCATTTTTTTCTAAATTGGTTAAATCCTCGAGCATAATTATTTGTATTATATCTTCTCCCACGTTACGCTGAAATTATAAAGAGGAATATTAGTTTTCTGATCATTTTTGTATTTTTTAGAGTCAAAGTGTCCTTTTATATCTCGGTGATCATTGCAGTCGTATGTTTTGCAGAATTTTTTTTATCAATTTCTGTAAATTTTTTGAATCCTTTGTGATATAATAAGCCAATTATGTTTGAGTGACTTTGGGGCAACTCTGTGGCTTGTTCCAACATTTGTTTGTCAAAAAAGAATTGCCTTCTCTTCTGGGTCTTGTGTATCACATACGTTCCATTTGACTGTAGACCGATTAAAATTTCCGCAAATCAGTATTATCGATGATGTTTTTGTACTCTGTTGACAAATAGTGATAACTACTAACTTTAGGAGAACTATAGATAACAGCTAAACAGAATTCTTGCCGGTTTAAACAGATTTTACGAGCAACACAGCAGTACAGGAGGGACAAGTTGATTCTAGAGGAATCAAGATGCTTTTTGACGGCACTGAGAGTCCCTCCATGGTTCGAGGTATTCTCGGTGAGGGGTCTGTCTACTCGGTAGATATCTTAATCATCACTATGTAAAAGCTCCTATGTTTTCATGTTCATGTTAATCATGTCTCAGAAACGCATAGAATACTATATTCTCGCCGAAAAATTGAGTTACTCAATATTTACTTCTTTGTTCAAATTTCGCAAGATTTCTGGCATTCAACAAAGCGTTTAGATATTATAGTCATGACTCGTTTCCCCCGGTTTGGGGGCTGTGGTTAAGATTTACTAGTGGCTGTGGCTAACAATAAAAAGTTCGAGTTTTTGAATTTTTAGCTTCTCCCGAGGTTCTCCGTTGTCAAACAATTCTCTTTTTCTTTACAGACATATATATTTTTTAATTGAATCAGCTTTATTCAGAGCCGGTAAGAGATAAACACCCATGTATTCTAACTCATTTCGTTCTTCGGCACTCTTCGCTATCACCAGTCTAGCTTCGTTTTCATTTCTAGGGTCACTAGTTCCGTTCGGGCCTTTTAATTTTTGTGATTTTGACTACGAAGCTAGGAATTTCTTTGTTTGAGTTTTTTCATTGATAGGGACCAGATTTCAAGATTTTAACGCACACTTGTACACGGGAATTGCACACTATCCTCCTTTATGATCTTCACGGCTACTGCAGCATAACTTTCTAAAATTTTCTCGCAAGATTTCCTTCACAACTCTTCGATCTTCAATTCTATCAGTTCAGTTAGTTTTATCTCTTTTTTTTCAAATTTTTCACAAAGCTCCTACAAAGGCTCCACATCTGTTGAATTCCTCTCGTTCTTTATTTTCCACGCAATCGTTGCCGATGAGCTTGCAGTTAAGACCTACATCTTTGATTCCGTCGACGGCAGCTAGAGTCAGCCAAGTACAAATGAGATCAGGATTGATCAAGAGTGCTTTAAGGGCAGCCCTTTTCTTTTTGGAGGAGTTCTTCTTTTTCTACTTGGTAGTTCGCAAGCAGTATTTGTGTCGGCTAACAGCTACCAGAGTCTTTATTTCGAGCTTTAACGGTTGATGAAGTCACAGGTATTTCCGCGGCAGATTTTTGTCCTTTTGCTCCCATTTTGAGAGCAGGTGTTTGCCGATGTTTCGGATGGTCAATTTGAGGATTTCAGAAGTTAATATTGGGAACATTTTTTCAGCACCAGAACTCTCAATGTATAAAAAGTCCTTGATGGCCGGGATAGAGTCCAGTTCTGAGACTAGTTCATTTGCTGATATGGTTGGCGGCGATGTTTTTGGTGCACGGGATATTGGGTAACTTTGAGTGACGGGAGATAATTTTTTCATTGGTAGGGACCAGGTTTCGGGATTTTGATTTTTCTGGACCCTCAAGAATTCCATGGACGCAAAAACTGTTTGTGATGTTCTGACTCGTGCTGTGCTTTTGTTTGGTGGTTTCACACACTTGTTCTTGGCACGACACAGTGTCTTCTTTTATGTTCTTCACGCCCACTGCCGCCTAACTTTCTGCACTTTTCCCGCATCATTTCTTACACACCACTTCGATCTTTGTTTCCATCATTTCGCTTGTTTTTATCTCCATTTGCAATTTTTTTTACATAATTCAGCTTTTGTATTTGTTTGTCAGCTCTAACAATGGTTCTACATCTTATAAATTCCTCTCGCTCTTAGTGTTCACGCAACCGCTGCGGGGGAACATGCAGTAAAGACCTAGATTTTTGATTCTGTTGATGGCAGCTGGAGTCAGTCCAGTACAAACGGGATCAAGTTGGAGACTTGTTTTGCAGGCTCCCCAAAAGGAATACTTTTTGATTAGCATTGATGTTCGATTGGTAAGTTTTGCAAATTTTTCAGGGCTAAAGAACGTAGATAAGGCCAGAGAACTTAATCAGTGACCATTACTACAAATTGCAGCTTGGGAAAACCGACAGAAACCTGAAAGGTTCCCTTTACTGATTTTAGGACTGCTCTTTTTTTTCTGCTTGATGGTTCGCTGTTAGTATTTGTATCGTCTAACAGTTATTAGAATCTTTATTTCGAGCGTTGGGGGCTGATGGGGTTGCGAGTATTTCCTTAAAAGTTTTTCGTCCTTCTGCTTCCGTTTTGAGAGTAGGTGTTTGAAAATGTGCAGAATGGGCAGGTTGGGGATTTTAGAAGTTAAGGTTGAGACCACTTTTTCTGCACCGGGTCTCTGACAGTGTACAATCCCTTTGTTTGACGGGATAGCCTTCAGTTCTGCGACTTGTTCACTTGCTGATAAGGGTTGGCGGGGATACTTTGGATGACGGGATATTTAGTTTTTGACCAGATCCTGCCAAATGATAACTTGATCTTCTTTCGTGTAACGTTTCTTCTGAATGTGCTGGACTGTTTTATTGTTAGTTCTGGGGTTCAGATTTGCACCAGGAATGGCTAGTAACTCCGGACCACACACTGCTTTTTGATGTTGGGCCCCTTTATAGTGAAACAAAATGTATGACATGCTCATAAATTACATAATAAACCCATAATTCGAAAATTTCACAAACAAATTGGAGAACAAAAAGAGATGGTTACTAATAGTAAACCGGATTTTAACAATAAAGAGAAAACATCATAAATAATGACGGGAATCATCATGGAATTTCATCTTGACGGGACACGTCAAGGAATGTTTGTTCATGACGGGATTTTTCAGGCAGGTAAACCTGTTATCTGTTAGTTTAACTATCAGGGACCCGTCCGGTAGAAAATAACTATAAGAAAATCCCAAGGAGATTAACGAAAATGGGTAAAAATAACCCAAGATTATTTAACCATTGATAGGACTGAAACCAAAGAACATATTCAAAACTAAACCTTACACAATCGAGCTGCCTCTATTTAATTGCTTTACATCTCTCATCTTCACAAAACTTCTAATATTTAAAACCAATAGATCTAACTTTGTATTAAACTGATTGTACATTTACATCTGCTCAATTAAATTCAATTCTGAAGCTCGGAAAATTTTCCTCAGTAACTCCGAGGTTTAAAGTGCTTAGGAATCACACCCAACCCAAACCATAACCGTAGACAGTGCAGGGATATTACACCTTGTTGAGGGCAATGTATAAAGAACATGCTGCAAGAAGTAACACCATCAAGGGACCACCACGACTGTCCCGTATTTTGTTGACATCAAACTATTTGCCCTCAAAAAAGTCAAAAATGTCAACAAAAAGGGGATCTAGTATAAAGGTCTGAACTGGATCATCGGGGAATAATTAGATCATTAATTAAAAATACTTAGATCAATACTTAAATTCAATCTAAAAAAATAGCGATTACATCAAAACGAAATCATGAAAGCATAGAAGTTGCTTGCAGTTAACTGCGAGAATCGGCAAAAGATGAATATTCCTACTCTGTCGTGATAACATTACAGGAGTAAAAGTTAGTTTCGCGCTTTTGTGTAGCTCCATTCTCTGACTACCATTGACACCATTAAAAAGCTGCAAATGTTGTCCTAAATAACCGAAAAATCTTTCAAATCTCGATTTGAAATTCTTTCCTCGAATTCAGTCTCCTGGACATAATATGGGTATTTATAGCCCCCACCCTGCGAAATTATGTTCCCCCCATTATGGTACTATGATGGGGACTATAAGTTCTCTGACAACTAACTTGGAGTTATAATGGGAAAGACCTCAGAAAATTCTTCATAAGCGATTGACTGAATCACTGCTGATAATGTTAGTCTGGACATTGAAGCCACAATCGTCAAAGATTTCTTCGATGATAAGTAGTAGTAGTAGTAGTAGTAGTAAAAGACTCAATTCACCTTTCGGGAAGTACAAAGGCGTAAATAAAACCATTAAGAACTTTAAAGAGCTGGCAAAGTCGTGTCCAAGAAAAATTGACAGATACGTCGATCTATTCTGTTTTGTCACCTCCCCCCCCCCAGCTTAGTGGGCTTATATTTTTTACCCCCGAGGCGCACGTGCTATTTTTTACATAGTAACGTATATATTTTTTAACTGAGGTCCTAAAAAACACTGGGGCGAACAAAATTGATCCACATACATACAAGCAGCACGAGTATCTGAAAAGAGCGAAATATGTAAACGGGATCTATTCTTTTTCGGCCCCCAGTGTTTTTTATGACCCCCAGTGTAGTGGAAAACAGGCTTTGTCTTAAAGCTTTAACTCAACGTTGGTTCTGAAAAATACACGATATCAAACACATAAACAAATGCAGGATTAACAACTGGGAATGGTAGATTATTTATAACGACTATCACAACATTCTCCCCCGCTAATGTTGCTCCTCGTACTTCCAAATGATCTCGTCTTCGTCGAAAGTCTCAGGGATGATGCTGCTGTCTACAGTTGAGCGTAGGCGTTCTGGCAGACGCCTTACTCTTCCACTGCGACGAGTGCTCTGGCCTGCCGGCTCCCTTGGCTGGGAAATGACGGGCGGTGACTCCTCACCAGTACGTGGCATGCAAACATCTTGCTGCAATCCTGGAGCCAGCATTTCCAGCGTTTGCGCATTGTTGTCCATAATCGACGTATCCGCTATTACATCGCTTCCCTCCTGCGGCTTTTCCGGGACATTCACGGGACGAGGCAGGGAGGATCTTCGTCGAGGGTTTGGCACCACGCTGCCGCAAGATAAAATGGACGATGAAACTGTGTCGACTGCTCCATTACGCCGCCTAATTCTCGTAAATTGATTGTTTATTGGCTCCACAACTTCTGCAGGCTGAACTATAGGGTCGACTTTGTTGCGAACAAAACTCTTGACATACACGGGGTGACCCGGCGCCAGCCATGAAGGGAGATTCCATTTGGCAGGCGCCCTGCGTTTGAAACCAAAAAACCGCTCGTGAGGTGTTTTTTGTGTAGATGTACAAATGAGTGCTCGGATTGACGCCAGCACATCGGGCAGTATATCTTCCCACCGATCGGGTTGCAGACCGCGAGAATGGAGTGTACAGACGACGCCCTTCCAAACCGTTCCATTAAGGCGCTCACATTGGACGTTGCCTTTGGGGTTATACGGTGTGGTTCGGGAGTGTGCGATACCCGTATCGGCGCAGAATTTATCGAAGTCGGCTGACATAAACTGTGTCCCCCTATCTGAGTGAATGAAGCCCGGTGTTCCACAAAGTGAGAAGATTGACTTGAGAGACCTTATGACTGACTGTGCACAAATATCCTTTAAAAGTATTGCGAACGGAAAACGACTGTACTCATCAATTACAGTGAGAAGATAGCGATTTCCAGCTGGGGACATTGATTCTGGTCCTACCAAATCAATGCTAATACGTTCGAACGGCCGAGTAGCCTTTATAATATGAGCTTTCTCGGGACGGTAGAAATTAGGCTTCCATTCGAGGCAGGTGGGACACTCAGAGCAAGACTGTCGTACTTCGTTCAAAGTAAATGGTAATTTGTGTCGACTGACGTACTCCCACATTCTTGTAATTCCAGGATGGCACAAGCGTCTGTGAAGGTTGTCCACTGTGCCGGAATTATCAATCGACGCAATGCGTCAGAGTGCATCCGCTGCGATGTTCTCTGACCCCTTCTTATACTCGATTCCATATGACAGTGTGGAGAGTTCTAATCGCCACCGCATCAGCTTGTCATTCTTAACCTTTGACTTATTGCGAGAGAAGATAAAAGCAACAGCCTCTTGGTCCGTTTGAATTTTGAATCAAGGTATGGTAAGCTCTCATGTATGGCATCCACTTACGGCTACACTCTACAATGGCCAATGCTTCACGTTCCGCTGCTGACTGTTTACGTTCCCCAGAACTGAGAGAGCGCGAAAAGAAAGCAATAGGCTGCGAGTCTTGCGTGAGCGTTCCTCCTATCGCCGTTCCTGAAGCGTCTGTCGTCATAATGAGCGGCGAACCAGGTTTAGGAACAGCCAAAACCGACTTCGCTATAGCATCTTTCAGTTTCCCTATAGCCTTGACCGCATACTCTGGAAGAGGCAGAAGGCCTGCATTGAAAGCGTCCAGGAGCGGTCGGACTTTGTCCGAGTATTGCGCAATCCACTTCGCGTTTTAGGCAAAGAATCCAATGAGCCTGTGGAGTTCCTGCTTAGTGGCCGGTAACGGATAGTCCATAAGTGTCTTGAGTCTCTCAGGGTCAGGCCGCTTTGTACCCTTTTCCAGAATATGGCCAAGCAACGAAATTCGTTGTACGTTGAACAGACACTTGTTTTTGTTGAGAGTGATTCCGTATTTCTTCACTGTTGATATAAACCTCTCCAGATTACGGTCATGCTCCTCTTGAGTTGCCCCCGAAATAATAACATCATCCAGATAGGCTCGTGTCTTTTCTAGCTTCTCCTTGCGAATGATAGAATCGATCACTCGTTGAAAAACAGGAACTGCGTTAGTTAGCCCAAAAGCAATTCGAGTGAACTGATACAACGCTCCATTTGCTTCGAAGGCTGTGAATGGACGATCTGATTCCTGAATAGGTACTTGATGATAGGCAGATTTCAGGTCCACGCGAGAGAAATATTTGTCCTGTGCAGCTCCGTCGAGTATTGTCTCCACTTCCGGGAACGGGTATCCATCGGGTTCCGTATAACGATTTATCGTTTCTGAATAGTCTATAACCATACGCGGCTTTGATCCACGTCTAACCACAAATGCTTGGGCCCGCCATGGCGACGACGAAGGCTCTATGATGCCAGCTTCTAGTAGGCGATCGATCTCTTGAGTAAGATATTCTTGGTTCTCTTTACTCGCATAGCGAGATTTAGTTGTGATTGGTTTGGCCCTTTGCTTGGTTATGGTTGAGAAGAGAATCGGTGGTTCAATGTCCAATGCTGGGAACATAGCTGCAGCGTGTGTGCCCTGAGCTGCTTTCGAGATTGAGACGGGGCCACGATCCCCCTTTGTTTCCAGCTGTACCACTGAGTGTTGCCCGAGAAGATCCATGCCGATTATGATATCTGCAAGAAGACTCTTGGCAATTTTAAGACGAGTGGAGTAGGTTTCCGCGTTCACTTGCATCGTCAGATCGATATGGCCAAGTATTGGTAATTTGGTCTTGTCTGCAAGTTGAGTAGCGGATGCTGTCATAGTTATTTTACCGTCAAACTGACGTGCAGCTTCGTAGGAAATGAATGACTCCGATGCTCCAGAGTCAACAAGTCCAAGAAATTCCTTCTTCCCAACCTTCACCAAAGCGTAGAAGGCATCGGAGCTTCCTTCGGCCGCGAGAAGTACCGACGACAGTGCCGAAACGGATGACTCTTCTTGCTGAGCTTGTTGTGTTACTGCCAGCTTGCTCCGACAAGCAGTCGCCCAATGTCCTTTCTTTTGGCATTTATGACAACTGTTGTTCCGAGCTGGGCAGTTTCGTCGCGGATGGCCACGAAGTCCACAAAACTGGCATTTATTTCGAACTTGTCCTCCTTCATTGACAGTACTAGTTGGCGGTCGACCTGTGGCGCACAACTCTGATGCCGCCTCCGAAGATGGCACAGACGAGTCCAGTCCTTCAGTTCCACGAAAACTTCGGTTGTAGTCTGATGACAGTTCAATAGCGCTTGCAAGTGAAATGCAATTCTCCAGAGTTGCATCTCCGTCCGTTTGCTCCAGAAGTCGCATGCGAATGATATCCGATTTCACGCCCGCGACGAGGGCGTCCCGAATCACGAGCTGTTGATGCTCCTGAATATTGACGGCTTTGCATTCGCACTTTTGCAGTAGAATTTTCAATCTATTGATGAAATCCGAAATAGACTCATCCGATTTCTGACGGCATGAGAGGAGCTGAGACGGGCATATATGATCCTAGTGGGTTTCTTGAAGTGCTTGTCCAGTATGGAAATGGCCTCGTTGTATGAAGGAGCGTGTTCCAAGATGGCAAAAAAATCCGAACCCACATGCGAAATCAAAAAGGTCAGTTTGTGTTCGTCTTCTGTGATTTCGTTGATATCCAATCCCTTGGAGAAACAGTCTTTCCACCAGCGCCATTGTTCTGGAGTCGGACTTGAAGGAAGTTGTGGCGGCTTGAACTTCATGGCATTCACAACGTTGAGTTAAATTGTAGTGGAAAACAGGCTTTGTCTTAAAGCTTTAACTCAACGTTGGTTCTGAAAGATACACGATATCAAACACATAAACAAATGCAGGAATAACAACAAGGAATGGTAGATTATTTATAACGACTATCACAACACCCAGTTACAAAATATTTGCTGTTATATAGCATGTTACTATGTAAGAAAATAACACGTGCGCCGGGGGGTCATAAAAGAAAGATTTATGCTCACTGAGCTGGGGGGGGGGGGGGGGGGCAAAACAGAATAGATCCTGGAAACGTGTGACTGACGTAGAGCATATCAGATGCAGCACGCCAGTGTTTGCCGGCAACAGATCACTGCCAAGATCGGAAAGCGCAAATAAAACCCTAGATTGATGTCATTCGAACTAAGATAAGCTTAGCTATTCTTCGAAGTTGTTTCCTCTGCTTTAGAGGGAGTTGATCGGTGCTATGAAACAATCAATCGGAAAATTTGACCTTTACCATTTTTCATGAGGGACGCTAAACGGATTTCAATGTGTTCCTTTAAGCACATGCTGAAGTTTGGATTGGAACACCAACCCGTTTTTCGCATAATTATTTGTAATATATCTTCTCCCACGTTACGCTGAATTTATAAAAAAAATATTAGTATGCTGATCAATTTTCTATATTTTAAAGTCAAAGTGTTCAATTAGTGTCCTCTGCTTTGGTGTCAGTACTCTTATATGGCTCTGCATGCACAAATCCGAACCGAGGTTAATTACAACAGCTTGAAAGATTTCAAAAGAAAGTAGTCAAATGGATCCTTGGACAAAAAGTCATGCCGTATCCAAATCAACTGAGACTTCTTAACATACTACCACTACCAATGTTCATGCAACTAAATGACATTCTACTTTTATCGAAATTGACAGAAGACGATAGCTTTTTACCAATGCTGAAACAAAATTCAGAGAAAGGGAGAACAAATGAATTATTCAAGCTCCCGAAAACCAGAACTGAAAAGGCTAGAAATGATTTCTTTTTCCGTACATGCAGACTAGCAAATCGAATAGAAAAATACATTGAATTTAATACGAAAAAAGGCCTTAAAATCGAGTTTTAACTTTCATGTGGAAGTTTGTAAACGAGCGATTCGACGAAAATAACATCTGTAGCTGGCATCTATGCTGTGACTGTCAGATCTGCAGAAATAATAGGACAATTTTCTAAGACGACGACTGGGACGAAAATCCCCTCAGTGAAAACTGTAAATCCCCAACAACAACAAAGTACGATTTGATATATAAAAATTTTGTTTATTTTAGTCTGATCATGTCCGCTGTCAAAGTCTTGAACCCTAAAGCAGAAATTGCTAGAGCTGCTCAGGCATTATCGGTCAATATCAACGCAGCTAGAGGCCTTCAGGATGTATTGAGAACTAACTTGGGTCCCAAAGGCACTATGAAAATGTTGGTATCTGGTGCTGGTGACATTAAAATCACTAAAGATGGAAATGTCTTACTTCATGAAATGCAAATACAACATCCAACTGCCTCTCTGGTTGCTAGAGTGGCCACTGCCCAAGATGACGTGACTGGAGATGGAACAACATCCAATGTGCTCATAATCGGAGAGCTAATCAAACAAGCAGAGCTCTACGTATCAGAGGGTCTACATCCGCGACTTTTGACAGAAGGATTCACCCTTGCCAAAGAAAAGTGCCTCAATTTGCTGAATGACATGAAGTGTCTTTCTGGTCAAGTAGACAGGGAAACCTTGTGCAATGTAGCCAGGACTTCTTTGAGAACCAAAGTGCATCCGGAGTTGGCAGATTTGCTGACGGAGAAAATTGTGGATGCAGTATTGGCCATTAAAGTTGAGGGAAAGCCCCTAGATCTTCACATGGTTGAAATTATGGAAATGATGCATAAACTTGATGTCGACACTCAATTAGTGAGAGGTGAGTTCTAGAACTATTGAAACAGAAATTGGTGTAGTTGAGTAAAACAATTGTACATCTGAAGAGCTTGATTGTCAACATTGATGAAGGAGAAATTGGGATAATGACAATAATTGCTTTATCAGGAATCGTAATGGACCATGGCGCCAGGCACCCTAACATGCCCAAAAAGGCTGAAGACTGCTTTGTGTTAACGTGCAATGTCTCGCTCGAGTACGAGAAGACCGAAGTGAACTCGTCATTTTTCTACAAGTCAGCAGATGAGCGGCAGAAACTGGTAGCTGCAGAGAGGAGTGTTATCGATAACAGAGTCAAACAGGTAGTTTGTAAATTCCAGGATATTTTAGATTATGATAAAGACGGCATTCAGAGGAAATTACGGCATATCATAGTTTCGCTTATCACAGATACCGCTGTGGTTCGTCATAATCACTATTGATGCCCATAGATATGACAATTTATCACGGGTGTTCAAGATCTTAGAAGCTTTTCATGCATCAAATTTTGGGAGAGCTCATATTAGATTCTAGTGGTTTAATGTGATCCATTTCGTAGGTAATTGCGCTCAAGAAAGAAGTGTGTGGTGACGACGGAAAGAAGGGCTTCCTGCTTATAAATCAGAAGGGAATTGACCCCCTGTCATTGGACGCTCTTGCCAAAGAGAACATTATTGCACTGAGAAGAGCTAAAAGAAGGAATATGGAGCGAATCACACTCGCTTGTGGTGGCCAGCCTGTAAACAGTTTTGATGACATTACTCCTCAAGTGCTGGGTAATTTTATGTTTCCGTTACTTGGCGTTTTCTTGCGCAGTTTTTGCATGTTAGATGGACAGCTCATTATTCACGCGCAGCAGTAAAGTCTACCATAGAGCTATGAGAGTACCTGGAAAATTGCTAATCGGGTAGCCTCCTTGATCATGTTATATCGTCCGGCGAAATTCGTGTTAATGTAAAATCGGACACTTTTTTTCTCAATCTGATCATTCCCTAATTTGCTTTTCGATAAGTAATTGGAAACTTAACAAACCCAAGCGACAAATATTTTACAGGAACTGGAAATTTTTTAGGCCTGACTTGTATCTTAATTCGCTGTTGAGTACTCTCAGCATAGAGCAAACTTCGGGCGTTGTTAAAGCCTGGAATGTCTATCTGGCTGCGGAGGAAAATATATTAAATGATCACTTACTGCTTAAGGCTAAAATCTTCTTTGAACCTAAATGCCCGTTTTATGACAATGAATTGTTATTCTTGAACAGGAGGAAAAGGAAATCTGAGCGATTATACCGAAAGACCCGAAGCGCTGATTTGAAAGCCGATTTTGATTTGAATACGTGAAAAAAGGGCGTTGTTTATCAACAATGTCTTGTATGGGAAATGTACACATCAAAAGTATGCGTTATTGAAATCCCTACTTGGTTAAGAGCAGATACTACCAAAATGTGAAAATAACGAAATTCTTGTAACAGATTTCAATAAGTTTTTTATTTCAAAAGTTGGGAATATTATTGCATCAATTCAAGCAGCGGAGTATCCAGAGGTCCTCCCGTTGACAAATAAGCAGTTATGCGCCTTCACTCTGTTATCCTTGAGCGATTTCAAGAAGCTATTTTCAGCTTCAACGACTTTTCTTTTGTATTCAACCTCATCAATTTTTCTCTGGAATTTTCCCTCAGGCTGTTTAACAAGATATTGAGCCTTACATTAAAAACGTTAATATTGATCCTGAAGATTTTGCAAACTATCGACCAATATCAAACCTCAGTTATACATCGAAGTTATTAGAAAGATCATCTCTTGTGCAACTTACCAATCACCTTGAAAGCAATGCCTTTTTCTGTGCTTTACAAAGTGCCTATAGAAAGTTAACTCAACAGAAAGCGCGCTTCTGAAAGTTACCAACGACATGTCACTTAATTTAGAGCTAAAAAGAGCACCTTTTACATTGGACTCTATTGGCAGCCTTTGATACACTGGATCATAATATACTTCTATCTATTCTTGATGTTAGCCTTGAATTCCGGGGTTCTGTTCTCAGTTTCCTAAAAAGCTGAGTGGTCGATCTCAGAAAGTATTAATAAAAGATGTGTTGTCTTCGGAGCAGGAAATTAAAACGGGTACCACAAGGATGGGTTTTAGGCCCCCTGCTTTTGTCCTGTTATTTGCTGCCATTAGAGCTAAATTTTAATCAGCTGCAAATAAACTATCATTTCTATGCGGTTGATACCTTTTTTAATTTGTATCTGATGAAACAGTGACTCAGGAGAAATTTGATCAGATTATTAACACCTTGCAGAAATGGTTTTGTGGCTCCAAGCTGAAATTAAATACTAGTAAACAATTTATGAAAGTAGTGCAAAATTTGTTTCAATTCTGATATAAGACTTTCTATGGATTCCAAATTTTTGGGTCTTGTGAAGTTTTTTGGCTTCATTTTGGATGACAAACTTTTATTTTTAAAGCAAATCAGCTGAGTTATTTCTGCCTGCTACTATATGCTACTAAAGATCTATTCTATGAGAGACAGAGTTGATAGGGATGTCTTAAAATTAGTTGGTAAGAGTTATGATTATTTTGCGGCTTGACTACTCCAGCTCACTTTAAAGTATGGATTACGTGCTGTACTTCATGGTAAATTACAACAGATGATGAATTATGCGTGCAGGCTCATATTTCGACTGCCACCCGGAACACCTTCAAGATTCATCAAGCAGCTGCGCTGGTTGCCTGTGCAGAAACGTGTGCTGTTCAGAATTTTACTTTCTGGCCATCGCCTAATTCGTCATCAACGAGTTCCGGGGCATCTTGGCTCTCTTGTGTCTCGTAATGATAAAGTTAACAAGGTGACAGTTGGTTTAAAACCTTCAAATTTCTGTCGTTAAAACTAACTTTGGAATAAGGCCTTTCAGCCATAAAATTCTGCATGAATGGAACAGACTGCCATTTGAATTGAATCGAATACGAGATGAGCTCACTTATATTAAGACACTAAATTTTTTTATTCTGAGTCTTTTCTATTGTGGCACTTTATTTAAATAGTTCCTAAACCTATAATACTAATAATTGATTTACTCGACATTGCTTCGAAATGTCTATCAAGAATTTTTATTAATAGGCGCAAAGCTATAGCTGGGGCTATGATTGGCCTTCTCCTGGTTTTTAAACTCGAGGAAGCTTTATGGGTTTCTGGTTTTTTTTTATCAGTGAACGAACAAGAAATTGTGAAATTCAAGGAGTGAATAAAGTTTGTAAAAGTTGTTTCGGTGAACAAATTCGAAGAGCAGAGGAAAAAGAGTGGCTCTATTGTTCATGCCTTTGTTGAAACAGAGCGAGAAATGTAGGTGTCAAAAAATTTTTGCTAAGCGAGCAAGTTTTTACGTTCACGTGCGACTTTTTCAAGCATTTTTTGTTTTTTGGAACTTTTTGTTGTTTGAGGTTATTTCAAGACTAAATTATAGTTTTAAGGTTCTTCTGATAGCGTGTCAAGGTTTTTGGTAATTAAAGAGTTCCCACTTAAATTCATACTAGAAACCATAGAGACAGTGGTTGCCTGATCCCGCCACAAAAACTTGTTTCTCGCAGTCTGTGTACATAGTGTACGCATCCTGGGAGCGGTTGCCCACTTGTAGTTCTGCCGCGTAGAGGCGTTCATACTTTAGAACCAGAGGCGGCCCGAAAGATATAAGCATCACGTTTTACGCTGATGATATAACTGTAACTGCATCTCACCAACAGGTTGGAAAATTACGTGACATAAGAACTCCATACCTAAATACTTTACACGACTGGTTGGAATAAACAAGACTTGAGTTATCAGCTGAAAAATCAAGTGCAACTGTGTTCACAACCTGGAGCAATGAGGCCAAATTTGACCCACACTTCACCATCAACAATTCACTAATACCAGTGAAGTCCAAAGTCAATATTGGGTGTTACCTTTGATAGTATGCTCAATTTTGGAGAACATGAGAAAAGCACCAACGAAAAACTACAAAAGCTCAATGACATTCTGTAAAAGTTTGCTGATAGCGACGGGGGCTGCACAAAGGAGACGCACTCAGTGACTTACAAAGTTATCGGTCGGAGCGTACTTAACTACGGTGCCCCCATTTGGGCTTCCACAATCTGCAATGCAAACTGGAACCACCTGCAAACGCAACAAAACATTGCTCTTCGCGCAACTACTGGCGTTGTAAAAATATCCGACATCAATGTCTTACACAATGAAGTTGAAATGCTAGCTGTTAAAGCTCACACAGAAATGTTAGCAGAGCAATTTCCAGCCGGCAGTTATCTGAGCCATCGTGCTGATCGTGAAACAACCTGTTTAACCGGTTTTTGTCTCATGAAACCGACACTAAGTGATATCTATAAGGACGGCGCGAAATAACACAAAAATAATAAAGAGCAATTAAATCGCAATGAATACAAAATGAGCTCTAAAGTATTCATCGAATCACTCTCCCTACTCTGTTGATCAAAGACAACAAGCCACTACGTACACCTCCACCCAAGATAGCAGAAGAACAAACGCTGCCATGAATTCTGCGTATCCTATTGGCACAACTGAATACTGGATACTGTCCCCTGCTAAACTCTTACCTGAGTAAGATCTCTGACAATGTTACAATGTTTGTAACAGCTTTCACAATGTAATGTAGCACCACATGACTTAAACCACATTTTCAACTTCAGTAAGAACACCACAGACCTGAAATTGATTGACCTGTGGGAAAGAGCATTAGAGGTACCAAAATAGCTGGACTTAGTACCATCAATCCTACACGACCACACTGCACAGAATAGTCCGCCTTCCTTGCCCCTTTCCCCTGATGTTGACGATGCCCCTCCTGGTACCCCTAAACCGGGGACCGCATGTCATTCACCATGGTGTAGTTGCAGAAAGGTCGCCACACCACAAGCAAGTTGTGGATAGGCAGTAACACACTACTACTAATATATAAGTATATATATATATATATATATATATATATATATATATATAATTTTGACACAAATGCAACTGGGGTACCAGTTAAAAAGGGCAATAAGCACATCACGCCAAAATTACCCTTGAATTGCAGCTCTGTGTGACAGCTTCAAGCATTAAAGGGAGTTTACTCTAATTTGATTGTTTTTCAACGAATTCTTCGGTTTTAAGGCTATTTTAGCGACTTCGGTGCATTATTTTTATGCTTTTACTTGTCACTGATTGTAATCTTAATGCACTTGGGCATTTTTTATTACACAATACATACAGGTTCTTTGGTACCAAGCAATTTAGTTCTTTGAATTTTGACAAAAAATGGTCTATTTTTTCTAAATTTCGTAGTTTCTGCTTTTTTCAAGATTAGAAATGTTTTTGTGGTCTTCTTGGATTGTCCGAATTTGTTCTAGCAATTAAATTGTCTCGATTACTTGAAGTATTGTTTTCCCTCTGTATTTGTACTTGTAAGAATTGAAAAATTGATTGAGTTTTTTTTGTCTTGATTTTCTAATTGTATTCCGTTTTGTATTCATTTTAAGTAGCCTTCTCTTTTCTTTGATGCTCACTGCGATCGGAAATTAGATATTTGAGAGCTGCTTTTTGGTGAAGGTGTCTTCGAGTCTTTTCTGTCTTTTCTGGAATTCTTCCGGTTATGTTTTACGATTTGAAGAATTTAAATTTTATTGGGGGCTGTCTTTTTTAAAGATCTGTGGGCACATTTTCATGATTTTGATGTCAAATTTAAATGATGATTTGGTTCACGTCGAAACAGGAAGTGTAGCGAAAAAGGAAGCGGTTTTGCGGCGAGAAATGTTTTGTATCTAATTTTAGAGCAGAGTGAAAACCGGCGTTTGCACAAAATTTTGTTTTCTCGCTGGTAGTTTTTTGTTCACACGCGGCATTTTGACAATTTTTTTACTTTTTTTTTATTTTATGGTTTTCTGAATGGTTTTCTTTATCCAGTTTTTTATTTAGTCAATTAAATTTCTTGACGTCACATTCACTTCAATTCTGCTTTTTGTTCATTCGTTCATGCAATTTCAGCTGAATTGCATGCGTGTGACGTTTTTTTCAGTCGTAGTGCAGCGAGTTATCTGTTCATTGGCGTAATAAAGCTTTTGGTCACAGGTGACTTAAAACTCAAAAATGACCTCTGTGAAATTGGCTTAACTTGAATTCAGAGAAAAGTCCAGTTAATGTTTGTCACTCGAATTGAAGGTTATTTGAGAGCTGCTAATAGGGGCAGCAATAAGTTATACATATTCCTAATCTAAATACAACATGTCTGTTTCTATTACTATCTTTTTGAGACGGCAGAAACTACGAAGCTATTGCGGCTATTAGTGACCTTCTTGTTTTTTTTTTAAATAAGGAGTTGGAATTGTGTTGGGGTGCTACGCGTTTACATCTCGAAGAGGAGTATTTGAAAATTAGTTTATTAATCAATTTAATTGAAGTGAATTTTTTTGGTAATCTACGGGTCTTTCAGCTGTTTTGCCTATTTTTAGGCAGTTTTTAAGCCTTTTTCGCTAATTGTTTTGTTCTAATGCCATAAGTAGGATTTGAAAGGACGCTAATTGCTTACTAGATTTTTAGATACCAGGTGAGTACAATTATGTTTTTGTTTTGGAAGCATGGCACAAAATTAAGAAATTTTCTTTGGCTGTATCTGCCCTTGTTATTTCAATCGATTCGCAACTTTTTTCTAGCGTTTTAGTTCAAGTTCTTTGTAAGAGGCTATTCATCAGGAATTTACTCCATCAGGAATCCATCCGGCTATGGTTTTTAGATCTGTTCATGATTTTGAAGTCAGATTGAAGTGATGAAAGGTCACGCCGAGACAGACAGATTTGTTACAAATAGTTTTCCTAATCCATTCGTAGTCCATTCTAGGTCTAGTTTTTTGTTTAATCAATGAAAGTACTTTGAATTGTGCCAGGACTTGGCCTGCTATGGTTTATTTCGTTGTCAAGATTTTTGTTACGGCCATTTGACGCCACAATAACTTCAATTCTGCTTTTTGTTAATTCGTTTATGCACTTTCAGGTTAATTGCGTTCAAGGCATTTTTCACTCTTAGTGGAGCAAGTTTTTATTAGCTCCGGTGAATAAGTTTTTATTGTTCACTCTCAAATTGGCTTCCTCACGCGGAAATTGACTTCTTTTTACTGTGGTCAAGTGAGTTTGTCATTATAATTCAAGGTTGTTTGAGAGCAGCTATTAGACTCATCAACAAGTTAAACAAAATAATCAAAATTTAAAATCTCAATATTTAAGCATTTTATAAATTCTTTTTGGTCTGTTATATTTACAATCGTTTTGAGACTGCAGATCTACGAAGCTAATGCGACTATTTTCTGGCAATCTGCCAGTTATGTTTGTTGTTTTTGAACGCCATAGTAATTGAAGCAGTGGCTAGTGTGATTTGAGCGTATAAGGTAAGGTCATCGGCAAGATTTTTGAATTAAAGAACCTAATATTTCCTTATTTTGGTTCCTGGTCAAGAAGGAAAAACACTTCATTTTCTGACGCGGCCGAGAAAGGAAGCTGTTGAAAACTTGTGTTTTACATTTGATTTTCGGTTCAATGGAAGAGGTGTCGTACTGTTCTCGTGTGCTTTTTTTCTGCAGCGCCGTTTCCAACATTCGTGGATTTTTCATTGCTCTTGAAGTTGTAGTGCTATTCTCTTTAACTTTGAACAGACTGAAGACTAGCATAATAATTTCTTCAAAAATTGTAAATGTTTTTTCATTTTCTGCTCCGCCATTCCCATCTGAAACACTGAGCCGTCTCTATTGAATAGTTTGAATTAGCTGGCTTGGTGAACCAATTGGAAGACGGAAAAAAGGGAGAGAGGTTTTTGTTGTAACATCTTTTGAAGCAGCGCGGGAATTATAGGCGTGAAAAAAAATCAACAAGAGAGCAAATTCTTTCTATTCACGTGCGGCTTTTTCAAGCCGCTTTTTTGTTTACTGTTGTCTATAAGGATTTTCTAGACTAAAGTGATAATATTCGGGTTGTTTTGATATCATTTTGAAGCTTTCTATAATTGAAAGGGCTTTGTACGCCAATTTGAAGATTTTTCAAATAGTTTACAGATGTTAGGGTTGTTTTTGCAATATTTTAACCATTATATTGTTTTAGTGTATTTATAATTGCTCTCGAGCAATGTTTGGAGCAATTTTTATAAAAGCATCGATCTTTTTCGATGCAATGTTCTTACTTGATGTTTGTGATTTTTTGAGTGACATTTACGCCCTTCGGTTGATGGCCATTTTGACGTGAACATTAACGTTTTTTAATTGTTTTGCGTGATCTAATTTTCTGTCTCATTCACAGCAGCTGAACTCAAATGACGGAAGTTCGTTGCAAAAAGTCAAATGAAAAGTGCGCCAAAAATGATACAATTTTTTCACTTGGTTTTATTTGGGTTAAAGTTGTATATAATAACCTCTAATAACGTCATTTGAAGCCTCCTTAGCGAATTTAGTTATCCCTCCTCCAGGCACCACCCCCACCCCACAGGCATAGATTCGAGAACAGTTCTTCCCACGTTAGTCGGTTATTTTTGTTAACTGAATTCACGCCGAAGAATGCTTTAGGTGTTTTTTTTACGAACTCAAGCAAAATATTTTGGAGCAAAACGGTTTTTCAATAAAATTTGACAAAAAATTAAGAACATAGAATATTTCTCTTTTAAGTTCTCTCTCGTTTTTTAAAATTAGGGACGTCATTAAGCTTATTATGGCTTGTTTAATATTTTGTGGGCAATTTTATAGTCTCGATTACATGAAATGAAATTTTTCGTTTCAAAATGTACGTATACTGTATGAAAAATAATTAAATGTTCCTTATTTTTAAGTTATTTCTTGTACTGTTCTTTTGTTTTTTGACTTAAAATAGCTATGTTCTTTGACTTCCTTCGTTCTTTACTAGTTACTTGAAAAGGTGGTATTTTGGTGAAGACGAATTCTTCAGACTGTTTTTAATGTATTTTTTGGCGTGAGTTTTAAAGCAGGAAACGAAACGCATAATAATTTTGGAGGGTTTAAGTGTTAAACGAAATTAGAGACTGGAGAGAATAGATAGTTTTTTGTTAATCAACGCTGTTTTCGAGAAAGTTAGAAATTACATGAGTTTTTTCCAGGAGTTTTTTTGTTTTTCCTAGTTTTTGTTCTGTTAAGAGGCTTGAATTGGATATAGTGGTAAGTTTACGTTTGGTTTGTTAGTGTGTTTGAATGCTATAGGTATTTAATATGAGTTTCATAGTTGGGAATGGGAATAAATTAATCTTATCATTAGTTTGAGTTCATAACAATGTTTGTCATGACTTTGGGTTTTTTTGTCTTGTCCTGTTTTGTTGCTTCTAATGTGCTCCTACTGCTAAGTCGGAAAAATAACAGTTTTCATTGGCTATCTGGTGCAGCGTAATGGGCATCAATTAATCGGCTTCAGCTTTTAGCTTCTATTGATTTAAATATTTGTTTTTGAAAGTTTTTTGGTGAATTTATGGAGTGCCTACATATATGGTTTTTGTCCTTCTTCCACCTAACGCAACTGCTAATGATTTTTGATGACTTCTGAATTTGCTGTGATTAAAGGTTTTAGTAGTTGTTCTTTTTGATTTATAGTAGCTTTATGTTTTGTTTTTATGTTTTATTACTTTGACGCCACTGTATTTCAAAATGAGCCTGATTTTGTGTACTTAATTTAAAGACTGTTTTTAAATTCTAGTTTTTTTGAACAAACGTTTTTAAACAATTTCTAAGACTTTTTGTTTGTGTGCATATAGGACTATGCTTTTCTTGACTGTTTTAGTTTAATGTTGCTGGAAAATAGTTGATTTTGAGGTCATTTTCTAATCCAATTGCGTGTTTTTATTATGATTTTTGAGAGGCAGCTCTACAAAGCTATCGCGGCTATTTTTTCAATCTGCCAGCTATGTCCTTGACAAGTCTCAACTTTTTGGTTTCTTTTAATCTACCATGATAAAGTTGTATTCAGGAAAGTCAACGAAAGAAAAGAATTTTCGGCAGGCAAAAATTTGTTAAATGTCCTGTTTTTCAAAAATGTGTTCTGTTTTGGAATTGAATTAATTCTTCATTCTAAAAATCTCTAATATTTACATCTGTTCAAAATAATAATTTGCATTTTCTTAAAAGTCCAATTAAGGAGAAAACATGGCGAAATTAAAGGTGAAGAAATTTTGGGCAGCTATTTTATTGTGCTACAAGTTTTTCTATTATTTTTCAATCAGTAATAGTTTTGTAAACCGTTGCTGCGAAAGGGCCCGGAAATCATGAGTGATCTTGTAGCCTCCCCTCTTTTTGTGTAAATATACAGAATTGAAGTTCTTGGACTATTTTTTTACGAAAATACTCGGTTGTTTCAGTAGCTGCGAAACTGAGCGCAGCTCTACTGCTGTACTAGTGATTTTTGTTATTGTTTTTGTCTGACCATAAGTACTTGACATCATACTCTTCTTAACGGCATTTGAGTGAGTGACGTTACTCCTCACGTTCGTTAACTCGAGTTTTTAAGTCATTCGCCCGATGAGTTATTTTGACTTGCCGCACTAATTCAGCAAAGTGTCTTGAATTTTAGGTTGTTTACTTGAAAATAGTTATTTGGTTTAAGAATACATGAAGGGTCCCATCAAAAAGACTTAAGCGTATATAAATTAGAAAGGAATATCAATTTTGCGTGTTTTTCTGCCCATTTGTTTTATTCCATTCATTTGGGAATTGGAAGGCCCTTTTTGTAACTATTTTCGAGGTTTTTTCTTTTTCAGTTTTTGTTCAAAAATTGCGAATTGGTCGCCTGTCATGGATTACCTATTGTTGTGTGATCAGAAAAAGATTTTTATTAAGTGCGCTATTTTTATGTGCGCTATTTCTATTGATATTTGTTTTTGAAAGTTTTTTGGTGAATTTATGGAGTGCCTACATATATGGTTTTTGTCCTTTTTCCACCTAACGCAACTGTTAATGATTTTTTCTGAATTTGCTGTGATTAAAGCTTTTAGTAGTTGTTTTTTTTATTTATAGTAGCTTTATGTTTTGTTTTTATGTTTTATTACTTTGACGCCACTATATTTCAAAATGAGCCTGATTTTGTGTACTTAATTTAAAGACTGTTTTTAAATTCTAGTTTTTTTTAACAAACGTTTTTAAACAATTTTTAAGACTTTTTTTTTGTGTACATATAGGACTATGTGCTTTTTTTGACTGTTTTAGTTTAATGTTGCTGGAAAATAGTTGATTTTGAGGTCATTTTCTAATTCAATTGCGCGTTTTTATTATGATTTTTGAGACGCAGCTCTACAAAGCTATCGCGGCTATTTTTTCAATCTACCAGCTATGTCCTTGACAAGTGTCAACTTTTTGGTTTCTTTTAATCTACGATGATAAAATTGTATTCAGGAAAGTCAACGAAAGAAAAGAATTTTCGGCAGGCAAAAATTTGTTAAATGTCCTGTTTTTCAAAAATGTGTTCTGTTTTGGAATTGAATTAATTCTTCATTCTAAAAATCTCTAATATTTACATCTGTTCAAAATAATAATTTGCATTTTTTTAAAAGTCCAATTAAGGAGAAAACATGGCGAAATTAAAGGTGAAGAAATTTTGGGCAGCTATTTTATTGTGCTACAAGTTTTTCTATTATTTTTCAATCAGTAATAGTTTTGTAAACCGTTGCTGCGAAAGGGCCCGGAAATCATGAGTGATCTTGTAGCCTCCCCTCTTTTTGTGTAAATATACAGAATTGAAGTTCTCGGACTATTTTTTTACGAAAATACTCGGTTGTTTCAGTAGCTGCGAAACTGAGCGCAGCTCGACTGCTGTACTAGTGATTTTTGTTATTGTTTTTGTCTGACCCTAAATTCTTGGCATCATACTCTTCTTAACGGCATTTAAGTGAGTGAGGTTACACCTCACGTTCGTTAACTCGAGTTTTTAGGTCATTCGCCCGATGAGTTATTTTGACTTGCCGCACTAATTCAGCAAAGTGTCTTGAAGTTTAGGGTGTTTGCTTGAAAATAGTTATTTGGTTTAAGAATACATGAAGGGTCCCATCAAAAAGACTAAAGCGTAAATAAATTAGAAAGGAATATCAATTTTGCGTGTTTTTCTGCCCATTTGTTTTATTCCATTCATTTGGGAATTGGAAGGCCCTTTTTGTAACTATTTTCGAGGTTTTTTCTTTTTCAGTTTTTGTTCAAAAATTGCGAATTGGTTGCCTGTCATGGATTGCCTATTGTTGTGTGATCAGAAAAAGATTTTTTATTAACTGCGCTATTTTTATGTGATGAAGAATTTTGCTTTATGACTTTTTTTTGTTTTATGGGTGGTTTTATTTTGGACCATATCGGTAGTTTTTTTAGACAGGGACAACTCTTCGAGCTTTTTCCACAATTTTATTGTTTTTTTATTATGCATACTTTTTATTATGCTCTCTTCAGCGACTGAACTTGACTTTTCGTCTTCAAAAACGGGATAAACTGTTACGTTTCAGTGGAACTCAAGAACGCTTGAGGAGGCAGGTTTTTATGGTTTAAAGGGCGATCTTGGATTGCCTCTTTTCATTTTCCCCCTCTAAGACTAACATGTGTGCTTTATCTGGATACAACCAAAGCCTGTCGCTTGCTTGTCGTTCGGGAGTAATTCGTCTGACGGTAGGTAGTTGAGTTTAGTTTTTGCTTGAATTTGAAATATCAGGCGTAACTCACTCCGAAGCTTTGATTTTTATTATGAGACGTACCTCGCAACAATGCATGCTTATTTGAGAGTTGGGTGATAGTACCTATATAAATGATCTGTGTTTTGACAGATTTTGAACAACTGTTAGTATTGATATAATTAACTAAAAAACTTCTCATTGCTTTAGTGTGGATTTGCATAGTAGACAGACAGTTTTCGCCGTTTGATGTTTATAATATAGCCAAGGTTTCAGTTTATAATATAGGCAAGGTTTTTTATAGCAAAGTTTTTGTTTGAAGGTCACTGTGGTCTGACGTACGAGACAGTGCTGGGTGAGGACAAGTTCACGTTTGTGGAGAAGTGTGACAATCCTCAGAGTGTGACCCTGTTGCTCAAGGGACCCAACAAACACACGCTCACTCAGATCAAGGACGCCGTACATGATGGTAAGATTTCGAATATTCGACGAAGATTTAGTTCATTTTTAAAAAGTAAAGAACGCTGAATTATTTTCACTGAAATAGAAGCAATACACATTTTTAACTATCAGTTAATGCTCTTACTATTAACTTTAACGGGAAACTTATATGAGTTATTTAAGGTCAAATCTGTTAAATGTCGAACTGTGGGTTATTTTTTGTCGTTTTTTGGAGAACTTGATGCTTGTTGAAACAAAAGTGAGTATCTCCTTTTAGGCAACTTTTATGATCGGCCGGTTGTGTAGAGATTTTCTTCAGGTCTGCGAGCTGTGAAGAATGCCCTTCAAGATGACTGTGTGGTTCCCGGAGCGGGCGCATTCGAAGTCTATGCCAGCCAGGAATTGCTCAAATACAAAAAGGAGGTTCAAGGTTTGTTTCTCAAAGTAATTGAAGAGATTTATCAGTGTATGAATGGGAGAAGAGTCCAAAAAGATTGATCCTGTTAGTTATTGCATAAGTGAGACTGGTTTTATAACCCTTTGCCATCAATGGTAAGCGCTCCAATACGACTTCTATCTTCTGACCGGACGCATTGTCAGGCGTTGAATAACGAAGTATGTGCAGGGTCATATTCTAGACTGTTGTCGTTTATCAAAATTATCTAGTTACTCTTTGTTTTTTCACTTGGGAGCTTGGTATTGTTTCCAGGTCGTGCGAAATTGGGAATCCAGGCCTATGCAGATGCCTTGCTTATCATACCAAAAGTACTGGCTCAGAATGCAGGACTGGACGCACAGGAAGCTATTGTCACTCTCATGGACAGCCTTGGATCCGCAGAGGTAAGCTCACTTCAATTCTCTCTTCTGATATGTTCCGTACATTTTTTCACGCAATCCAAAAAGCGATCTTTAAAAAACAAAACGGAGCAAGTTGGCAGATTTTGCAAAATCTCTTGTCTTTTACCAGTACATAGTTCAAATGTTTTTGTCCTACGTCAGATGTTGCGCAGAACGGAGACAAATCAAAATTCCAATTCAAATAGTTGCCTGAAGTAATTATTGCTACACTATTATGGTAAGAAAAATGTATCAAAAGGGGAGTGGATATAAGATCTTCGTGTTGCAGGTGCAGTTTCCTGGTATTGACCTCAAAACTGGCAAGGCAATGGACCCCGTTGCTCTGGGTGTTCTAGACAACCTTTGCGTAAAAAGGCAGCTGATTCACTCATGCACTGTCATTGCCTCAAATCTGCTCCTGGTAGACGAAGTCATGAAAGCAGGAATGTCGTCATTGAAAGGATAAGAATACTCCTCACACACAAAATTAACAGAAAATGCCAAAAATTGCAATTTTTACAGAGGTTACGATCGAACAATTTCATCCCCAAGAAATGCAAGTTAAGGCTGAAACGTGAACGCGGACTCGCATGCAAAAAGAAGCTAATAAATATTTTACAATCACTTTTACGAGCACTTACGCAAGAGAATTGAGTCAACCAATGTAAATCTTTCAACGCTAAGCGATGTTTTTACGGGATAGAAATCACGAAATGATTGATGGTCAAAATCTCAATAGTTTTGGTTATCGAATTCATTGTTCCTTAAAATCATTTACATGCTGCTAATTTTTACTGATAATATAATGCAAGGTGGAAAGATCTGATTATCGAAAGAGAATCATCATAGCTCCCATGATGTGAATATATCGAAGCGTGTTGAACATTAAAGAGCTTAAAGTGTGAATATATGATATGATGACTACTTGTAAAATAAATTGTATTCAATTTATTGTTTCTGATCCATGCTCGTTTCCGTACTCCAAAATTAAATAAGGCCAGTTGCTTGTAAATAAGGTTTTTAGCAAACAGGTTTGTAGAATTCGAACTGTAGAATTCAATGTGACATTTTACCGCTAAGATAAAACCAGGTTACAACTTATCGATCAAATAAATTAGTAACACCCTGTCAATTCTTGAAATATCCGAAGCAGTCAGCACTATGCTTGGTATTAGACTTAAAGTTCCGCTTCTTTTTCTGGCCCCTGCTATATAATGATTGCGAGAAACACTGATTGCGAGAAACAATGATTGCAAGAAACGGAGAGCCAGAATTCGTAGTCTAATCTCAAGATAGTTTACTAATCTCGAACGAGTTTTCGAAGAAATAATAAGTGTGCTTGTGGAAGTTTCTGATGCAAAGTTTTTTGTTAACCTTTTTTTCTGGAATATTCTCTCACTCGCTTTGGCGATTTGACTTTTGCCAAGAATTGCGATAAACTAGCAAGGTCCGGGGGCCTTAAGTCGCAGTGTATGGTAAGGTCCGATAGTAGCAGAATTGCTTATCGGAAAGGGCAATTTTTTTAGTAGGTTTCGACCTCACTCAACTCCCCCCCCCCCCCACCACCTCATCTACCCACTGTATGCCTAGTTTCTCTTAGCTAGTACGGCTGGGCTCCTCAGGTAGCTGAAACGAACGTGAACCCTTTACTGTTGTTTGTCTGACAGTAGTGTGCTACTGTCAGAAGAACGACAGTAGCGGTAGCACAGTGAGCCAACAAAAGTGTGCTATTGTCTCCTGCTCAGCGAGGCTGCCAACAAACAATAGAAAGTTGAGAGCCTCATGGTATTAAAAATGGCCCTATAATTATTCTTTGGCCATTGTACAGGCGAAAATGTAAGGTATGAGTTATAGCACATACGTTGAATTTTCACCTGTACAATTGCCAAATAATAATTCCCAAAAACCATGTTGTTTGTTCTTTAGTGTACTAAAGACAAAAACCATGGTTTTCAAAAATTTTGAAATGGGATGCGTGAACGCTTTGTTTGAACGATCAATGACAATTGAGTTCAATGGCTCGTGAATAATTTCCGTTTCATTTTCAGATATTGGTGCTGAGAGTGTCTTGAAGACTTGCTTTATCTTTTGAAAGCTGCGAGCTCTGATTGTGTGACCTAAAGGTCAAAAGTTTTATTACAGTCCTTCACTTAGTTAACTTACTTGTTGTTGATCAGTTCCTTGTTTATTTGTTGTTTTCAATTATTTGAGTTCAAAACCAGTTATTGAACCTGAAAAAAATTGTGTAAAAGTATCTCTTAGTGCTTGTGATACCGATGTCGCGATACTCCAGACCAGCGAATAGCTCGCTGTTTGTGAAGAACGTGCATCGTGACGTCAGAGTTGATGAGTTGAGAAATCTTTTTGAGAGGTATGGTCGGGTGAAAGATGTATACATTCCTTTGGATTACCACACAAGGGAGCCCAGAGGATTCGCGTATGTCCAGTTTGATGACTGGAGGGATGCAGAGGATGCATTGCAGAATTTGGACAGGTTGGTTCTTAACCACGACTTAAGTGACTGAAACTAAGGAATTCAACGGAAAGGATGCAATTGAAAGCTATTGGTAGTTTATCATGCAACCTGAAGATTCTTGAATAGTTTACTCAAGTTATAAGGAATAATAATGATTAACAATTAAAATCTTTAAGATAAAATATTTGAGCAAACATGCAATCTGCGTTTCAGACAACCTGTTCTCCATTTCATAAACTCATCCACGTTCCACCATCAAAAAATTAAAACTTGTTTTTGTTTGATAAAAACGGCCGGAGTGCGTGTTCTCAATAGGATTTGATTGCAGACAACTGTTTTCAATTGCAGGCAGCGAGTTATTAAAATTTCTTGATAAAAGCAGGTGTTGATTTCTATTACTGAACGAGCTGCTATTGGCCTTCTCTTTTACAACTCGGATTGTATTGGGGTGCTTCTGTTCACATTTTATGATTTTTGAGGTCATCTGGACAGAAGTGAAATTTGAGTCTCGATTTTAATCAGAAAGAGCGAGAAGGTTTAGGCGTGATTAATTGCTCTTGAACGAAGTTCATAGCAATTATTGTAAACGTGTGTGTCTTTTTTATGCAAAATTTTCGCTTGACAATTTTGACTTTTCGAGTGACTTTTACGCCCTTGAATTTTTGCGTTTCGCGTGATCTAAATTTCTTTCAATCACAATTTCAAGCAGCTGAATTCAATTGGCGGCAATTTAATACTAAAAGTCAAATGAAAAATCACCGAAACTGGTGCTATTTTTCACTTTAAATCTTAAGTGGTATATGTTAACCTCTGTGGTTATTTGAAGCCCACTATTGATTTTCTTAGTCCCATTTAGATACCCCCCCCCCCCCACTGAAGCAGGCTGCAATTGATTAGAGCTCCCACTAGTCGTTCAAGAGCAATTCTTCCGACGTTTAGTCGGTTATGTTTTTTGTGAGACTTCTAAGAAAAGCAGAATGAACATAAATGAGTTTTGTTTCTCTGTTTTCAAGTTTTTCAAAAAGTTTCTTTTTGTCAGCAATTGAATTTCAAAGTCGATTCCCAGGCTTTTTGAGGATAGTGTTTGTTTTTGTCAATGAAATTTTTTTCTAGGACCTTTGATGTCACGCTTGCTTCATGTTTTATGCGTGCGTTCATTCATGCAATTTGTACTGAGTTGTAAGCGCTATGTCACTCACTGTGGCTGGATCGATTTCTTTCATTCACTTGAATAATTTTTTTGGTCTCACATGACGTCCGCCCTCTAATCAAGGCCAGCTGAGGATATCACTCTAATTGAAGGGTAATCGAGTGCAGCTTTTTAAACAATTAAGCTAAAGAATTTTTGCGTGTCCGTACAAAACAGTCCCAGATAAAACAGTCCCAAATTGCAAAATGTTCCCAGACAAAACAGTCGCAGACAAAATGGTCCCTAATAAAAATCGGAACAATTTTAAATATAATCTACAAACAATTATCAAGCATAATCTATGAGTTAAGCTTCTGAATGCATTGATATTTAGGATTAAACCCAAAACTTGTTTTAAAATACATTATCTGGCAAAAATCATGTAATCAGCTTAATTTTTGTTCAATGAAATATTCTTATGAATAACTTAAGGGGTTTCTTTGTTAATTGTTGCGAATATGCTTAACTTTATCATTAATTCAGACTATTTTGTCTGGGACTGTTTTGTCTGCTTTCTTGGTACTATTTTGTCTGGGAATATTTTGCTAATAGGTACTGTTTTGTCCGGGACTGTTTTTTCTGTTCGCCAATTTTTGATATGTGACTTTGCATAACACATTAGTTGCTCTCAAAAAAAAACAATTGTTGCAGTTTTTTTTGGTCTTTCGTTCTTTTTAAGCGCTTTTTGGTTGACGAGTTTTGTATCACCTAGTGGATTTCAAACACAAGGATAAACTGCCTAAGTCTGAAGTTATTGGGGGCGCAGTTGATTCCGATTAGAGACTCAGTAGTCTAAGTGTACGGTAGCTGTCGACACGTAGCTGAAGCTAGCTAAAACCAAAGCCAGCCCAATATCTGTCATTTGAGAGCAATTCGTCCGATGTTACTCGGTTATCATATACACATTTGGTGTTCATATATGCAAAATTTAAGAAGCTCTCAGTCATTAAGGGCGGACATTTGCGCTCAGAAAAATGACAGTCGACTATGGAAGTTGATCACAGGGCTCTGATTAATGTTCTTTTTCAAGTATAATTAATCAGATAAAAGTTCCCTTTAATAATTTTTAATTTATTTATTGCGTGAAATCTGTAAATTTATCTCATGAGTTGATAACAGTTGATTTTTCCTGACTAACCCCACAAAACTTGAAGAGAACCAGACTCAAGAAAAAATCGTTTCAAACGTCCAAAAAATTCAGATATTGTTAAACTGAGTGATTGATGAAATGTGACCTCATGAGGTCACATTTCATCAATCACTCAGTTTAACAATATCTGAATTTTTTGGACGTTTGAAACGATTTTTTCTTGAGTCTGGTTCTCTTCAAGTTTTGTGGGGTTAGTCAGGAAGAATCAACTGTTATTGAAGTTAACAAAGTGCAATTGCAAAATTGTGGCAATAGTTGCGCAAAATAGTGGTCATATTTACCCTGATTCATGAGAGAGTGTATACCGAACTAAAACTTTACAAAATTATATTGAATTAAACACAATTGTTATTTTCTTTTTGTTACGCATTATTAAAGCTTTTGGTTGTTTTTCAGGCTTCAAAGATTAAAGGCTCATGAAGATGGTTAAAAAGAATTGATAAATGATTGAAAGCTGAGATAAAAGTTTTGCTTTGATAAAAGATTGCGTTGCACCCAAAGATCATTTAAAGGAATACAGGGATTTGCCGTCAATTTAGACGCTCCTTCGCAGCTCTGACTCATATTTATGAGAGGAACCAAGTTTATATCCTACCTAACCTGGGATAAAGGTTGAAGGCAGCCAATTAAAAGCTAGATCAATATTGATGGAACTGTTTCGTCAGTGATTTGTGAAAGCCACAATTGCAAACGACCGATCTGGCTAAGGTACCAAGAGATAGAATTAAAGAGCACAAAATTTCAAGAAAGATATCGGTGGGTTAAATTCAATCCCTAGTTAAGTTTTAAGTAACTGTCCAGATTTGCTCATGAAAGATGCGGATTTAAAATTAGGTTGATGTTAATTTCTGTTGTCATAATTTAAATTGTACAGAATGCGACTGAAGGGCAATGACATGAATGTACAATTTGCGGAGGGTGACCGCAAGACACCTGGACAGATGAGGAACAAGGACTCTCGTGGAAGGCTCCGAGACTCACGTAGTCGAAGTAGAGGTAGAAGAGATACATCGTCGAGGAGACACAGGTACGACGTAAAGAATCATGATGGAAAAAGCGGGCAAATATGTGGTTCAAATTTATGAAAATGATCGAGAAATTAAGAAAGAACACTACCGCAATAAAAAGAAGTTGCAAAACCCGAACTCGAGCAACGAGCACTACATATAAATAGCTGTTCATTCTATGATCAAAGTGTATTTAATAGCCGCAGAGCGATAGCTCGGGCTATTATTGGCCTTTTGTTAGTTTTTACGATTTGAAGAGGAGTATTGGAGAAGTCCTTTTTTAAAATCAATTTTATTGGAGTGAATATTGAAGCAGGAAATGAAACACGTGAAAAAATTTGGAGTGATTTTTTTGCTGAACAAAATGAAGAGTGGAGCGAAAAGTGAGTGGTTTTTTGTTCACATCATTGTTTTCTACAGAGCGAGGTGTGAAAAATAATCTGTAAGCGAGCGAAATTTTTCGTTCACGTGCGCCATTTTGAAAGTTTTTTGTTATGATTATGTTTTAATCTTAGGCTGGTTTTGATAGTGGTTTGAAGCTGTCTGGACATTCATATGAATTTTATGCTAATTCGGAGGTTTTAATGTATTTAGCTGATTTTTGGGCTAATTTTGCGAGTTTTTGACGATTGTTTTGTTTTGTTTTACTGCCTCAAATGGGTATTCAAAAGACCCCTATTACTTGAGCGATTTTTAGATAACAAGTGGTTACAGTTTTGTAGATATGAAGCATTTTTGTTGAGAAAATGGCGAAAATTGAAACTATTATGCATAATTTTTTTTCAGTTTTTCTTTTTATTTTCTGTTTTTAGACAAGTTTCTTAGCCGATTATGACTTGCCTATTTTTAGCGAGCATCTACATACCCTATTGGCCGAAAGGAGTTTTTGTTTGGATTTATGTGCTTTTATAATACAATAAAATTTATTAACTTTTTCCAGTTTTTTAGTCCTAGTTTATAAGAGCTTATTTTTTCATGGTTTGGCTTCAAGGATTGTTTTAAAAAGCTCATAGTGGTTTTATTTGGTACTAGCTGTTTTGATTAAGTAATTGTGGCAAAAATAGTTATTTCGGGATCTCAATTTAAGACAAAATTTGATCATATTTTAACAGATCTGAATTTCTTGTTTTTTTTTCGTTTTATGGTTTTGTTTCAAGATAATCATAAATTAGTGGAGGCATGACGAGACGTTGGATGGCGTTTAAGTGGATTTGCACTTCGAGTCGTTTGCGGAATTCTCGTGGCTATGTTTTTTTATTTCATTGTCAAGATTTTTGTTACGACCATATGAGGTCACAACCACTTCAAATCTGCTTTTTGTTCATTCGTTCATGCAATATCAACTGAAGTGCGTGCGTGACGTCATTTATTACTCTTAGTGGAGCTAGTTTTGTGTTCATTCGCTTGATTAAGTTTTTGGTCACACGTGACTTACCTCACTCTCAAAAATGACTTCCTCACTTTGAAATTGACTTTTGTTCACTTTAATTCAAAGAGATAAGGCCGAGTGAATGTGTGTCACTCTAAATTAAGGTTATTTAAGAGCAGCTTTTAGAGGCAGCAATAATTTATACAGGTTCTTAATCAAAGTATAACATCTCATCCCTTAATGAAAATAGTTATTTTTTTGGTCTGTCTTTTTTTAACTATTTTTTAGACTGCAGATCTACAAAGCTATTGCGACTATTTTCTGGCAATCAGTCAGCTACGTTTTAATTTCGTAAGCTGATATTTTTTGGAACTTTATTTCGTAACGTATTTGACTAATTTCAGATCACGAGAGCGGGCAAGAAGAGAGGTTTCCCCTCCCCGCCCTTCGCCCCCTCCAATTAGGGGCGACAGCTACGATGATAGCAAATACTGTAGCAGTAGACCTAATGGTCACGAAAACTACCGAGACCAACATCACATTAATAGCAACGGTCAACATAATCACCATCATGATGATAGCAATGAATATGGGCACGGACATCAAAGTCATGACCGAAACCGAAGCAGAGATCGAGAGTATAGTAACCATAACCACAATCAACACCATCGGCGTCGAAAAAGTCATTCGAGTCATCATCGTTACAGTCATCATGAAGAATGTAATGGTCATCAATCGCGCAGAGGTCGCCAATCCCGTGACAGCAGAAGCAATTCTCCACAATTACCGAAGGCTCATTTTGAAAAGTCCAGGAAGGAACATCGATTGGGTTCCTCGCATAATGTATCAAGGAGTCGGAGTCGTAACCGTTAGTTTGTATGTGATTAGAAATCTGCGAAGTAAATCATCGAAATGATAGATTACAGAATCTAACGTTTGTGCCAAGAATGTTAATTTTTTCATATATCACGTGCTTTCCAAGAAAGGGAGAAATCTTTCTGTTTGCTGTAAATTATAAGAACCAGTTAATTTTAACCAAAAATCGGTGAAATTGAGCTGTCGTTTTGAACTAGCTGTTATTTCTTCGTTTTGACTTTTGCGAACGAGTTAAAAATGCAATTTCACCTGTTTGGTGTAAATTTAATCTTCCAAATCTTGCAGTGCAATATTGCGTAAATTAGCTTTATCAAAACTCAATAGTTGTCCAAGCTGCCTTTTTATGCAAATGCGTGTTCTAATGCAATAAATTGATTCATTTGTTAGGATTCTGTTACAGTTGTAAAAATAGACAAATTAATTCCAAACTAATCAGAATTACTTTGCATTACAGAGTTCTTTGAAACAATAAACAGGGATGGAGATAATGCTGTTTTAGAATAGCAATTGTTTTAAAATAGCAGACTCGAGTGTTCTAACTAACCGGCCAACTAAAGCTTGAGTTTTGTTTACTGTTGTCTGCTTGCTTTTGGATGCCTTTGGGCAAGTTAATCTACTTCGCTGATTATTTTATGAGGCAAGTGAATGAAAACTTGCCAATCAGGAGGTATCGCTGACAATCATCGAGACTCGTGAATATACATACCTCTTCTTGTGAGAGTTCTGTTGTCGCCAGTTTTAGTGGTTAACTGTTCGTCTAAATATCAAGGCAAGCCATCAATAAAGCCATCAATCTCTGTTTGAGGGCCATCACGATGGTAACAAGCATTACCGAACAAAAGATCCTGTCTCGCAAATCTAATGAGTTCCGTGACCGAGGGAGTGAAAAACATCAATAAATGAACACTTGCCCGGACCTAACGATGAGTCACTATCAGTACTGGGCAAGTCAAATTGCAAGTCTAATATCAGTACTGATTCAGAGCTAAGATCATGTCAATTTTTACACTTGTCAGGCATGTGCATGTCTTGATCAAGACTTGCAATTCTAAATGCAAGTCTTGGCAGTAGAAAAGGTACTAAAAACGGCAGAAATAGCCGAGAAAACGTCGAAAATGGCCCAAACAAACGACGTCAAAAATGCCTTCAAGACGTTAAAAATAGCTGAAAAAACTAGCTAAGAAATGGACAAATTGGTCAAAAAATTGTTTAAAAAAACAGCCACTCAAAAAAATGCTACAACAAAAGCCAGCATTGTCTTCACTTTTCTAAACTCAGGTAAAAAACGCTGCAATAACACTGAATTCGCCGCCAACCACCCAAAAATATAGAAAATGTAAAAGACATAAAATAGAGGCGTCGCTTTGGAAATATTAAGGCATAATTTTTTAAAACCTGGCGCAAGACCAGTAACATTTGACTAGACATTTTTTGGGTCAAAATGAAAGTGACGAAGAAAAATAGAGGCGCAGCTTGTTCAAAATATAAAGACATCAGTTTTGATTTTTTTCCGTTCATGAACCAGAGCAAGACTTACTGAGTTTTTTAAGGCAAGTAGATTATGAATAGACAGCTTTTTTTATATCGAAACGAAGAAAAATCAACGACAGAAGAATAAGACAAAGAAAAATATGTATCATATTCAAAGTATAAGGCATCAGAATTGATTGTTTTGTTTTTGGCCCAGAGAAAGACTATCTCAGTTCTTTAAGGCAAGTAAAGTTTGAATGGACATTTTTGAGTCAGAACGAAAACTCAACTAAAGAAAACGACAAAGAACATTAGAGGCATCATATTCCAAATATAAGGCATAATTCGTTTTTTTCGTTTTTGACCCAGAAGAAAATTTGAGTTTTTAAAAGCAAGTAAGGCATGAACGATCCTTTCCTGGGGTCATAACATAACAAATCAAAGAAATCGCGAAAAGGAAAGAAAAATACACACAGTTTTCAAAATAAAAGCATCGGAATAAATTTTCTTACAGAAAAGCTGTAGTGATCCTCATTCTTGGGCCGAAAGGAAAAAGAACACGATAAGCAAGGAAAAAGTCACATTGTATTTGGAACATAATGCATCAGAATTGATTTCTTCCCGTATTTCACTTGAAAAATTTTCGCCAAGTTGTACTGATATCTTTGTAAATTCTCACGCAATATGGTTTCGTTTTGCAAAGCAAAGTTCTTTCGAAATAGCGATTTTCGCAAACTACTTTCGAAACAGATAAACGCCAGACAAAAACATTAACATAGATACAAACAGACGCACACAGACACGCGCACACCCACAGAAAAATACACACGCACCCGCTGACACAAACACTAAACACAAATAAAACGCACAAACACTGGAATTAATGCAAACGCTATAAACACTGGCTAGCATTGTCTGCAAAAGTCGACGACATATAACTTTGCATTCGTGGGACACCTGGCGCAAAATCCTTTTCGCTGATTTAAAACTCGTAGCTTAGGAGTTTAAGAGCAGAGCAAATTTTCAAACTATGCAGACCAGTGACATAAAGAGTGTACATAAATGGTATCTGCTCTTTCATTTTCATCAAAAGAGTCGCCCACTTCAAAACAATTTTTCAAGCAGATCTACAGCCAATGTTTTTTTCTATATTGGGTTCAAACAACAATCGAAGGCCAAACTCAGTAAACTGTGATACAAAATCGTTGGAAGTCGATTAAGAAAAACAGTAAGCATCAGAATAAATTTTCCTAAAGAAAAGCTGTAATGATCCTCATTCTTGGGCCAAAAGGAAAAAGAACACGATAAGCAAGGAAAAAGTCACATTGTTTTTGAAACATGATGCATCTGAATTGATTTCTTCCTGTTTTTCACTTAAAAATTTTTTGCCAAGCTGTACTGATATCTTTGTAAATTCTCACGCAAGATGGTTTCGTTTTGCAAAGCAAGTTCTTTCGCAATACCGATTTTCGCAAACTACTTTCGAAACAGAAAAAAAAACCAGAGAAAAACATTAACATAGATACAAACAGACGCACAGACACGCGCACACGCACAGACAAACACAGACACGCACCCGCTGACACAAATGAAACGCACGTACGCTGAACACACTGGTCATTGTTGTCTGCAAGAGTCGACGACTTATAACTTTGCATTCATGGGGTGATCCACTGGGACACCTCGCGCAAAATCCTATTCGCTGATTCAAAACTCGTAGCTGATGAGCTTAAAAGCAGACCAACTCTTCAAACTATGCAGACCAGTGACGCAAAGAGTGCACATAAATGGTATCTGCTCTTTAGTTTCCACCAAAATCGTCATCCACTTTAAAACAGAATGTTTCAAACAGATTTACAGCCAATGTTTTTTTCTATATTGGGTTCAAGCAACAAACGAATTCCGAAGGCCAAACTCATTAAAATATGATACAGAATCGTTGGAAGTCGATTAGGAAAAACAGTAAAGCTTAAATAAAATAACCAATTCAGAAATTCAGTTGCCTTGAACTAGTCGATTTCCTTTAGATGCCGCCTTTTTCTGGTTCTCTTGGGCAGGTCAGGTCGGGTATCTGTTCGCTTATTTCTCGTCTGTCTGATGCGGATATTTTACATTGAAAATTCTTCAGTAACTCCTGTAAGAATCCTTCTTCAGTAACTCCGAATGGGACACTGCATTTCAGTTGGAGCAGCTAAGTGTATACCACAAACAAGGTCGCTAAAAGCACTTCGGCTCTTAACGTCAAAAGCTTTTGGAATCACGCTGGGGGCATAAGCTCAGCCGTTCTGACGTACTGATTGTTCAAATCAGGTTCTCTAGTTTCGCGACGGATAGTACGCAATCAAACGGATTAGACGCTTTACCAAACGGCGTTATACTCAAACTTCGAAAAAAGACTGAATCGTGGAAAATCTGGACTAACGATTTTGATTGGAGAAACGAGCTCAGCCCTCAAACTCGGTACAATTTTGTTCCAACTTGGCGCAACAAAAAGACGAGATTAAATGATATTCTCCGTGACTTGCTTACAAATGGCGACGAGTCGGAGCATTGAAGCCATGCTTGCCACAGTTTTCTTTTTAGGTTGACTTCTGGATGCTAACTCCATTAGTTGAAAGCAGGAGGTAGAATTCAATACTGCCGCACTGAAGACAGAGAATCGGGGCCAGCGTGGACTTGAGATCTCGCTCAGGTCTTTTTTATAGCTGCGAAGCTGTAAGCTGAGCGTAGCTATATTGCGGTGCTCTTGGTTTTTTTTTGTTTCGTCGTCTGACGCTTTATTTTCGTTTTACATTTGTTCTAGAACATTCTGTCTCGTCACTGCTTAAATGGCTTTTTCGCGCTTGATTTCACGCTTTCTGCGTGACCTAAATTGCGGTTATTCAGAAACAGAATCTGTTCCTAAAACAAACTTGATTGTAAGAAAACAGATTGTATGGTCCGACAGCCGAGTGGTTAAGGCGACTGGCTGTTAATCCGGAGATCGCGGTTCGAGACGCGATAGCGAAACTTTTTTTGCACCCAAAAACAACCTTTGAAATAAACTTGTAAGTTTTATAGGCGGCGGCGATAACTATTATCAACTCACTTCTGTATCTTTTTCTATCTGTATTTTACGGCACTCAAGTCTATTTCGCAGCTATTCCGGCAATCTGCCGGCTATTATAGCTGCGAAGCTGTAAGCTGAGCGTAGCTATATTGCGGTGCTCTTGGTTTTTTTTGTTTCGTCGTCTGACGCTTTATTTTCGTTTTACATTTGTTCTAGAACATTCTGTCTCGTCACTGCTTAAATGGCTTTTTCGCGCTTGATTTCACGCTTTCTGCGTGACCTAAATTGCGGTTATTCAGAAACAGAATCTGTTCCTAAAACAAACTTGATTGTAAGAAAACAGGTTGTATGGTCCGACAGCCGAGTGGTTAAGGCGACTGGCTGTTAATCCGGAGATCGCGGTTCGAGACGCGACAGCGAAACTTTTTTTGCACCCAAAAACAACCTTTGAAATAAACTTGTAAGTTTTATAGGCGGCGGCGATAACTATTATCAACTCACTTCTGTATCTTTTTCTATCTGTATTTTACGGCACGCAAGTCTATTTCGCAGCTATTCCGGCAATCTGCCGGCTATGTTTCTAAACTTTGCATATGCGACGATTTGTGGCAAAGTGCGTTGGACTACTTTCTTTACATTGATTGCAAAATTTTAGAATATTATCGCTTCCTTTTGCGCTGTTGACATAAGTTCTCGTCTGATTGGCCAGATCTCGTTTCATAAGTCTCGCCAATGGATGCCGGATGGCAGATAATTAACATCTTATAGAAGAGTGTCCGTAATATAGTATACTTACTGCCGCTTCGTCAGAGGGAATCTCGAACAAAACAAATCAAGGAAAATTGCCTGCTGTGTCGTAACGCTGCTGTCGGAATACAAAGCTAGATTCAGGCGTCTGGCTATTTTTTCTCGGAGGGTCTTCAGATGTAGACGAAACTGATTGGGAAAAGGGCTGATACTGATTGGGAGAGGAAACTTTTGGGCGCACGATCGTTGTTGACATTTTCTTGACTAGTATTTAAAGTTTGACTGACGCAATCAATGCTAACGTGTTTGGTTCTACCGCTGCCTTCTCACAAAGGCTTCGCTGGAATTTCTTTTTTGTGTTATTTGTCTTATTCGGAGAGTTAAAGAGCATGGTTCGCTTGATTCTTCAGAGAGGCGCTTGGGTTTTTGGATTATACATTTCACCAATTCATCAAGTCTAATTCTTCTGTTGAGCTTCATAACTGACGAAAATTAAACCGACCCGACATCTCCCTCTTTTCTTGAAAAAAATCTGTAATTTTTCTAATGAATTCATCCAAATATATTTCGAACATCGTTGTCGCGTTTAGTTCCATTTTGCATGTACTAAAGCTATTTTATTTTTTAATTATTTTTATTATATATAAGGGATTTTCATGGAAAAAAACTCAGGCCCAGACATAACCAAAACTTCAGACTGACCGGAAATAGGCTTTTTCCTTTGGCTGGACAATTCACGAGCAACTCGAAAAATCGTACTAACAATATGGATCGCAATCTAAGCTGACGGAAGGCATTGGTCCCACCAACATTTTCTCCTGTTCCTTTTGATTAAATAACGGATCAGTCAGTAAAGCCATTAGCAATAGGCGTCACAAAACCAACGGGGAACTTGGTTACAGTTGATGGTTTCTGATTCTCCTTTTCACCGTACATCAGACAATGCTATCGATGTTAATTTTGAACAGAGGTTTGATATTCTAATAAGCCCGGCAAACTGGTTCTAATGTATCTCGCCGGTGTTTGGAAGTTGCAATATGTCGTTTAAAGACCCGCTCTTTTCAGAGTGGCCTCACTAGACACTCCGCACCTCTATACAAATTTCAACACTACGCTTAACGGCGTACAGGTCGCCCTCGCTACGTAACACGCAATTAAATTGTTGATATTCATCTAAAAGATTACAAATATCTAAAGCTACAATTGCTAAGAGGTCGAAAACAATGAGAAAATATTGTCTTGTTTGAAAGCGGCAAAATATTTCAAAAATTGGACGACTATCTATCTAGGCGGTGTCATCTGAGATCAAATTTGAAAAAAAAAAACGTTTCTCGAGAACTTTGAACAGAACCACGAGACATAGAGATGGATAATCATGTCACTACACAACAATGAAATTGAGTATGAAATTTTTTTTTATTTTTATCCTGAAGACAAAATTGACATCTGTATGGTTGTATCCTAAATTAATAGGAACAGTTTTAATGTATGCATTGTATCATAACTGAGTGGTTCTCTAATCACTCATCCAGAACTCTGTTCGCAATTACTTCACATTAAGTCAAGCTGCAAGCATAATTGTTGTGCCTTAAAAATACTCCTCATTTTAATTAACTAAATGTTCCGATGTTCTTTGATGTCTTTGATTTACAAATTGATTGCCTGTTTATGAGTCATATCTCTGTTAGTGCTGTTAGAAGTTGTTAATTGATATGTTTATGTTATGATTAATTATATTTTTTCTGGTTTATTTCGATGTTCCTTATCTAGAATTAAAATTTTGAGCCACACATTCTTTTGCTTGAGAAAAAAGCCGGAATGGTCTTTAAGCAATGTTGCCCAAAAGCTCAGGTGGAAATTGGGGTTGTAATCTTCCGCCCAAAAATCTTTTTTGGAATGAGTATATCTGTACTCAAACTTTATTGACTGTTGAAAAGCCACCCTCCCGGAATTGTTATGCTTTTTCGTATCAAAGAAATTTTTCAACAGTCAATTTGCGATATAAAGTGCTCAAGTTAAACGAGGTATAAATCATTGATGCTTATTTCAAATTCTGAAGTTTGTCTGTATTTCAGATTTGTTTGTGCAACTAGCTGCATAAGCAGGCAACACTCGCTAAATGGTAAGATTCACAAGTTTGAGGCTCAAAATTTCTCTGTGAATTAATTTGGCCTAGTTTGTTGATTTGAAACGCACGTCGAGAAAACAAGATTAACAGATATTAATTTCCTTATTTTACTAATAAATATATTTCAAACAGTCATTTTAGGAATGTTTTAATCTGAAGCTTGACCTTTTCGAAACTGAATCGATGCCATTGTTCTAAGAGATGTTTTCTAATTAGGCCACTTTGAAGAAATTTCGACCCTTGTTTGACCGGGTGCTGATCGAGAGAGTAGCGGCAGAGACCAAGTCCAAAGGAGGCATCATTCTACCCGAAAAATCCATAGGAAAAGTGCTCGAGGGAAAAGTTGTTGCCTGTGGTCCCGGCAAACGAGACGACGTACGAACATAAGTATTTAGTTTTTGCAGCTGTCTGTTAAAAAGCAGAGTAGAGTATTAATGGACCTTTTTGAATTTTGGTGGTTGTCATGAATGTAAATTTTCTCTTCGTCATTACAACTTGAACAGCAATAATTGGTTCTGTATATTTTGATAGCTGCCGTAGATTACAAAGTTTAATTTTGACTCATTTTTGGTACTCATTTTTTAAATAGCCGCGATAGGAGAGAGTAGATTATTGGCCTTCTTTTGATTTTTCTCTAACTAAGGTGAGTTTACGAGGTGGAGGATAGTTCTGGTGATTAAATACTCTGGAACAAAGTTGAAGCAAATATTGTAAACGTTCTGTGTTTGGTTTACGCAACGTTTTGGCCTGACTGTTTTTTGGGCTCTAGTTCAATAACATTCTTTCGCTTTCGAGAGATTTTTTCACGCATGAATTCTTGATTTCTGCGTGATCTAAATTGCTCTCAATCCGAATTTAAGTCTGTTGATAAGATAAAGGCGATTGGAAATTTGATAGTAAAGCCGGATCAGCTTAGTGGTTAAAGTTTCAGTCTGCCACCAGGCAGGTCGCGGGTGCGAACCTCGAGGCAATCTAATTAGATGTACTTTGAAGTAGACTTGTAATTTTTCTGCTATTGTTTTTCACCATTCTGTCAAATTTTTGACGTTGGCAATCTTGCTAAGTTCTATTCATTGGGCGTTTATTGTGTGCATGTGAAATATCTTGTTATTAATTATTCGTTAGCCCTCCCAGAATGTCTAGTTAGTTTAATTTGGCCGAGTTGGAACCGTGCCGATTGGGAAAACTTTCAGAAAATAACTTTATTATAATAACGAAACGTGCCATCATTATTCCCGAGTAAACAGTTTGAAACTAGAATTTTAAGATTTGATTGAATATTTGAGCAGTACATTTGTGGGGAAAAGTTTTTAACTGCTCTCGAACAAAGTTTGTAAAGCAATTATTGTAAAGGTCTTTGCCTTTTTAATGCAATTTTTTTTACCGTTTTTGCGCTTTTCCAAAAATTTTTTATTCTTTTCTCTTGGGTGACTTTTTTATGCTTTACTTCTCAATTTTTGCGCGATCCAAATTGCTGATTCTGAAATTAGGTCTGTTGGTAGCATAAATGAGATTGTAAGCGATAGAGAAGCAAAGCCGATCAAGTTCAAGGAAGATCTCAGATCTTAAAATAAATATTGAAAACAAAGTTGAAACCCCCTCTCAATGAACTTGACCTGCCTTTCGTTCGAGAGCAATTCATCCAACTTTATTTGGTTTATGTTACTGTTTTGTGTAGACAGAACACCTGTAAATTGTTTTTTTTGTAGACAGGATTTTTGAAGTTTCTGTTTTCTGGGCTTTTAGATGAATACTTAAACATGTTCGGATATCAAGTTTGATTAAGATATCATAACACTTGATTTTTTGTTGCGGTCCAATTTTTTTATGCAAATAAAGTTCTGGGCAATCATTTTATACGTTTGATTAGATTTTTTTGGATTCAAGTCCTTATTCTGAATTTATGGTTTTTTTACAGAATTCGTTTGGAGCAATCCAGGCATTTTCCTTTTTTTTTTCGTTTTCGGAGGGTTTCCCCGCGATGTTTCTTACTTCGGCGGCACGAATTTATGCTTTGTAGCAACCAATGACGTCATGCTCGTTTCAATTCTGCTTTTTAATTTCTCTTTTCAGTCTTTTTATCACAGTTAGTTCCCTGTCTTCAATCTTATTGGAGCGGGTTGCTTTCTTTCACATGGATATTTTTGGTCACATATGACTTACCTCGCTCTCAAAAATAAATTTCTGAATCTTGAAATAGCCTTTGATTACTTTAATGAAAGGTGTGATGATCACTTGTTTGGCAGTAGAAGCAATCCATTGTTTATACAGTTTTTCTATCAAAATACGACATCTGAGCAAATTTAGAGAATGAAGTTTCTTTTCCGGCACTATTGAATGTTTTTTCAAGTATCTTTTCAATTTGTAATCCTAAATTTTGAATAAGACATATTTTCAATTTTTATGCGCTGGAATTTAATTGTTTCAACCGCAAGTAATGAGGGATTCTAACCTTTCTTTCTCAACCCCGAGATATTGATGGGAGGAATACATTAGTAGTAGCATTCGAAAGGGCTTGGATGATAGAAGTTTTTGCAAAAGGGGTTTCTATATTTTGTTTTTTTCTTGCTGAGAAGATACGAAGTTTTAAAAGATGAGAGAGAAGAAGGAAGTGGGATCAAGTTAGATAAGATTTCGGATTCAAGTGGAAAAATATTTTTTCAAATGTAGCGGCAGTGGCACGATAAAAGTTTTGAAAAAGAGATAAAAGTTTTTAAAATTCTCTTAAAATTAGAATTATTTGCGGTTTTTTAATTGTCTTCATACGTTTTTGACAAATTCTTTTTTTTGAACGGTTAAGATTGGGGGACAAGTTGAGGTGCAGTAAGTTGACTGAACTAGTCTAAGAAAAGGGCGTTGAGTATTAAAATTTCTTCCTGCCTATCGTCAGTAATTTTTTGGCTTTTCTAATTTTATCTCTGAAATAATGCCTTTGACAAGCGAAACCGTACTTCTTTTTGAATTTATCATACTTCTTTTTGATATACCGGTTTTAAGCTACAGCTATTAAACATAATGTAATTATTTTCATTTTTTGCGTTTTTCAGCTTAACCCGCATTTCGTTGTTTTGTTTTGATAAATCAATTGAATCTCTGAAATCAAAGCTACTAAGAGTTTTGTGAAGATCCATATTTATTGTTGTTTGGAGGTTGCAGTCAGCAGCTATTAATTTTGATGTTTTTGACAACCCTTTTTTAAAAAATTGTATCTGAATTTTTCCCGCATTGGTTGCTTTTTTGTTAATTCATGCAGTTAGTAAAAGAAAACATGCTTTTTCTATTGAGTTCAGATTTCAGTTTACCGTAACGATATCAATGAGAAACTAATAATTTTGATTACAGTGACCAACCTTATTTTTTGAAGAAAATTTTCTGCAAAATTGAATTGTGTTCTTGCCCTGATTTGTGTGACTATCATTTACGAGCAGCGATTCACGAGCCTTCTTGTTTTGGCTTTGTTTTGTTACGTTTTTTAAAAAAAATGTCCATTGTGTTGTTTTTAAATGTTTTTTTTGCAAAGCAATTGTATTGCGGTTGCCTTGAGTACATGGCATTCTCTCAATGTTTTTTCCTGCCGAAACCAAAAGTGCAGAAAATTTGTTGTGTAGAAATTTCCGCAACTCGTCAATTTAATTGGCATGCATTACATTTTTTGCACTTTTCAACGTAAAAAAACGTAGTAAATCAAACTATCTGGTATCTAAATCTTTCGAAAGCTGTCTCTTATTGAATTTTCTCTCTGTTTCAGAAAGGCGGAGTGATTCCTCTTAGTGTGAAGTTGGGCGATCATGTCTTGCTTCCTGAATTCGGAGGGACTAAAGTAGAGCTAGAAGAAAAAGAATATCATTTATTCAGGGACACCGAAATTCTAGCAACTTTCGACTAATAATATACAAGTCACCTCTCGTCAAATGAAAACCGCACGTGAAGTAATAAACGATAACCTCTTGTCAAATTTATATTGGGCTTGTGAAGTCAGTTCGTCATCATTTGTAGCTTCAGACAATGATTAACAACAAATGATCGAAGATTAACAACTTGAAAATAATAACTAACAAGATATCGGAAACTTTGAGCATGATACTGCGTTGGTTCGATGTTTTGATGAAATCGAACTCATAAACATGTGTTTGGAGCGAGAATTTGCTGCATAGTCAATCAGTGATATCGAGTTTTTAAGATCATTGTTGGTTCGCTGAAACAATACTGGTTTTTGTTTGAGTTTTCAAAATTGGTTCCAATTTTAATTTGGGGATTAGAACTGTTGCCAATTATACTCCTTTTTTAACAAAATTTTGTACCAAAAATCAACAATGACCATATTTCAATGTCTTGAAAGATATCAGCCCTCTAATTTGCCATCTAATGTATTCCTTCTTTCGCAGAATTTTTTTGAAGCTGCTGCAATGGAGCTGAAATTGTTATTTTGGATTGTTTTATGATGTATGAAGAATTGTACTGACATATATACTGTACCTTGATGATGATGAGTTATGCCACAATAGCTCTGTTTGTATCGCCGAGCGATGGATATTCACTCATTTTCGTGTTCTATTCTGGCAAAACAAATTTAATTTTGCACTCCTCGTGTCTTTTCTAATTGAACCATCACAATTTCTGAATAGCAAGTACCTTATGTTATAGCAAGTACCTAAAGTTAACATCAGTTCCTACAGTTTCGTAGCGCAATTAGTTTCACTGATTGCTTAACTGGATTTGTTTACGAAATTTTTGTTCCAGCGTTTTTGAAAGATCCTCATGGATCTGGAGAGATGTTCTGAACTAGTTCTGAAATGTACTGTCATTTCAGTCGTGTTTTAAAACTATGACATGTTCCTTAATGATTATGTTGCTTCACAAAGCTTTAATGAAAAAAGGACATCGTAAGAATGGGCAACTCTGGCAAATTTATTTAGCTTTATTTGAGTTGATTGTTTACTTAGTTTGATCTAATCGATTAGAGCTAATGATTTTGATATTTTGTATTTAATAGCTCCCAAACGAAGTTGATGGCAATTGTTTGTTTCATGTCGGTCTTTTATGGGATTTTTGATCTGACCAGTTTAAGTGACTTTTTCGCGCTTCATATAATTTTCGTATAATTTGTCTTAAATTTCTCCTATTGTGCCTGGCCCACTTTAGTGGGAGGCACCATATGCGCAACTAGGTTTTTTATTTGTTCTGTCAATTTTGACTAATCGATATGTTCATCGTACAGAGTTGTGAGTGGTTGGATCCTTGTGTACGGTTGTCATTGAATTTGATATTTAACATTTTTGTATTCATCTTTTTGTACAGAGCTCAACAGTTTTGAGTAGGTAGTTTTTAGATTTCATTACGCCGCAGAGGTATACCCAAATCGTCACGGGTAAATTTGCCGATCTGCGTATCTCTTCTTCGTTTTGCCTATGTTAATACATTGAAAATGCTACAATGTTGACGAAAATAGATAACTTCTGCAAAAACAGGCAAAATTGAAGGGAATTGCGCAACCCGTGTTCGCAAAAATGTCCAAATTGTAACCGCGATTTTGAGATACAAGCTTTATCCTATTTTTCGCGCGCTACGTACCACGAATCTGCTCTATTTATGTATCTATTTTTCGCACACAAGGTAACTTTTTGCAATGAATGTATCTAATTTTCGCACGGAATGTATCTATAATCCACAATTAAGCCTTATTGCGCGTTTATTAATGATAGCAATTGATTGGTTAAAGGTGGTTTACAGGTTAATAATATACCATATAGGGCTTAAATTTATCGCAATGTTTTTGTTTGATGTGATTTGTATGTCGGGGAATGGAATTGGAATCACGCAAAGCCTCTTTTAGGGATTTTTCCACAAAATTTGACAAATAAATTAATTTCTAAAAAATACCTGTTTCTTTTCAGTGCAATGGAAAATGAAAATAGCATCAGCTGATATTTTGATCGTCGCCGCTTTATTTCCTCATAGTTTTTTAGGCTTTTAATTGTATTCAAGTATTATTGTTTTGAGATAATTTTATTATATCTTCGAAAATAAATTTATTTCTGAAAAATCGCTTTCAATTTTTTTATGCTCTATGGTTGAATCGGCTATTTGATCAAAAAACCTAGCATTTAGGTAAATTTTTCTATCTATAAAAAATGATTTGTTCTGTAGCAATTTATTAACTCCTCTTATTTGTTCATAACAGGAAAAGGTGGGACAGTGGGAAGTTGCTGTAAAAATCAGATTCGTATTGAATACTGTTTTTTTCTTGCTAAATTTGATTTAATGAGTGATTTGCAGTTAAATTCATCAATTGAATTGTTAAATTGAGTTTGTTCAATTTTTTTGCGGCTATTTACAATTGTACGTGTGTCTAGCATTTTTCTGGAAAATCGCTCAATTCTGCGTCTGTTTTGAATGTCCATTATTTTCTGAAAAATCCCTCCATTGCTTGACCGCTTTTTGCGTCTTTTTCAGGTTTTCTTTTCAGGGGTCTATTAAGTTCTTTGCGTTTTTTTGCGTCTATCTAATCAGAAACATTACATTCAGAAGCAGATGTTTACAATTGCAGTTTATCAATGGCAATTTATTAACATTAACAGTTCAACACAAACATTACAATGGCACCCAGGTATTAAATTTTTTAATCGAGAGTAAATAGTTCTTTGTTGGCCCATCTGTTGTCATTCCCTCTATGATGTCTTGAAGATTCCGTCCTGGTGTATCTGCTGCAATGGTACTGCAAAGGAAAAGGGTGTATATCACATATGAAATGACTTCCACTAAAAAAACAACAGAAATAAAATTCTGAACAAATATATTTTGTCGCGTCATTAATTCTTACTTCAAATCACTTTAAAAGCTTTGAAATCACGTGCATGCTCAATTAATAAAGCTTTAAATTACTTTGGCATTCTCAAAAGCGCGCTTTTAATTAGGATCAATAGTGAATTAGAGATATGTTGCGGAAAATAGATAACTAAAATGAGCGGAAATGTGCTACAAGACTGGTCATCTATTTTACAATTTTAAAGGATCTCAATTTCGCAATAATGGCGTTACCCTTTTGCGAAAAATAAGATACAAAGCTTGACTCCTAATTTCGTTCATTTTGTATCTATTTTTCGCGCGATTCTTACTAAGGTGGAAATTTTGGGGTATACCTCTGCGTCGTAATGTTTATGTAACCAAAAAAAGTTTCGCGTAGATAGATACGCAATGCAAAAATTCACAAGATAGCCATAGTTTTACCTTATTTACCGAAGCTGAGATTCGCGATATCCAATTTTTCAACTATTTGCAGCATGTGAATCCACGTAACCGCGCAGTAATTAGAATCCGGTGAAATCAAACCAGAAATTGGTACTCCTCTATCTAGTATTTAATCTTTTTGAAGAAGTTTTTAATTGCTCATCTTTATTTCATCTTATTTAAAAAAAAGTCATTTGTGACTTAAAATTTAGACTTCACGAGATTGAATTTATAGAAGATGCATTTCTTTACGAGATTCGGTTATAATGTTTGATCAGGTTCTAACTAAATTTTTTGCTTTGAAGTCTTCAAGAAGACAAATTGTCAGAATATAAATCAGTATTTTGCACTGGTATGTTTTCAGGCTCATTAGCTGATTTTTATTCATCTTCTAATTATGCTTCTGATTTATCTTGAAGGAATTGACCAGGATCATCTACATCGGGATTAATTGTGTCATTGACATCTTCAACGGCATTAATCGGCGTATTGTTTGTTTGGGTTTCTTTTTGCTCAATCTCTGGTGCAAGGTTACTCTGTTCCGGCTGCTGCTGTATCAAACTCTGTGATAAATTCTCCTGTTCAATTTCTGATACAGGATCAATTGAAGACAGTGTAATGGCATCCTTTTCAACTAAGGGCGTAGGGTTTAGGTTAGGATCTTGTTCAACTGTATTTTTATCGAACAGTTGCAATTCTGTCCTATTCGGGAATTCGGATGTATATTCGTTTGAATGTAAGCTTAAATCGTTTGTCTCATTCAGAGTTTGGTTGATTTCCAAGTTCTGATCGGCAGTTTGGCTGTTAAGATCTGTTCTGGATGAAAGAAGTGAAATTTGCTCCTGATTTTCTGATTGGAAAGAGATGTTGTGATCTGATTTGGAGTTGTCTGAATCGGAAGTTTCAGTTTTTTCCTCTGGCTCCTCTTCTATTGAACCTGAAAGTATTTGATATATTAAGTTAATTGTGAAATTTGTGATCATAGAGTCTTATGTTGGCGCATTAAAGCATTCAGGCATGAAAAAATTAAACATAAATTTGAAGAAACTCCAGATTACCTCTTCTTAAGGGGATAATTATTATGACATAACCAGAGTGATATAGTTCCTCAGCTTTGTCGGCTTAATTTTCTGTTTTCATCTAAGTTGCCTGTGGTCACTACTACCAATGTATCTAAGGTGCTACTTCACCCACAATGCATTTAACCCCCCCCCCCCCCCCCTATTATAACCTCATTTTTAACCCCTATACAATTTCGGCGTTCAAATTTTTCACCCCTAACCATAAGAGTCATATTTGGAGTATCAATCCCTGAACCTATTCCCCGTTTTGAATTTTAGTTGTACCAATTATACACGGAATTAAAATCGGGCTGTAAAGATATAGGGATGAAATAATTGAAATGATATGGGGTGAAACTAATAAGGGTGAAAAAAAGTGATACACAATTTCTACTTGTACCTCCTCTGTAATTTGTGACAAGTGTCAAGAACTCTGACATGTGTGCAATGTGAGACTGCAGTTGATTGGCAACTATCTCTAGTTTCTCATTCCTCTCAACTGTCACCCTCTCCTGTTCACCCATCTCTTCCAGCACCAGACCATCTCGTCTGTTTTGTTCCAGGGTGTCTGCAAGGTTACCCTCCCACCCACTCATCAAACCGTCTGAAAATTAATGAACAGACTTACGAATTCTGAGTTAATATTTTTTTAACAGAAGCTCACATTTGCAATAACTTGATACGCTTTTAACCATAATTTGCAAGATAGTATCCTTTTGCTTAGGAAATTATTTTGATTTGATGCATTCATGATCTCGCCTATTAATAAAATATTAGTTTTGAAGAGTGATCATAAAATGTGTGGGATAGGAGATAAGCCAATTGGAAGATAGCAAAAGCACGTGACTTTCCCAGTGAAGGTATCTATATAAACAATAGCTCTGAGCTTTAAGAATTTATGTCTGTTGCTTAAGTGAAAACGATTGTGAGATCTGAGCGAGCGTACATGGGGCGTGTAGCGTAGTGTGGAATGTCCCCCAACTCTCATTGAAACCTCCCTAGTCAGACGTGTTTGCACCATAAAATTTTCTCTAAATTGTATAAACTTTTTGCCTCGTCTGTCGTTCGAGGGCATTTTTCCGGCATTATTTGTTTTATGATGTTCAGTTAAAGCAACAGCTACGGTTGAATTAATTATTTAGACCTTGGAAATTATTTTGAAAAATCTTTTATCACTTCAACAATTTTGAATTAATTTTCTTTTGGTTACCTCGATACCGTGAATGTTTTGAGCCAGGATGATGTGATTAATATATTTAAACCAAGTTTTGGCTAGATTTGAAGAAGTTAGAAAAAAAACCATGGTTAGCTATGTCCACGATTGAATTTGGGATCCTTAGGGGAACTTTTGCATATACGATTAATGTCGAATTTTAATATAATGAACCTTTACATTTGATCTTTGAAGCAATCAACATAACGACTTCAACGTATATTTTTGTCATCTAAAAATTCCAGAACAAATGAAATTCCGAGGAGGATTTCAATAAACTGTAAGAACAATTTTTTGTGGCACGAACGCGATTTATATTGAAAATGGAAAATATTGCCTGCTAATACTTTAGATTGTGTAAACTGCTTATTGGTCTGTTATCGGTAGTACTTCTGAGTTATCGGTTTCACGGTTTTCGACTGTTCAAATTATACTATTTAAAAATGTTTTTAAAATATTTTAAAATTATACTATCAAATTTTAAAAATGTGCTCCGCTTTTTTACACAAAATTGTTGCGCAATAAAAGAACGGAAAAGTTTTTCTGTTGTGACTGATTCAGTCTTTTGAATGTGAATCCAAGAAAATAATGGTAAGTTAACAATATCTTGACGCCAAATGAGACAATTTCTGGGTACCGGAAAAAATTTGCTCCTAACTGGCAACTTCTTTGAGAAAAATTATGCACTAGAGAATCAAGGTTTTAGTAATGAAATACTTGATGTATAAGAAATTTCGCTCTAGCTTGATTAAATTGGGATGTTCTAATTATTAGCCGAAATGAAAATCTGCTCAAAAAGTCAAAAGCAGACAGAATAGAAGAATTAATTGCAGTACTAATTGCTATTTGTGAACACAATTGGGACTTCCGATTATGTCTCTAGTTAAAACGATATAAACGCATTTGGCCATGCTTCGCGCGCCATGGCTATGCCTCAGCGGTCCACAAGACGTGATATGAATCTATCACAACCGAATCACGCATCGATATATCACTCACCGACAAATCGCCACACCAGTTGTACGTTCTCAAATTTGATTGGTTAACCCAAATTAACATCTATTCGGCTTAAATTCTGTTCGGTTAATTTTTGATTTTGGTTAATAATCACAGAATCGTAAATTTAGGTATGTGTATTTAATTTATGTAGAGTATGTCTTTTGTTGAAATATTGCCTATATTGCTGTCATAAGAAGACTTACTTCGCTTGTCGATGCACTGATTATGTAGCTGCCGCGTATTATGACCGCTATCAATAATATCTTCTGTAAGTTGATTCACTTGCTCCCGCATCTGGTCACAATTGGCTGACAATCTGGTATTTTGATCAACCACGCATACAATCTTTTCACCCACTTCTGCAACTACAGTCTCCAATCTGAACAGATCACGTTACGGCTGAATTGCAATTCAATGGGGAGCCATAAACTAATTTTGGGCGAGAGCAACACTGACTTAAATTATTTCTTTTAGTAAATTTTTAACTCTTGTTAATCCTAATACATTAGTTAATGTTTTTACCTCTTCTTGTCCCGGCCTTGCTTCTCGAGCTCTTCAACTGTTTCACGTCTACATCGAGCTATCGAGTCTTGGGCTTGTTTCTAAAATTAATTGCTGTATATTTCTAACAATTACAACAATTAAGTGTTCAGAAACGTCTATAATGGTTATACTGCTAGAAAATAAAGTAGTACCTATTGTACTATTCTGATAATGGAATCTGGGTTATCGATTTGACTACCTTTGGGGTTGCTAGTTGCTCCAACACTTGAGTTGTAACGAACACTTCGTCCTTCAACTTTGTATTTTGTGCCTTCAAACCTGAATAAAAAGTTTTCATTACCTCATGGTGTTTAAGGCCACTCGAAAGTTAGAAAGTTAACTGCAATAATCTCTTTGATGTTCCGAAAATACAAAACACTTAGCAAAAATAGGTGCAAAAGCTGCATAGAATTTTTTGCAAATTTTATGGCATTCATTAAAATTTAACATATGGCGATAGACTCATGTCGGTTGTTAGAAGGTTGAGAGAGCACAACCTGATGTAAATTGTGCATAAGATAAGCTTGACACAGCTTGACAAGAAGCTCTACTTGTTCAACGTATACTTGGCTAGAGAAATGAAGCCTTGAGGAACAAGAAAGAACGTGAGAATGGGTTATAAGAGACGCCCAAGTTCGAGAGCTTAAGACCAGTTGGTGTAATTGGGTAGCACACTAGGCTTGCAAGTAAGAGATGCTGGTTCGAATCCAGTACTGGTCCATTTTCACAGTAGTTGCACCTGAATAGACCCCCTAACATCGATGCTTGTTTAGATGCCAAAGAAATAATCAAACATCTAAAAATAGTCAAACAATGATTTGTTACTTTTTTGACCATACATAAATGTTAGAAATTACGAGAAACTAAAGTTACGTCGAAAAATGCCTATTAAACTCCGCTATCCTACCAGTGATCATTCTCTTTCTGTCATTGTAAGTCTGTGTGAACAATTTGTGATCTTCCTGTAGTTTAATGAAGATAGGCGTGTCTTCTTCCAGTCTCTTCGCTTTCTCGTCTCGCGCTTTTGTGTACTTGTCTATACTCGCCTGAAGCAACATTTTAGTACACAATTTTTTATTTAAAATTCGCTTAAATACCTTCACTCTGCGTCTATTTTTAATAGACGAAGATTACAAACGGGTTTTGAGACATCTGAAATTAAAATATTAACCAAAAATTTGTCCTTCAAGAGGCGCGAAACTTTTCTATATAACTAAAATTGAATGATTTCACTGCTCTTTCTCAGCATCTTTTGTCACCAAAATCAAAATATCAAGGATAACAGATAGTTTTGAGTAAATTTTTGTGTGAGACAAAAAACAAACCAAAGCAACAACCATGAAATTCAAAACCTAAATGCGTTTAAAGAATTCCATTTTAAACGTAAACATCTCCTTTTGGGCTAAGCTTTAGGTATTTAGTGTAATTGCTTGTACAGGAATAAAGCCTTTGCCACGAGATTGTCATTTAGGGGCATCGCCCGTCAGTGAGCGTTACTCAATCTCAAATCTTTTGTGCACTCCTATGAGTCTAAGGTCCTCAGTAGCCTTAAAAGAGAGTAAATTAGTGCCTGGCCGTGATCCGTATCATCCGCAGGGTGCATTTGATGACTGCCAACAACTCAGTTAGTAATAGCTATCGTAGCAGTTAGACAAGCCACCTCGGACTCAACCATTTGAGGTGAAAAGAGAAGTAAATGATGAAAAATGAATTCAGAGAGTGTTTATTCGTAACCTGATCATACTCTAATTATATCTTGTCAAATCAAACATTACATCCAATTGTTTCGCGTCCAGTAGATTTTGGGAACATGATCAGTACGGTTGAATTAATTAAAGAGTCTGAAATCCTAAGATTACTGCTACACTGTATATGATCGAGTTGTATCTTTGTGGGAAAAAAAAGTTGCGTGGCTTTCCCTGCGTACAACTAGTCATAGGATAAAACCTTCAGTAGGAAATACAGGGTATGGTTCAAACAATATTAAATGTAAAATCAAAGATACAAAAATTGTTGGCAAAAGTTGCCGAATTCTCCCTGCTCCCGGTTCTCGCTTTCCATGCAGTTGGCAGAAAAAAGAGCAAATTGCATACCCTGTTATTAGTTAATCACTATTACTATTGAGCATTTCCTCCTTTTAGGCACTGATACTAAACATCTCATATTTTTCAATATATCTTCCACCGTTTAGAGAACTTAATTAACGGAAGACTGAGCTTTTTACAACTTGGTATACCTAAACACTTGGGTGAGCTCTTACTGAAAAATATTATGTAAAAATGACGTTCAAATTAGTTCAACGAAAGTTGGTACCTCCAATTCTCAGCTACTTTTTGTAGAATCGAAAACAAACCTCAAAAGATCGATTTTTTTATTGCGTCAGAAACGTTCAGTAATAAGTCAAAAATTGTGGAGCCATATGAAACCCTTTCCCAAAAACATCGTATGTAACAAGATTGCCGAGCCTAGGTTTTAAAATTTTAGAATGTTAATCAGCTTTCAACTGGATGAACTGAGTAACTGCAACTGGAAAAAGTCTCCATTAGAGTTCCCATTAGTTTTATATTTAAAACACAAAATTTTACAGAGACAACGAGAAAATTGAACGACAACACAAAAACGATACGAGACATTATTCAAAAAATTCACTGGATTAAAATTTTGATACTGTAATTATGCAGTCTGTTTTTGTTTGTCATGAGAGACCAGTTTTTACCGCGATATATGTTTTTGTACTGTTCATATATTGTGTAAATTTTTGCTGGGTTGTTAACAAGTAAATAGATTGAAAGCGAGAGAATATTAACCAATCAGATTCGAGTATTTAAATTTGCAAAGAAATCGTTCCAATTTACATACAAAGCTCGGAAAAAGTGCAAATAACATAATTTCAAGTAAATCTAATCATAAGACCTATCAAGTAAGACATGATTCGGCTCAATAATTTTCGGGTTTTTGGAATCCTTGGTACAAAATGGTGACTGGCATTGAACTGATTCGTTATCAGACAAAATACCGGCCAAAGGAGCATCAAAAATGCCGTCTAAAAAACCACTGGTTGAGAGGCTCGCCGTAATCTTAATACGTTGTTCTAAGCTTAATACGCTACTTTATGATGAAAGTTGCTATGTACTTACGATAATTCATACGTTGCTTTATATCGATTTGGATGAAGAATTCAGCTTACGAAAGAGTGTTTTCACCTTTAATATGGTGCCGCTAGGGTTTTGAACACATTTCAGCCTAATTGTTCGAATTGTGATAAAGTTATTCAAATCTGTCTACTGTTAAGTAGTAATTTCAGGACTATATTCCATAATTATAATGTGTTGAATTTGTGTTGAATTTATACGTGCTTTGTGTTGAATTTATCAGCCAATTTACCCCTATCTTTCGATCGGATCACCTGTAATGCTAATTACTGAGCTGCTAAATGGTGTGAGTTTATTGAACTATCTTATTGACAATGGGGATGCAGTAACACTGCAGCAGATGGTAGCATGGTATGCCCAGATTACAAGACCCTTGGAATACTCGGAGTCACGAAAACCCATACACAAGAATTGGAAGCCGGCAACATAATTCTGAAATCATTAAAATTTTGCAAGATATGAGTCACAACGGGGAAGGGTACTATGACGTGGGGAGTGGAGGAGTACTATGTGGCCACCATGGGGGGGAAAGTGGCCTCTGAGGTGTTATGCACCCGCGAGAGTGAACAGACGGCATATCTCTTTAGCCCCAAATGTGTGAGTCAAAGAGCAACGACGAGTGACACCTGCTCAATCAACAAAAACTAATAATTGCTGTCAGGACGCGCCGGAAGAAAAAAAAATGTAAGACAGAAATATATGCTGTGTTATTTTTTGCAGTAAATTACAAATTAACTCAGTTCATCCGGCAAATCTAAAAAACCCAACCCCTGATTTTTGATAATTTAAGGGGAATTAAGACGCATCATTCTAGAATGGTGAATATCACTTAGTTTTTCAATTAGATGTACTTAAAGTGTTTTAATACAGCATATTGGTCACCATAAGCCCCCCACGAAAAAACATTGAGTTTGAAAATTTTCGGCCGAATTGTCGAAAATTTGTAAAAAGTGATCAAGTCAGTTCGTATATCAAAAAATTACCTCTGATATAGAGAAAATTGAGAAAACACTATGCTAAATTGTTCATTTTTGAAATTTTTTGGTCAATTTTTATGTAATTCTAAAAACTTTAGAAAATCAATACCGAATATTGATGAACCGTATTTTCAACCTTGAAACCGTCCAGTTGACTGGATTACCGTTCCGCAATCGAGAATTTGCAAAAAAAAATTGAACAAATCTTGAAAAAATTGGACAAAAGCAAAAAAAATTGACAAATTTGTCAATATTGATATTTCAACTAGAAGGCTCGTCAATTGAGTGAAACTCAATACACACAGAAAACCTGAAAAAAGAATTCACAATCTCCGGCCTACAAAAATATTATGAAACTTCCAGAATTTTGTTTTGTCGCTCGTTTAAGTAACGTTTCGTACGCGTCCTTTTTGTCCTTTCACTCGTCAATAGTTCGTGTTCCGTTTTTTTCAATAAGGTCGCTCTCCCAAAATTTTGCTTTTAGTTTTCTCCGTCTACCTTTCCGGATTTCGATGTAGTACGTTGTCATATATGACGAAGTATGTTGTGTATTGTTGCAGTATGTGGATTAAGCTAGTATGCTGGTTGGTTGCTTTGGTCTTGTTGTTTTCTAGGGTGTGACTTAAGTTTGTTCTAGAGTTACGGCTAGTTGGTTCCTGGACTTTTTCAACTTACTAATTTACTAGCTCCCCTGTTGTAGTATATTGATTTTTGCTGCTGTATGTTTGCGTGTAACTGTATGATTGTTAGTTGGTTTGGTCTTTTGCCTTCTAGGGTGTGACTTATGTTTATTCTGGAGTTACGGCTCGAAAGTTTTCTTCACTTTTCCAGCTTTCATAGACTACAAAAACGCTGCATATTATTTAACTTTTGCGGTAGTTTGTTTAATACTGTTGGTATGCTGATCGGTTGTTTAGGTTTGATTATTGCTAGGGTGTGACTTAAGTTTATTCTGGAGTTACGGCTAGTAAATTTCATGCTCTTTTCATCCATTTAGTTTATTACTGCTTTGCCGTAAATTAGTTCGATATTTGTATTTATTAAGCCCATAATGACTTGTGCTAGTTTGTCTCTTGCAGTAGCATCTCTCCTCTTTCCTAGGGTGTGACTTAAGTTTGTTCTGGCGTTCTGGCTAGTTTGTTTGGTTGAGTTGTTGCTGTGGTCTGCTAGCATAGTGGTTCCCAACCGCCCCGCTCGTTGCTTCATCCTCTTTCGCCTGTTTCTTCCCGCCTTTCCGTTTCGTTGCGCGCTACTCGCTCAACGCCTCCGTTCTGTCCGTCTCGTTTTTTCGTGCGTCGCTCAATTCGCGTTTCCAACCCGTTCTTTGCGTCGCCCTGTTCATGTCCACCTTTTTGCCAGTTCCATTCCGTTTCTTGTTTCGTCGTGCGCCGTTCGCCCGTCTCCCCCGCCCGTCCGTTTCGTTTTTAGTTTCGTCGTGCTTCGTACGCCCGGCCTTCCTTTGCCGGTTGCTTGTCTTTCTGTTTAGTCTCACGTTGCTTAGAAGCACGTTAGACGCTCTCTCACTTTTGTTACTTACTTTCGCCGAGTAAATCATTACTCGGGTACTTCTTTCCTGCTCTTCGGCCTCTTGATTATCAAGTTGTCATTTGGGTTTGGTATAACCCACACTCCACGTGTTCGTTTGGAAGTTATTTTCAATGCATTGAGAAATTAGCCATTTCATGATCATGGCTGAACAGCAAGAGAAGTTGAAGAAGCTCTTTAATGCAAGATCTAATCTAGAATCTGAGTTACGTAACATCCATAAGGACATCACAGATGTCATAGATCGTCAAGACAGGAGGGTTAAAGTTGAACGTTTGGTTTCTCATTCGAAGGATGTTTTCAGTAAACTGGTGCAGAAGAATGAAGAACTATTTGACTGGGCCAGTAAAGCGGAGAACCCAGATTCAATTTACCCTGACCTTGAGCAATGGTTGTAACTAAGAACAATGGTTGTAACTAAGATGATGTAACTAAGAACAATGATAAGTTCTTGCTCGCCGCTAGAAGCTATATTGACACAGTTGCTGACCGAGACACCGCTGAGACACGGTATGTGAAGGCGTTAATCCTTAAGGGCAGTCTAGGAGAAGTTCACGCTGAACAACATCATCAATGTCTAGCCAGCGTAAACATGACTTTCCCATGGCGAAATTAAAACGCGAAGAGGCCGAGAAACAAGAACAAGCTGCCATGCGCCTCGCTAAACAAAAACACGAAATTGCCATGAGAAAAAAGGAGCTTGAAATACAAATGGAGCAGATGGCACTTCAAGAATTGGAGGAAGACCACCGCCAGCGTGTTGCCGCAGCTAAATTAGATGAGGCTGATTTAATGGATAATCTTTCATTGTTTAGTCACCACTCAAGTGAACTGAATTTGCTTAAAAAAAGGGGATCAGATAGAAGTCAGAGACTTGTTCAGGATTGGGTAAATTCTTTTCCAGCAGGTAATTCACTGACTGCTGCAAGTGAGTTAAACTTATCTCGTCCTGGTTCAGCAACCGATGACCCTCCTGTTCAAGATACTGCCCCTAGTAATCCTCCGGAAAACACAAGTAATATTGCCGATAACCTAAATCATCTTGAAAGGCTTTCTCAGTGCACACGGCCAGGAGTTGCAATTTCTGTTGCCCAGCAAGAAGCGTTGTATCGGGAATATCTCCAGGCTGAACTGCAGCAATCACTCAGTGATCAAAGGGTCGAGCAGGCACACAGTCCCTCAGGAAGTGGTAAGGTGAACCCAGTTAACCAAGTAACAGTCGACGTACAAAATGTCGCACTCCCACCACTTCAGCCACCTATGCAACCTCCCAGGGCCCCGTTATGGCAGCAACGCACTCCATTTTTGTACCTGATTTTTAAACAAACCCACAGATAAACCAGTTCTTGGGTCCGAAAAGCTCCAGTGTGCCTGGTCAATTACATATGTCGATCTCTCATGTTCCGCAACAGCAGAATCCATCTCAAAGTAACATTCCACACCAATCACAAGTCCCCATTGCTCATTCCCCGCATAATGTCCCTCCACCTCTAAACTCACTCGTGAACCCGCCACCCGTAATCTCGCCTCAACAATTATTTAATCCTCAGCCTCCCGTGACTCCGCCGCCCATTCCAGCCAGCACAGCAACTTACTTACCCCTCCCCAACATTCCACAGCAAAACATTGTCAATTCACCTCAAGCCCCTCTGGTACCGTGTCCTACCGCACCGTAACGTCCCCTTAACCCTATCCCCGGCGAAACCAGGCGAAAAATTATGCAACCGTCTTCAACAACGTTCAACCGAACCTACCCCCGAGCACAGCTAACCCCGCCATCAGCCGTCCCATCCTGCAATTGAATGCACAACAAAATCCTAATTCCTAATAGCTACCAAGTAGCAAACTTTAGCACCCCTGTTAACCCCTTTAGCACAACTACTAACATCGCGCCACCTTTTGTCACGCCGGTTATACATCCAACATACGGGTATGCTGTTCCGATATCATTGCGCTGGGGTGGCCCACCCCGTCCCACGCCTCCAGCGCCAGCATCTAAAAATGAAAGTTTGATTAAGGCATTCACTGATGCCTTAAATAGCAAGAGGAATGACCCGCTACCCGAATGGAAGTTGTCCCAATACAACGGGGATCCTCTACAAAGGCACGAATGGTATGGTCAATTTAAAAGCGCAATTGACTCTCAGTCCCTAACTGATGATGTGAAATTGACATACCTTAAGAACCTCGTAACTGGTAAAGCTAAAATGGCTATAGCTGAGTTCGCTTACTGCGGCGCAACGTACAAAGACGCACTGAGAACCTTAGAACGTAAATTTTGCCAACCACAGGTGGTCGTAAGTGCACATTTGTATAAACTCAACAGCTTTCCACCATTGAAGATGCACAATAGCGATAACATCATTAACTATTCGGGGTGCATTTCAAGTCTTGTCGGGGTATTTAAATCGCTCTCATACTATTCAGATTTAAAGAGTGCTGCGTTTTTCAACACCGCCGTACAGAAGCTTCCACCCAATATGAAGGAATTGTGGTCACTTTTCACGGTCAAAAAGCATTGGGTGAAAACTACTCTTCTGGATTTCAAAGACTGGTTAATGGAGAAGGCCGAAGCGCACGATTTAATGAAGAATACCGCTCTTAAAGCAAGGACTGAGGGTACCAGCAACTCAGTAACAAGATCAAAAGTTGCTTCGAAGTCATTTGCTGCAAATACGCAACACAAGAGTAATGTTAAGCCGCAACAGAGTTCTCCGTCACCGCCAATCTCTAGTTGCATTGTATGCAAAGGCAGCCACCGGCTGTGGGAATGCCGTGTCTTTAAGGAAAAGACTCCCATGCAGAGAGCCAAGGTCGTGGCTGAGGCAAAGCTTTGTTTCTCTTGTTTGCGTGATAAACATAAGTTGAGGCAGTGCAAATGTCCCAGTAAATGTAGGAAAGATGGTTGCAACAGCTCCCATAACACCTTACTTCACGGAGCTGAAAGGGTTTTTCCAGCTAAACCCTCAACAAACAACAACATCAACACACTTCGAAGTCGAACGCAGATACTAGTAGGCCATCTACCGGTCAACAGCAACCAAGCAAAACAACCACTTTGTCTTCAGTGACATATTTCAAACGCCTACTTCAGGTCACAGAACTGAAACTTACTTACTCTTCTGGTATTAGTACTACGGCGTTGGTTTTATGCGATACCGATTGCAGTAACTCTTGGGTGTCCGATAGTCTCACAGATAGTAACTCTTGGGTGTCCGGCTCGGTTTGCAGGGTACCGCATTAAAACTGACCGTCAAGGGTATAAACACGGAAGAACTCGTCGACACAAAGGTGGTTCAATCGACTGTGACACCTCATATAGATCAAGACTGCGAAGCAGTCACTGTGCGTCCCTACGTGAGGGAAACCTTAAACGTAGGTTCCGACATCAGTGACGTTAAGTCCATGCAAGAACTTACCCACATCTGGCCGTCCTAGATCCAGTAAAATATAGCTATGGGAACATTGAGATGATACTTGTACAGGAAGTTTACCATGCCATCCGCCCGTTAGAGTACTTTGCAGCCGACGAAAAGTGCTCACCGTTCGCTGTTTGCTTGCCCATAGGTTGGGTTTTAAGCGGCCCACTTCCGTCAAGTTCAAGTTATGTCTCAACGTGTTTCAAAGCCAATGTCGAACAGGATTATGACTTAGCTTGTCAGGTTAAGTCCTGGTATGATATGGAATTGTACGGCGCGTACAAACAGGTTGACCCACGATCCGCAGTGGACGCTCGCGCGCAGGAAATACTTGAAAGAACAACTTTTCATAACTGCCAAGGATACGATATCGGTATGTTATGGGCTGATGACAACATCCAATTCCCGAATAACTACTTTTCGTCACTGGTACAGCTTAAGTCTCTCGAAAAGCGGCTCTCGAGAGACACAACATTGAGCGAGAATTACGCTAATACCATCCGTGAAGACTTGGAAAAAGGTTACTTAATTACAGTCCCTGATGCTCACAAGTTCGAGCAGCGGTCAGACAAAGAGTGGTACCTACCACATCATCCCGTAATCAATCCGAACAAACCGGGGAAAGTGCGTAGGGTATTAAATGGTGCAGCAAAGTTCCACGGTACTTCTTTGAATAAATCTTTGCTCACTGGCCCCGACCTGCTCCAAAACCTAATCCATGTACTACTTAGGTTTCGTCAACATCAATTCGCCGTGTCCGCAGATATCGGGGGTATGTTCCTCCAAGTGGGTGTCCCTGACTGTGACCAGCCATCACTGCATTTTTTGTGACGGGAGGACCCCACAACAAATGTTGTAGTGTATCAATACGCCCGCCAAATATTTGGGGCTAAAGACTCGCCCACATGCGCTAACTATGCATTGCAACGCACGGCCCGAGACAATGTCAGTCAGTATCCGGAAGCAACCAAAGCCGTCTTAGAAAGCTTCTACATGGACGATTACTTGGATTCGGTTGAGTCACCTGAGAGGGCTCTCAAAAGATCGAAGGAGTTGGTGCATCTTCTCCATTTCGGTGGGTTCAAGCTTACTAAGTTTGTAAGCAATGTACCAAATCTGGCTGATCGAATTGATGGGTCACCTCAGTCCACCGAACCAAAAGTAATTGCCTCATCTAAGGAGGAATCTTCACACGTGCTTGGGTTTAAATGGGATCACAACAATGATACTCTAGTTTTGAGTCGGGGTACCTCCAGTACAGTAACAAAGTTTTTGACAAAACGCTTGGTATTGAGCCTAGTGTCCAAGATATTTGATCCCATCGGCTTAGTGGCACCATTTACCGTTGGTGCCCGATTGTTACTAAAGGACATCTGGCGTGTCATCGGGCAGCACTGGGACGAAGAATTGCCAAAAGACACGTTTGAAAGGTTCCTCGAATGGAGTGTAGAACTACCCAAGCTTGCCGCAGTCACTATACCAAGGAGCTACTTTTTCTGGAAACTTTGAACACCTGGAACTACACATGTTTGGCGATAGTTCACAAGAAGTTTTCAGTGCCGTTGCATTTCTACGAGCTCGAGTAACTACTTCGAGTGGGCCCCAAACGGAGCTTGCGTTTGTCCTGGGTAAAGCTCGCGTAGCACCTATGAAGGCCATGACTGTTCCAAAGCTGGAATTAAAGGCAGCGCTACTGGCCACTCGATTGAAACAAGATATCTGTCGAGCTGTCAAAGTGAAAGTCAACAGGGTTTTTATGTGGACCGACAGCACTACTGTCTTGCAATGGCTTAACTCTGCAACCAAGCACCCAATATTTCTTGCAAACCGTGTTTGCGAGATCTTAGAACACACTAGCGTTGGCGAATAGAACCACGTTGCCTCATGCAATCAAGTAGCTGGGTGAGAGGTCCAGACTTCCTAAGAACCAAGCAATTCCCGTTCGCGAATAGAACCACTAGCGTTGGCGAATAGAACCACGTTGCCTCATGCAATCAAGTAGCTGGGTGAGAGGTCCAGACTTCCTAAGAATTCCCAAGCACTGAAGTAGTTAATAACATCAAACTTGGTATAGTAACTAAGGAAACTGACGAAACCAATACATCATTGGCCGCATCTGTAACCAAGTCAACTAAGGAACCGCCCCCGCAACCAATTCACTTCGATAAGTACAGTTCCTATCAGAAGTTGCTACGGATAACAGCGTACGCACTCCACTTGTTACCTTCTCACGAAAGTTACCGCAATGCCGATGGTAGCATCATAGACCCCACGGAGCTTGACGAAGCCGAGCGTAATCTCCAGTGTCTTGTCCAAGGAGAGTCATTCAATGCAGGAAAAAAAGATCTCCTCGAAAACTAACCCGTTAAACGGAGTAGCTGCATTGCTCCGTTTTCTCCATTTGTTGGGACAAATCGTCTAATCCGATCTGCCGGCCGCATCAAACGGATGGTCGAAGTTGACTTTGATTTCAAACATCCAATCGTTCTCGACGCACGCCATGCATTTGTAAAGTTATTCATTAGGCAAAACCACTTTAAACATCATCATCATCAAAGTATTGACTACGGGCGGGCTAAGGTACAAGAACGTTATACCATCCTCAAATTACGATCCTCACTGCGTTCAATTAAATCCAACTGCGTCACGTGCTGAAAACTCCGAGCTGCCACCATTCAACCATTCATGGCTGACCTCCCAGTAGAAAGACTCGCCTACCAGTCTCCTCCCTTCACGAACACCGGGGTCGACTACTTCGGCCCGTTTTACGTTACTCTACGTAGGACTACCGAGAAGATGTGGGGTTCCCTCTTCAAATGCTTAACTACTCGTGGCGTTCATGTTGAAATCGTTCCGTCCATGGACTCCAGTTCGTGTGTAATGGGAGTGAAGCCATTCGTCTCCCGTCGAGGTACATCGGCTATTATTTAGTCTGATAATGGTACTAACTTTGTTGAACTAGGCGGAAAAAGAACTACGCGAGAACATCGAAAAGTGGAATACTATCATTATTTCAGTGGAACTTGGCCATAAAGGCATTAAATGCAGTTTCAACTCACCCAGTGCGCCACAACAAGGTGGCATCTGGGAGAGGCTAGTACGTAGTTTCAAGAGAACACTTTACACCATCCTCGGTACACGTCGCCTCAGTGACGAAGTTTTGAACACTACTTTATGTCTGATCGAACACGCTTTTAACTCACCTCCGTTAACGCCCGTAAGCGCCGACCCGTCCGACTTAGGCGCATTAACACCTAACCATTTTTTTCTTGGTAACCAAGCACGTAGTCTCCCTTCAATCATTGGTGTAGATGAGTTTGATCGCCGTAAGCGTTACGCCCGCGCGCAATCTTACGCTAACGCTATTTGGTCTCGTTGGATCAAAGAGTACGTCCCGACACTGAACCGACGTTCCAAATGGCAGACACCTGCCGAGCATCACCTTAAGACCGGTGATTTGGTTTGGGTAGTTGAGGAGACCAACCCAAAAGGTTACTACCCTACTGCTCGGATCACTGAACTCCGTTACGGTTCAGACAGCGTCGCACGCTCCGCCGCATTGCGCACGTCCTCCGGATCGCTCGTTCGCCCGCTTGTAAAATTGGTACCCATCCTCCCAACATCATCTGGGCCGGAGGATGTTAACAAATAAGTAGATTTAATCTTAATACGTTGTTCTAAGCTTAATACGCTACTTTATGATGAAAGTTGCTATGTACTTACGATAACTTATACGTTGCTTTATATCGATTTGGATGAAGAATTCAGCTTACGAAGGAGTGTTGTCACCTTTAATATGGGTAGAAGTGTTGAGTGATCAAATGCCCTGTGAGATTTGATTTCTAAAAAGGCTCCTTTTTTTTTACAAAATTGGCTTCTCAGAGAATTTTTCCTTTAAAGTGCGCGCTAATTAAATGCTATAAAAACTTAATATATGCTATAAAAGTTTTTTGCTTGTATTCAAATGCTAACCATTTTCTAAATTGAAGATTTCGATAACTCTTTCAGATTGTGCATCGTACAACCTAGTCTTAATATATGCTATAGAAGTTAAAATATGCTATATAACTTAATATATGCTATAAAAGTTTTTTTGCTTGTATTCAAATGCTAACCATTTTCTAAATTGAAGATTTCGATAACTCTTTCAGATTGTGCATCGTACAACCTAGTCTGTGCAAATTTGAAAAAAAACTACGGGTTTCTTTCCAAAAAGGTCATCCAAACAACAAGTAACAAACAGTCTGAATTAGCGGATTATGAAAATAATATTTATCAAAAATAGGCTCAAATGATTATCATTCCATGATTTTTTTCTAATTCTCCGATATAACTTCCCAGAAGTTTGTTTGGGTGTGGTTTAGCTAACCTCATACATATGTATATCTTTTTCCAGTTTGTCTCTGAGTGTTTGGTAGTTCTGTTTGCCCTGTTTCAGTGACTCCTGACACCTCTTGATCTCTGTTTCTGACTTCTTGATACTCGCCTGCAGTTCTTGTCCCTCTGAAAAAAATCACAATAATTGTCACTTCGAGTTTCAGTGGAAAAAAATCTATATTTCAAATTACGTAGAAAAATGAACCAGCTGGAGAACTGGGGAATGAACTCATCTTTGAAATAAACTCATCTTTTGAAATGAACTCTATCTTCTGAAATTAATGCGTCTTTTTTACATCAATTCACCAATCGTTTTTGAGTCCCACCCTTATGAAGCAAAATTTACGAGCCCGACAGGGGAAGCGTGGAGAAACACTACAATTGTAAAGTCTTTTGATAAGTCGAGGTCTGAACCTGAGTGCAATAATCACAAAATTAGATATAAAATATGCCGATTTCGTTGAGAACCCTTGTGATTTTTGACTGTACCTTTCGTGAGTAGTGCGTGCGTCTTTTTTCCCTCTGTGATTTCCTTGTTAAGAATGCTGAGCTGTCTCGCGTTGTCTGCTTTCACTCTGTCCATCTGTCGCAACACTTCATCTAGCTCATGTTGCAATTGCTTCCTAACAAATAACACAAACAGACATGAACAGAAATGTTGAGAACAATTAACAAGAAGGCGATCATCGAGTTGGCAGACACAGGCTTCAACCGATAATCGAACTTCAGGAATTATGCCTATAACCCAACCACAGACAAATTATAATGTTTGCACGAACTAGCGCTGTATTGAGCGATAATATTTGACTACCAATCAAAAGTATTCATGTTTTCATTGCCGGCTTAACCCCTGGCGGTCAACATTCCTAGCACTAAACAAAAGAGAATCATGCCGATCAAACTGACAGTTTAAGATAGGTCATCAATTTTCTTTGTTCTCGATTCCGCTTTGAAACATTTTCGCCATTGATTTTCGACCAGCCTCTGTCAATTGGGTGGTTGAAGTAAAATCTTCAGAAACTTCCGATGTAGATTAAATTGTTTGGAAATAATAATAGATGTCTGAGAAATAACACTGATTATAACAGAGTTTATAAATAACAATGTTTTGGACAATATCATATGCACTGGTCTATATATCTATGTTTAAAATAGACAGTCAGCTATGTACATAGAATAAAACTAAAACAAGAAAATTGAAGTTACAAAAATTTCTACAAGAAAAAATTTAAATCTGACGATCAATCCCATTATCAAAAGGATATTTATTGATAGCGGGTTTATCATCTTTAAACGAAACAAGGAGTTAATTTTGCAACACTTCCCATGAAAGATTTTTTTCTTATCGGTTAATACAAAGAGAGCAAGAATGTGATTTTTTAAAGTTATCGCTACTACTTGTAGTCATTAATACTAATTAAAAAATGTGCTAAAATGTATCACACTTCAGGAAAATTCTTGAAACAAATTGATTCTTCGAGATCGGAATTTCAAAGCTGAAATAGGTGCTGCTGTAATTTAACACTTATTTTGAAACCGTTTTTCAACGGTTTCTATGGCATTAAAAGCAGAGAACGAGAAGAGTTTGGTAAGCCATAATTTAAAGATTAAATTATTTGAAAGCGTACTTTGCTTCATTGGAGAGTGTGAACTCTGCTTGACAACAGAAATTAATTGAATCAGTTAATCAAAGTACAAATAATTTGCTTATGCATATGTTATTCTTATAGTTTATAAGAATAACATATGCATAAACAACTTGAAATATAGAATTGCGCCGCAATTGAAATATAGAGGATAATTTACTGGGTCTTAGCAGAAAAAACAGCAAATTTTGTGAGCGCTCTCATGATCTGCAAAGAGTACCAATTTTTTCATTTTACAGGAGCAACATTTCTGTTTTAGTCGAGTCGTAGTCCTTTCTTTAATCAACTTTATGGAAACTGGGTCCATTATGTAGCACATGCACAAATGTCTAAATTTGGGGCTTTTTGCTTATGCCTAACAGTGACAAAACCTCAATACAAATTCTCATAAAAACGTCATTGATCTTCACAATGAAAAAACTATAAGCTAAACGCTGACAAATATTTCAGGAAAAGATCGAATTTTCGTACTTGCATTTCATAGGAAAATAATTTTTCTGCTCGAATTTTATTAATAATTCTTTGAGAACAAGTTCATAGATTTATTGGTTTTTCTAATAGTGATATGTGTAGTGGCAGAACTGCTCATTGTCTTTTTAATCGATAATTAGTATTGAGGGAAATTTTCAAATGAATCAGCAATTATGTTTTCAGCTTCTTTCACTTCTGTCAATTCGACTTGCTGCTAACTTTGGTTAGTATCTGTGGACAACAGTGGAGGTGTAAACAAGGGTGACATGCCATGTGGACAAGAGTGGCAAAATCTTGTCACTGATTTCCACTCTTGCTCAAAAGCTCTTGCTCTTGAGTGTGGATAATTAGGGCAATATTTCAAGCAAATTTGAAGCAGATTTTAAATGGTTTTGCCCGAACAAACGTCGCAAATGTCCGCATACGCATATACCCAGTTTGCTCACCTTAGACGAAACGCTGTAATTTTACTGAGACTTGCAATGGGCTATAGAAATCTAAAAAAACTTGGGTTTTGTGATTTCTGGAATCTGACATCCTAAAAACGATTTAAAAACGACATTAAATAGAAACTTATTTATAGAAAACTAGAGACAAATTCGAGCAAATTGCACTAATGCTACGTAATGACCCCGAAGTAAACACTTGTGGCAAAAATCGACTTTACTCTTGCGCTTAAGTTGTACTTTGGTTGTACATTTCGGCAAAAAAAATGACAGTCGTTGCCTTATAGTTGGTTCATTCTATACAGAAAAGATTAGTCTATTATCTAATCGCTAACTTAACTAGGAATCTACCAACAGAATAATTCTATCTGTCAAATTACTCGATATTTGAGCAGAAAGAATTGAGCTCGTCCGATGATTCGCTCAACCGTCCCACAATCTTTTCAAAGAGACGTTCTGCTTCTTTCTCGAGTTCCAGCTGAGCTTCCAAACTGTATTGTTTCGTAACAGCTGTAAAACCAAAACTGCTCTTTTCCAGTTCCCCATAAATTTGTGGTATTTTTAAAATTTGTTTCACAATTTTGATATTTTTCGCAGGCACTGAATAGAAATCAGTGTGATTAAAATAATAATTATGCCTGATACAATATTTTTTGACTTGTAGTTGCTTATAAATAGATATTCGCATATAGATTGTTATGTATATCGCAAAAAAAAACTTTTTTATTGAAAGGAAAAGAGCCGTGATTTGCGAGGCTTACCACCTTTAGCGGTAGAATTGTTAGCATCGTTTGAATCTTCTTGTAACGAGAGACTTAGAGTACTACTTTGTTGTTGTTGCAAAGTTGCTACTCTTGACAAGATTTTGTTATCTTCGTTTTGTTCCTCCAATTCAAAACCGTCATTTTCGGCTTCATGGAAAACAACGTCGACTTCTGGTTTTTCATCAGTTTTACCATTGTTCTCAGCGTCATCCGGGAGGTCGTTACCTTGTTGACCATCGCTTTCATCCTTTTTATCAGCGGAAGACTTTTTCTCACCCACGCCTTCGACCTCCCCTTTGTCTAAGGGAGAAGAGGTTACCGAGCGGAAGGTGGAATCTCCACCTGAAGAGGTGGAAAAAGACTGGGAAGAGCGGAAGTTATCCCCGTCCTTTCGACGTTTTTCTCTGCTGCACATTGAAAAAGTGATAATGATTGCATAAGCGTTTCCATTATTTTCATTTTAAAATATTTTCTCCAAAAAAACTCCCTTAAATGATTTGGTCTAATGTTTACCGTCTCAAACAAGAGCTCAAAAGATGCTGAAACAACTCAGCTTCGCTCAGAAGTAATTAAACTCTCTCACGGTATTTTTAGAATTTACGTTTTTTACAATATTTCTTCTTTCAATTTTAGGATTGAATACAACTGGGAAACAAACTGATAATAGTGTTAATCATAAATAAACGATGTTGAAAATTTACTTTATTGCAGTCACAATTCTATAGCTTGTTATACTATAGCTTCTACATTAACAAGGACTGTTTGACTAACCGTAGATTCTGAACATCAAGAAGCTTGTCTTTTAGTGCGTCCGCTTCTGAATTCTTCACTTTCATTGCGGAGCTGAAACAAAAAGTTTGTAAATTAAGATGATGATTGAAAAAAAATTAGATACGAAATGCAAAATCGTGTTTCAGAACTTTAAGCTATGTTTGGATTTGGAGTCTAAGAACGAATGCTATCAAAAATCTTATCGCAAAGGACTCACCTGAGACTCAAACAACAACAAACAACTTGGACAACCAGAAAGTATGAATCAAAACATGCTAGCAAGCTAAATTTATACAATTGTACATCCTTTAATTTTAATGGCATGACGTTTCGCAAAGTTTATTATAATTTTGCGCCGGTAAACAAAATACAGCGATGCAAATGACGTGTTTTTGTCGTTTTTGTGACATTATACTGACTTAAAATTATCATACTTCTGTGGCAAAAAAACGAGACACACGCACTCCCATAGCATGCACTCAAACACACTGTATACAAACTTCATTTCGCTTCTCTTTAAACCTGAATTTATCCGGAATTATGATAGTCGTCAGTTTAGTAATTGGGCTGCAGTCAACAGAATAGACGTTAAATACCAAAGAAGGAAATACTCAGGCCATTCATTCAAATCTGTGATAAAATATTTGCTTGGTAACTGCATAAATGCCAAGTTAAGTTTTCATGATTTCGATCAGTAATTTCACGTGTAAACAGATTTCACGTGCTACTCAATTCACTGCTTCTTAAGGAAAACTGGTAAATTTGTATCCGAAATTTCACTGTTATTACTCCTGTCATCTCTCTGCAATTTATATGAGCTAAAACTCTATATCAATTTACAGTCTATTCACCCAAAAAAACCAAAAATTGGGATATTATAGAAAATGCTCCAGAAAGACAGACAGATAACATTATAGATATCCAATTTGAGCGCTTAATTTTGTCAATGAGTGCATGTGAATTGACTTACTCGTGTGTCTCTTGGATAGCCTGTATCTCCTGACTCATTTGTTCATTCTCTGCATTCAGTCTCCCTGTCTCGTCTGTCAATTCGTTCATCTCCTGCTGGTGTGAACTCAGCTCATCTTTCAAACTGCGCATTGCCTCAAGGTCACCCTTCTTCTCCTCATTTGACTGCTTCAGTTCTGAAATTTCATTTCATTGAAAAAAATTCAGTGTTCCAAATGGTTTTAAACAGATTTTCAGTTAACAGATTTTCAGTTTTGCAGTTTTGAGTTGGTTCATGTGCAAAACGTGCTGGTCAAATTCAGCTGGAGCATGTGATCAGGATATGCAGTAAATACAATTGAAGAAAATTGTAAACATTCAGGCAAAATTGCACTGTTTGTTTTTTCTGTTACCTAGATTCAATCAAGCATATTCAATTTTGCATAATGAAAAGTAACGCACGACCAGAATTATGCAATCATGCTGATACTTTATTTTGCTTCAAATATTTTGTCAGCCCTTACATTGTAAAAGTAACCTGTGTGGCTCAATGATCACACTTAACACATAATGATACCAAACTACGCAAAAAAAGATTTCCTATAACATCTTTGAGAGGCGGAATTGATGTTTACTACTTGAATTTTCAAGTTCAGTACTGCACGAAGCCTTCTGAGATCTAAAACCTGGTGCATCGAGTCATTGTTTCAATCAATTTTTTTTGTCCCACGAACTCCAAAACTAAGCAAACAGATTCTTTTGTAAAAACAAATATGGCCAGAACGATATGTCATTTTGATAAGCTTAAGAATTATTAAAATAATAATGAGATAAATCTTGTGTTTGAGAATTTTCAAGTGAAAACTAGAAGCACAAAAATTCTACACGTTTATGTGCTTTTTATTTAGTTTCAAAAAAGATTATGGTCGTACCTCAAACAAATAAATTGTCTTCAACTAATGTATCAGGCTTTTAAATTGATTTCTGTTTTTTTTTTCAGAAAAATTTATTATTAAATGAAAATGCTTGACAAAAGATGCAATTAATTGGCGTCTAAATTTAAGGTAAACTCCCCATAATTAACATTTTTGCTTGATTGCCATAACAGTTAAGTACGTGTTTAACATTCATTTAAGGGAAACAGATTCAATTTTGTTTACTCAGCAAATTTCTTTTCAATATGTTTTAAAATATATTTATAATACATAGTTTTCCAAATTTTCTACCGAATAAATGCAGTAAACCATTTTTATTGCATGTTACAGTACTTTTAAAATTCTCTGACCAATAGCTTTGATATGAAATCGGAATTATTTTGCTCGGAAAAGTCTATAGTTTGCTTCGAATCATAGGCTGTAGAAGTTTGCCTTGACAAATCTTTTACTGGCTTGTAATTTAAGATAAATTTTAAGCATGCAAATGCTCGATTTGATAAAGAGATGAATCAAATTATATTTCAAAAGTGGCATTGTTCTTTTAAAAATTATTTAACTCACTGATTTTAAATTAATCTTAATCAAATGATTTATATGCAAAGTTCTGTTAAGATCTCGAAAGTTTATAGCAAACACGTTTCTTGGACACTCCTGATAAAAATGGTTTCGAGTTACGAGGAAAATATTGTAAGAAATATTAGCTAATCGAGAATTCTATAACATATTCCAAGTTCTATCATAAATTCTAAAAAGCCAGACATCATGTGAAGGTGCTTCAATTTTGGTTTCAGTGAGACATTTCGTTCACGTTATTTTAGACTCTAAAAACTTACAGAGTTGAAATTGAGATTTGAATAATGATTTCCCCTGGAGGTTGGTGGCAGAGCAAATCAGCGCTGAAGCATTCTAGAGTTACTCGGGTTTCTTTCTGGATGGCCAGTACTCTGTTCAAGTCACAATTTGCGCTGACTGGTCTTGATTATAAAGTAAAAATTACTGCTTGAAAAATAAATGTTCAGCTTAACTCCCGCTAACAAGGTTTGCGTTATTTGTGATTCGAACTTCAGCATGGGTACTTGTAATATTTAATTTGCGTATCAAGTCGCTATCACTAAGCTAAATGGCCTCTGTGGTAATTACATACAACCTAGTTTAATTATAAAGAGCGTGGATATTACTATAATAATCACCAGTTGTAAGCAATAAAATTATGACATTATGTTGCTCAAATTTAACTTCAATGCATAAAAAAATTTAGACTATACAGGATGAATTTAGACAGGGCGAGCTCGATGACCTCAACATAATCATAATAAAAAACTGTACATAAGAATCTTAAAAATAACCTAGGGGTGCGATGCTTTAGAAGCGAATTAAGGTTACCCTTGAAATGTGCTGGTTCAGCTCTGAAATGCTCTAAGAATCAAGTCCGGGCAATTAGCAATTCATGTGCTGCGTTTTAGGCGAGCAATAGTTTGTGCTCACATTACAAAACTAGCGCAGTCATAGTCCGTAGTTCATTTAAAAAGAAAATCTTTTTTACTACCGATGAAGTGTTCTTCTGAAAAAGAGAACCATATAGTTATCTACATTTAGAAATCTTAACTGGTAAATATTTGATTGAAAATACCTGTATGTAGTTTCATGTTCTGTTTTGTCAGTTTCTCGTTCTCTTCAATTGTTGATTGTGAGTTGTCTTGTATCTAAACAAAGCAGCTCAATTTATTGAGCCTATTGTTTGTATTCGCTAAAAATTAAAAGTCACAAAAAATAATCACCGAAAGCGTACTCAATTGAAAGAGAACTTTATTTCTATTAAAGAAAAGCACGTATTCCAGAACAATGATGGTACTCCAGCTTCAGCCGCCATTTCAAAAACGGCACAGTTCTAATAGGCAGTAATTAGTATCTTAACTTCATAGCTCACCAAAGATTTTTTAAGCTACAAATATTTCAACTTATCTTCCCTAAAAATTCGACAATCGATCTTAGCATACAAGCAGTAAATGCATAGGGTGGTCTGGATTCACCAATGGAAAAGATCTGTTCAGAAAGTGGCTTGGTTTTTAAGTAAAAACATTATATATATATATATATATATATATATATATATATATATATATATATATAGCCATTGACAGGTAGAGCTAATTACTTTTCTTGGTCTTGATTGATAAAAACTTACCTAGATATTCCAAGAAAATTTGGTGTTCGAGATTTTGGGTATTTCTTTATTTGCACGAAATATCGAAATCTTGCCGGTGTGCTTCAAGTTTTGTTGCTCTATTAATAACTTTTAAAACTACTAAAATCTTTTGTTACCTCTTTAAGTTGCAGCTCCAGTTTCTCCCTGACCTCAGTGTACTCTGCCTGTTTCTCGAAGTCACTCCTGGTTATAGACACAATCTCAGCCCTCATCTTGTCATTCTCACTCCTCACTCTCTCCAAGTGCTTTTCCAGGTTCTCCTCCCTCGCTTTCAGCTGGGCACAGTTCTTCTCTATCATACCTGTGGACTAAAAAGCGGAGAATAAACGAGTCGCTAGTGAAAAAACATAGACAAGCAATAGAAATTTTAATCAAGAGAATTAAATGGGACCATTATAAACTAAACATGACATGGTTAAAAAACGTAAAAAGGAACAGAACCCCCCCCCCCCCCCCTTAAAAAAAAACTGCCTAGAGTGATTTTAAGAATTGGAAGAAAATCATTTTTTTGTCCAAAAGTGTGCATATTTAATAGTTTTCGAACTTTTCACTTGACTTACTCTGCTTTTGATTTGAAGTCTCTCTTTCCTGGCCTCCAACTCTTTCCTCAACTCATCCAATTCGTCTTTCTTGCTCAGATTGTCACTCTCCTGAACAAAAAGCAATATCATCATTTGATGTTAAGAATAGATGATAAATTTATTAATAAAAAATTGACGAAAAATTTGGACTGATTTCTCACCTGTTCCTTAATTCGTCTTTTAGTTTCATCGATCTCTCGCTTGAGTTCTCTCTTGTGCTTTTTAGTCTGCTGTCGCTCTTGTTTCAATACCTCTTCAAGTTCCAACATGTCATCTTCGATGTCTGCTATCTGAACCAAACATGATCAGTCACTTTTAATTGATTTTTCATAAAGCTGCAATAAACTGTCAGACTTACTCTAAATTTTTATTTTAGGTTGACTCGTTGACTGTCCTGGGCAATAGTTTATCATCTGGCCTACTTTGATGGCAAAGAATTCAGTTCAATTTTGTACAATATGAACAATATAATTTAAATTGCGCTTTCTATGTTTAGTGGTTTGAATAATTCTGCAGCTTTAAAATTTTGTATTACTTAACTACCTAAATTCAAGTGCGTTTTCAGTACTGGGCCTGTATAAATACAATTCCTGAATCATGACTGATGCATGTCACTTTTTTTGAATTTTCAGACGTGCGTTCACTGATTTATGTAAATATTTGCACAAATGTGCTTTTTGAAATGAATGTGAATTGCACTGGACATTTGATTCCCAAGTCTAATCTAACCTTTCAAATAATTCAGAAATCAGAGTAAAACGCACGTTTGAAAATTCAAAAAAGTGACATGCATCAGTCATGATCAGGAATTGCATTTATACAGGCCCAGTACTGAAACGCACTTGAATTTAGGTAGGAATAATACAAAATTTTATAGCTGCAGAATTTATATATATATATATATATATATATATATATATATATATATATATATATATATATATATACATATACATACACATACTCGGCATGTCGCTGTTTTCCGCACAAATTTATTAAGATCAGGAAAGTAAGCGAGTGCAAAAAATCCTGACACGCTCAAATTTTGGTATATCTGTTGGTGTTTTTCGCATATTACAGTGTGCAAAAACTAGCGACAAGTCTAACTAATTCATATCTTTTCATTTTGTTTTCATAAATCTATGATCTTTTTTTCATAAAAAAGTTTTTGTTTTTGAAATTATTTACAGAAGTTTTGTGTTTTAACTGAGGGATTTTCATAAATTTATTGAGTCGATTAATTGATAACCAAACCATTTGTTCAAAAAAGCACATGCTTGCACACGCAAACAAGGCAGAATTCTTATAGAAGGATTTTTATGAAATTAATTTGTGGACAAGACAGAGTTCGTACTGGGGGGATTTTTATGAAACTAAATTGGCAATAGAATGAACGAAAAGACAGTCTACCGTCAATTATTTTCTGCCTACCTACCTTCATACATTAGTTTTATTTAATTCCCTCTCCCTTATGCAGCATTATCGCGCAGTCCATTATCCAACAAATCAATTAAAACATATTGTTCAATTAAATACTAATCTTAAAAACATTAATACATTAAAATATAGTTTTACTTTAGTTATACAAAAATAATAGTAAAATAGGCTTAATGTAGATTTACCCACAGCGCTTTGATGTTTAATACTCAATTGCATGGACATAAACTAACTATTCCACTTTTGCATGCTCGCTTAATGCAAATGAATGGTGTAATATCGTGCAAAAATTGGCGACGACATTTGGAGGATTAATCGCCGATTTTAGCAGTGCTATTGTCGCTAGAGTGTGCATCAAACAAAGCACGTAGCGAAAATAGCGACGAAAGAGCGGTAATTTCACATTGTCTCTCATCTCAGCAAATTGGCTAAAAAGCGAATAACTAACAAAATGCAGGTCTGATATCACTAACGCAAATGATTTTGTAATAATTCAATGCTAATTTTTTGTAGAAGGACTTGCATTTATATTGGGGAATATGATCCAATCAGGCAGCCCAATAGCATGTTTATTCCTTGATAAACATGCTATTAGGCTGTCTGATTGGATCAAATTCCCCAGCCTTAAATACCCTAACCCAAAAAAGCATATATTTCCGAACTTTCCGTGTGTTTTTCTTTCCATGACATGTTAGCAAAACCACTGTGCTTCATTCAATTAACTACAATTTGAATTTTCTTTCATTTGTTCATATCTTGTCATTTTTTTCATCGCAATAAAGGGAAACAGTGAAGAATGCTAGAATAAATTTTTGAACAAAAAATGATTGTTCTGCGGTGCAGGAGTTCTTATATAACTCGATTAATATTGTTTCTGCTTTGATATTTGTTTTACGTAATTGTTTTAGGAGAATTTTATTGTCAGATCTTTGAACTATCCTACTCTGCCTTGGTTCATCATATTTGTTATCTCAAAATTTGTCCACAATGATCTTGCATGATTGTATAAAATTGATAAATGCTGACGCTTACCGTAAAGATCCAACAGTGCCATGAACTAAGTTCGTATGTTATCAAAATTTTCTTAAATTGTTTAATTTAATTGCTAATAAAAAGAAGTTTTAAAAAAAATTGTTTTCGGTTTTCGCTAAATGTTTCAGTTTTAAACGCGCGAAGAAGGCGAACAGTTCAACACCAGATTTGAAAACTAAAAACTAAACTATGACTTTTTTAATGAAGACAAGAGTTATTTTGTATCCGGAAATACAAAAAATGGATATCATCTAAATAATTTTTCGACATTGTTGTAAGTTGAAGATTTATCCTTGTTCGAAAAAGTGTTTTTGGAAAAAACAATTTAATGAAATATTATTTCTAAAACTTTTAGCTATATGGGAACCAATTGCTTTTATTCACAAAACAACAGCCGCGACAATCCCCATGTTTTTTCGACGATGTTTTTATTACTGCCAGAGGGACTATTGATAAATTTTCTGAGATTTTTATACATAAAAACAAAAGACACCTCTATCAAAAATCGGTATCAGTTATTTGTATTAGTTATGCTTTGATAGATACCAACTCCCTTCTAAAATCGGCAATGATATCCAATTTTGTCAAAAGTGAGAATAGCGTTAATGTTTCTGAAATTATTTTCGACAACATTTTACACATTTTTTTTTTCATTTTTGAATCTTTTTGGCAGTGAACAAAAAAACTATTAGTTTCTACGGTCAACTGCAAGTTTTACATGCAGGGCAGGCAGCAGATATTCTTATCATCTTTTAAGTTTTCAAATCAAGTTTTATAATAAGGAGAAAGTTTTCCAAAAATTATACAAGAAAAAGTTTTCAGATGGGTAATTCTTTAACAAAAGAAGTTCTCACAATTAGCAAAATTATGAGTTACATGTTTATTCACTTTCAGTCACAAGTTCTAACTCATTATGCGGTTAATTAGACCACCAACAATTGGTATTTTTCTCTTTCTCAGTTTTTGTTCTGGATAGTTTTTTCCAACCAGCTGAAAAAAAATATCCAGAAGCTCGCATTTTTGAAAGATTATTTTTTTATTGTCAGCAATACGTGTTCCTAAAGTTAGGTTTTTTAAATTACTATATCTAACGGTATTTTAAGGTGAGGTAGATATTCATCTTACAAATTTTTTGAGAGACAAGATCTTCTAACCGTCTGATGTGCCTCTCTGAGTTGATCACGCGTATCATTAAGCAAAATTTGCTTGCTAAAACAACAAAACTGATATCAACATTGCGTACCTAAAGTTAAATTTAGGTCATCAGTAAAAATTGCTATATAGATAACACCAAAAAGGCGCTCTCATTAAGCTGTCTATATTAATACATCATGGAACTCATAAACAACTTGTTCAAGAATACTTGACTAGTCAGTTGATAATGTTTTTTTTGGGATCTTTTTGGTTTGTGCTTAGTGGCTGCGTATAATTTAAAACTCACACGTGGGCGTGTCATTTTGTACACTATGATTGGGGGCGGGGCATTATCGGAAATTATCCGTTTTGAGATTGTAGCCTATTATGTCTGTGATACCTGGCTTTCTCCTGCATAGTTTGATTGAGATGAGTCACTACTTCTTCATGTCTCTCGTGCAATTTGTCTCTCTGGGGGCTGAAACCACATTAAGTTAAGCAACCCAAAAGGCCGGTCATTGGTCTCCAGACCTTCGGGGATTTCAAGAAAAAAGGTCACCTAGATTCCCTATAGTAGGAAGGTCGCCACCATCTATATAACATTATATAGGCATCTATAGGTTTTCAATGGGCTATTGGAGGAGTGCTGGGGGCGCGGGAAGTTCCGAAATAAATAATAACATGATGTGAGTTCATCGGTCAAGTATATTCGGCAAGAAAAATAAGGGCAAAACCCCCCTAAATTGTTGTCGGTGTTCAATGCTTATTGCGCTAATTACGCTTACTGCAGTGTGACATTTTCCTTCTCCAGAACGGTAAGTTTGCCCTTCATTTCCCCCATATTGCTCTCGATCTGACTCAGAGTGTCCTGAAACAACAGTGCAACCTCAAGTACTGCAAGTACTGGACCCCCCCCCCCCCCCCCAACCGCTACCTTACAAGTCAAGACGCGACATACCTCTAATGACTGTATACGCGTGGTGTTTGATTCCCTGGCCTGTCGGACACTTTGCTTGATCTCCCTCTGGATCTGTGTGGGCAGGTAGTAGAGATGATACCTCAATGCACTGGCATTGATAGTCTCTGTCTCGTATACTTCACGCAATTTTACACACTCCTCGTGCTAAATACCAATGTTATACTTTTTAAAGTTGACAACTTCACACTTAAATATTTGCAAATTCCTTTCTTCGCAAAGAGAAATTGTTAGTTTTGAGCTACAGTTTTTTTTTCATTAATTTGTGTTGATAGAGGGTGAGAACTGGCCTGTATAAGAAAAGTCCGGTTTTGACAATTTTTAATCTTGCAAATAGAGATACAAATAAAGCCAAAACAGTCCGATTTGTTTTAACAAAGTCTGAACAGCCTGAACTTACCAATGACTGCAGATAGGCCACCAGCTCCTGCACAAACATTGTGTCTTTCTCACTGAAACTGCCCGCGTCTACTCTCATTTTGTGGGCTAAACCGATACAAACAAAATAAAACACAATAAAGCTTTCAGTTCCTCTCATAAGATCATCACGATTGATTATGAGTTTTTTGTAAAAGATAATCTTCCGAGTCTAACAAATAACAAAATAGGCTGAGATGCGTTTAATTTCGTTTTTCTTTTTCTCCTGATGGAGATCTAGACCCAACCAAACAGCTAATTCAAAAAAACATCGCACAGGACAAACGTAGCTCAAATCAGAATTTTTACAATTTTAAATTCTATTGCCAAACAAAAAAACTGATTAAAAGATTCTTTCCAAAAAATCAGTTAGCAAAATCTTTTGCAAAAAATTTTTTACAGGGTCTACGTATAGACAAATCATCAAAAATTTCTGAACAAAAATGGCGTCAAATAGAGGTCACAAAGAAAATTAGAATTGAAAAGCAAGGGAATTTTACACCGTTCTTTGAAAACAAATTCTCCTCGTCTATTACGATTTTCAGCAAAGTAAAGTGTTAATGTTCCTGTCGAAGACGATATGGACTTTATGTGATAATTTTTGAGATAATACTTGCTACGGAAAGTAAAAAGATTTAAGAAACCAAAATTTACAGATAACGCCAAATATCTTAACGGGAACCTCTACTAGATCATCGTATAGTAGGCTAGATAAATTAAGCCTTGAGGAGCAAGAAAAAACTGGAGAAGGGGTTATAAGAGATGCTCAAATTCGAGAATTTAAGACCAGTTGTTATAATGGTTGAACACTAGGCTTGCAGGTGAAAAATGCTGGTTCAAGTCAATGACTGGTCCGTTTTCACTGTAGTTGGACTGCCCTCATTCCGTCTTACGGTTCTACGACTATTTTTCTTTCGAAGTAGACTCAATGTTTTTCAGGCAAGATTTTCGAAGAAGAGTCATTGCTTTAATTTTATTGTAAACAACTTTCTGGTTAGCTCAGTTTTTTTGTGAAAGAAGTTATCGCTATATGTATGCGAATACAGTCCGAAATTTTATTGGATATTCATCTGATATTATCCCGTACCCAACTCCAAGTGTAAATCACTACTGGGCATAGTAAATGCAAGTCTCCCATGTAATATATTTTGCTCGCTTTTTCGCTTGAAAAATGCTTCTTTCAAGCTTATATTAAAGGCACAAAAGTTAAAATGTCACCTGTCGAGGTGGCGAAGAAAGGACGACAAACGTCATCCTAAAAGTGACAAAAACGTGACATGAATCAGTCTATGATTCAGTACTGACGAGAAATGGCAATTATACTGGCTCAGTACTGAAATGCACGTGGAGTTAGGTACGGGATAAAATCCACCGGCAAGCCCAGTTTTTCAAAGTTTTATAGAATTTTTATATCCTTCTATGCTGTGAAAATATTTTTTGAATTGAGTCCTGGTCTTTCCTCTCTGAGAGTATAAAATGAATGTTCTTTAACATAAATTGCTTCACTAAAATCTAATGTTTGTTCACTTAATAAGTAAACTGATAGCTTGAAAAGCTCGGCGTGAAAGAGATCAGAAAAACCATTATTTTTTCTCCTGTAATAAATAATTTTGAGGATTCTCCGTTGCAGTACTAACAGGTTCCATATAAATATATATCATAACCTCTGCAATATGCAATACATACGAAGTGGTTGGGGGCAAATTGTGAACGACATTTTTGTTCAAAATAATTGAATTGCAGTGTCTGCAATATGCAAATGATTTTAAGTGATTGCAAATGATAAATTATATTGTTTCTGCTTTGTCTTTAAATATACGATTGTAAGAGACTAGTTCTATGCGTTATGTAAATCTGAGCTCCTCCGAATCTGAAATTGAAGGATAATATTTATTTATGCTTTAGAATGTAGAGTACACTTTCCGTATTCGTAACATTCAGTTCCCTTCCTCCTGGAATATGGGTCAATTCGATCTATTTAAATATATTTCTATTTAGGCTGAACTTCTCGATTTCTCAAGTTCTCGAGTTTTTAAAACATCGGATGTTTTCCGAGGCTATCTATCTTCTCTGAAAAGAAAAACGCAAATGTCCAATAATTCAAAGCAGATGCTTTCCCAGGTTGAGGTCCCAGACGGAAAGCCGATATGTCCAGACCCAGATGAACGCACGACGGGGGTGTCGTGCGTTCAAATTTACATGGTCTGGAAACAAGGAAAAACGCACGAAAGTCTGGACATAGGCACTTTCCGTCTGGGACGGTCTGGACATAGTCACTTTCCGTCTGGGACGGTCTGGACATACCGACTTTCCGTCTGGGACCTCAACCTGGGTTATTGGCATAGTTCCTTGATCTTACACGAAGTGCTTCTTTTCGATTTAATAAAAATTGGAAAAAATGATTCTCTATATTTGAGAATTTTAATAAGAATTATAATGAGAATTCCAATATATTAAGAATTATAATAAGATTTTTAGCAGTTTTGAACATTAAGCGCAAAAAACGCCCATGAATGGCGCAAAAAACTGCTCCGACTGGTTCTTTTCTGCGGGTCTTCTACCCACAGAAGGAAAAAATTCTTGGAAAAGCTTTAATAAAAACTTACCCAAGTGTTTCAACTTATTCAGACCCTCACTGATTTCCTGTTCATCATCTTGTCCAACAGAAGTCGTGAAGTCTTCCGATTTTATTCCACTAGCTCCGCGGGCCATTAAAATATGATACTCAGAGAAAGAAAGAGAATATAAAATTTGAAGCAAATGACTATAGCCTCACTTGTTAATGCAAAAATTAAATTTTATTTTATATAAAGTATTTCATCCAAATCATGCAATGGGAATAAATTGCATATATGAGAAAACGAATATATGAGCGAAACAGCAATTATTAAGTAATAGATAATGTGACCTATTCAAAATTATTTGTTTAATTTTAAGAGCTAACATGCATGCACAAACTTTAAAAACCAAAAGTAACGAGATTTTTTCACCAGCAAACGTAAAACCGTTATGGACGTAAACTGGTATTAGTACACACTACAATCAGTTCTTATGTACCATAATACAAAAACCAGCCACATTTTTATAAGTTGAGCGTTATGGAGCACGTGCATACGATAAAACACACGTTTGCGAATACGTTTAATAATAACATGAGCGATAGAATTCACTTGTTTATTCCAATCAATTGTAAAATTTCTGATAAAAACCATTGCTTATAGTTTTGAATGTTATATCGTTACGTTATGATTATTTTTCTAGTGATTGATTATTCATAGTTTATATGGCGTTTAAAGCACACCTGCGTATAACAATGTGCTTTATGCATTGTTTATTCTGGAAGTACCATTTTTGCTTGTAAATTTGACGCTTTGATGGTGTCGTGTAATTTGTGTTAACAATAAAACAGCTTCTTAAATAAATCAACGTGCAGAAGAGTGATCGCTTTCTTTAGGTTTTTTTCTTACTTTTGTTATGTGATAATTATTTTTGAGTTCTGTTTACATAAGATGAGCGACCGCTTCATTTTCTTCCAATTTTCTGCTGAATTGAACCATTCCTAACCCCTCTTTTAGCTACTCATACAGAGAAATATCTTTCCGAAAAGAAAAAATTCTTGTAAAGAGTCTTTTTTGTTAATAGGCTCAAAATAGGTCTTTTTTGTTAGTTTTGACTTTTAAGAAATACCGTTTTATTGAAAAGGAAAAACGATTATTGCGACATCATTCATCGAAGGTTGCGAGGTCAGGCACAATTTTGGGTCACTCGAATTGCTCGCTGCCAGATTATTTTACTTCCCGAAAAGTTCTATTTGAAATCAACGGCTGTTCTAGTTATTCAAAAGTTGATTAGTTTGAATCAAAAGTTAGAAGATGGTAGTATTGACGACGGATGTAGTTTTGAGACATGCTAACAACAAGGGAACAAAACTGCGCCCAGAAGACAACACAGAACAGTTCCTGCGCAAACTCACTCACCTTAATTTACCCGAGAAGGGAATTGACCTGATAGTAAGTTGTACCATAACCTCTTATCGACAGCTATCTTCGTAGATCGGATCTATTCTGTTTTGCCCCCCCCCCGCTACAAATTATATGTTGTTATATAGCACGTTACTATGTTAAAAAATAGCACGTGCGCCTGGGGGTGTGAAAGATATAAGCCCAGTAAGCGGGGGGGGGGGAGGGGAGGCAAAACAGAATAGATCCCGTAGATTTTGCAAGAATCCGACAAAGGTCTTCCAAGATTACGCGCCACCTGGCAAAATGGTGCTTGTTTTTCTTCAGGAGGTTGTAAGATGTCTCTTGAATATGCAAGAAGTTTTCAAGAAAACCGTCCCTAGGAGCACTCTTTCAAGATTAGCGTCGGATTCTTGCAAGGATCCTTACCAGATAAGAATCCAAATATTGCAAGATATGAGATTGAAAAGCCGGTATTTGTTTGAAATTGATCCTTGTAATTTCTTCAACGGCTACAGGTGAAATATGCGTTTTTTCTGCATGATCAGTTGTTTGTTCACTTCAGTAGAACAGCCGTACTGCTATTGAGAGTGTTTCAAAACGATTGGAAACCTTTCAAAAATTGTTCTTAAGGATTCCTGAAATGCACTTTGTTATAACTATGTGCATTTCAGGAATCCTTTAAAAATCATTTTTGATAGGACTTCAATCATCTTATAACACAACACGTAAATAAATTATGTTGGGAAACTTAAGATTAAAATTTGTGCACTGGTTTCTTCGTTCAGTTGGTTGGATATGAAGGTTAGCGGTAAACTCGTTGTGACTCCCATCCGAGGAAAGTAACATGTCAAGATGAAAGTTGCGGTAAAACATTTTTCTTGTTCAAGGGCATTGTATACAGTGCCCTTGTCATATACTGCATGTATGAAAGTATTATACTAGAGCAGAGCCAATCCGCGCAGTGAATAATATCCACTGTGAAAAATAAGAGCAGTGAAAAGTAATTGAAAATAATAGAGGGTTGAAAAAAAAGTTGGAATGATTTAATCTTGCTGGAACATTCTGCTTTTAACCTAAAAACGCACCCCAAGAAAGAGAAAAGGGAATAGATATAAGAGAAAAGATGTAACAGCCCTTAAACAACAAAATGTTTTTACTGCAATCGTCATCTTGACATATTGCTTCCCTCGGATGGGACTCACAACAAGTTTATCGTCAACCTTCATATCCAACCAACTGAATGACGAAACGAGGTTTTCATTATAGGCTTTGATTTTTGTGGTTTATTATAGTATAGCTGCATCTTTTGAACGTAGCATGACTTAAAAAATGTCACAAAATTTGTCGGTCATTGGACTGACCTGTTATCCTAATAATTTTTCTGTAACTGGTCTTCCTTTGTTGCAATATGAGCGTCATTTGCAAGAGTTGATGAAATGATGAAGGGAAATGAGAATGGGTGTAAAAAGTTTTCAAAACAGTGTAAGTGGAGTGCCTTTCACGACAGCCAATTAAAAATTTAATGGTATTTTATATAGCACGACTAAATCTGTTAGAGGACGTAAAAAGAATGTTTGCTGCAAGTAGAGTAGATCAGAATTAGTTTTCAATCGTTACAATTAATTCAGGAAGTTTCTTTTAATTGACATCGTCAATTCAAAACACATCAAATTTCTAAAACAAACTTGTCGATGAAATATAGTACAAAACACACCCCTATGCTATTACTAAGATCACAAACATCAGTCAAGTTGTCCAAAAGATGACAGTACCACTTCGCACTGACCCGTTGTAACATTAACAGAGGTCGGCGACTTTCCTTTCAGAAGATCTTTCGGTTCAGGCCATCGGCGTCATAGTCGCTGAGTTCTTCCCAGGTTCAGGTTATCATGCGTCCTCGTTTATGACTCAGACCATTTTTGAACGCGCACAGGGTGTACGGTGCGTTCAAAAAAACACAGGCGAGGATCTTTTCAACGAGCAACATAAACGCACTGTTTGCTTTATGTAAGTATTACCAAACCAGTTATTATTTTTTAGGGTCCTGATCTGTCTTTATGTGGCAACCTGTGTGTGATATATTTGTATGACAACAACATAACCCATCTAGGAAATAGTCTCCAATTTGCAGTCAATCTCACCCACCTCTACCTCCAGAATAACTGCATTGAGAGGATGGAGGGATTGCTTAACTGCACCAGCATACAAAAACTGTGAGTTGAATCTGGTATCAAACAAGGATGCTCGTTAATGTGCGTTGGCACATGATGTTCAGACCCGACATCATCTACATTTTTGACTTAATTGTCAACCTAATTAGGAGATAATTAAAAATAGATGTTTGAGTTTTACAAAATCGTTACAAAACCGAACTACTAATTGAATTTCAAAATACCATGCCTAATTAACGCGCTCACAAGATCTGCCAATAAAAAGACTACGAGAAAAAAAACAAGCACCAAAATTAGCAAAAACAAAAGTTTTTCAGCGAATGTGATAAAAGAAGAGAAAAAGAAACACAAATATTGACCACTCAAAAAATTTTATGAAAACGTATATTGTGCAACAAACAAATCATGAGTTACGACATGACATCAGTGAGAAAATACTTTTTGAATTACAAGAAATTGGATGGAATCTCTCAATGATGAGATTAAATTACAAGCTGACGAAGAGAACAAAAACTGAAAAGTATAAAAAGTGTTTGAGAACGAACAAAATCGTAAACTTTAATACTGTGGAAATTGAGTACATTGAGCAACATCATCCATTAAATCCTCAGTTAGAAGCCTATGAGACCAGTCAGCATTTTACGACTAAATGAAGAATTAAACGGCAAAAATAGCAAATTCAAAAAATTTGACCCAGAAAAGTGTCGATGCCAATAAAAAAATTTTTGGTTAAAATTTTTCAAATCACATATAAATTTTTAGCAGCAATGGGGTGCTTCTTTTATTAACAATATGACTTCAAAAAATCAACAAGTATGAACAAATATAAAAAAAAACAATGAAACTTTTTTAGAAAACCCGTTATATCGGCGACGTTAAAGTCAATAGCTTTCAACGGCAGATAAAAATCAGCTAAATTATGTCTCAATGAGAAGGCAAGGATGTTTGTCAATCATAGGTAATCAGAAGAACATCACAATAAGTCTTATGTTTATGAAAAAGAAACAACTCGATTATGCAAAAACCAAACATTCAGTAGAAAAGTGCAAGAAGAAAGTGTCGAAGCCATTTAAACCATAAGAGTTTCTCTGAAAACTTAATCTTTGGTCCAGTGGACTTCTTTTTTAAGGCGATGGGAACTATCAATATTGGGATAATGAGATAAGATTTCAAAAAACTAAAATTACAAAAGAAAATTCAAAATTTTTTTGAAACTGTGAAAACTCAAGGCATCGAAGTCGTAAAACCATTAGTTTGCCGATAAACGACTTAACAATTTGTTTTTATCGCAATTGAAAAGAACGGGAACCTGTCATTACTGAGACTGACTTACAGTTCATGAAAATAAGTTTCATACTGGTTAGCGTCCAAAAAAGATTTTTTCAAATGTCTTAACAGCCATTAAAATCAATAGCTCTCAACTGAATTCAATAAATAAGGATAGTAATGACTCAGTAAAGAGATAAGAATGTTTGTTATACTTATGTCATCAGTGGAACATCAAAATAAGTCTTATGATTATTAAAACAACAACAAAACAGGCACAAACCAAAATTCAGAAAAATTGCAAGAAAGTGAAGAAGCCATTTAAACCACAAATTTTTCTCTAAAAACTTTATCTATGACCCGTTGAAAACTTTTTCTAAGCCATGGAGAACTATCAGTATTAGGATAATGTGACAAAATTTCAAAATGAACCAAAATTAAAAAAAGTTCATCCAAAAATTAAAAAAAATTTATGAAAACTTGTGGCAGCCAAGTCATCAAACCAATAGTAAGAAGCTGAAACCACTAGCCAGATTTATTTCGGTTGCAATAGAAAATAGGGAGGTCCTGTCATTACTGAGATTGACTTACAGTTCATGAAAATTAATTTAAGATTGGATAATGTCCAAAAAATTCTTAAAAATTATTTTTAATGTCTTAACAGCCATTAAATTCAAGAGCTTTCAACGGTAGTTAAAAAATATCTTACTATATGCCTTGATGGGAAGAAATGGATGTTCGTCATCAACATTTTATCAATAAGACACCACAATAAGTCTTATGATTTTGAAAACAACAACAAACACAAGCAGAAACCAAAAAAAAATCCAGCAGAAATTTGAGAAGAAAGTGTCGAAGCCTTTTAAACCATAATCTTTTCTCTGAAAACTTTATCTATGAGCCTTAGAATTTTTCTTAAGCCAATTGGAAATGCCAATACGATGATAATGAGATAAGATTTCAAAAAGAAACAAATTTACAAAAAAAACGCATATTTTTTTGAAATTACGAAAACTCTGCTAAAACCGATAGTTAGCAGATAAAACCACATGCCAGATTAATTTTGGTTGCAGTAAAAAGAATGGGTTTATTTTCATTACTGAGACTGACTTACTAATCATGAAAATTAGTTTAATATTGGTTAATCCAAAAAAAAAGATTTTGAAAAATTGTTTTTTAAAGTCTTGACAGCCATTAGCTGTCCTCCCAGAGCGCTATATAGGTTCACCTATTGCAAATAAGAAAACAAAATGATTTTTTAATTGGCAGGTCTGTGCAATAGGACTCCCAAAAATAACTAAAATCTCAAAAATAAAACCAAAATTTCAATAAAAATTTCGAAAATTCAGAGTCGAAGACAAAAAAGACATGAGCGATGCCTTTAAACCGATTTTTCTTTCATTGGGTATCATTTGACTGTAAATGAATTTTGTCATTAAAAGAACCTCGATATGAAAATGACAAGTCTCTAAGTGACTAAAAAAAGAATATTAAATAGGAAAAATTTTCTAAAAAAAACAGCTCTCAAATTGATTTCGAGTTTTTTTTTATAGTAAACGTCCTCACGAGACCAGAACTAGCCTTTTTATTGATCTACTGGTAACACAAAATCGTTTTTTTTTGTAGCTTGAAATGTAACTTTGTAAAAAAGTTTTTTTTAGAAAAGCCTTAATTTGAACAAAAATTACGCTAAATTGAACACAATCATGCTAAAAGTGAACAAATATCACACAAAAATTTAAACCTCGATAACTCCTCGAAAAATATGAAATTCAAAAAAAAAATCTTTTTAATTTTGAATTCTACGCTGGACGAGCTTTATAATGATACCATTCACATTTCTCTACGATGAATATATCGATCGGCCAAAACTGACTGAACAAAAAACCTATTTGAGTATATAGTTCCTCCACCCCCCACAAGTGGGGTCGGAACAATGATTTTTAAAGTCTTCAAAATAACACCCTCGGCCCCGGATGGAAAAACGACCCCCATAAATGTTTTTTGCCGTTAATGATGGCTTTTGCATCTATGTACAGTTGCAATGGACAGCTAGACCCACCTCTTGTTATTTTGGTTAACAAAGCATTACTTTCTTCAAACAGTAATGGATACTGTTAGAATATCGATCAAACTATAGTCTTAAACTTAGTGAGAATTAGAAAGGAAGTTTGACTTACCAGATTAGAAAGACAAGCAATATGACTTCGATCAAAGAAATTATATAAATGAATCGTCAAGAAATGGTGCTGAGAATCAATATTCGGTTCAAATTGGTGAGTCTAGATAACTATTATTAGAGTTAGATTAAGTGATGTAAAATCTTCCCAGCATGTATTAAATGATGATGATATCTCCGGAAGTGTGAATGAATTCTTAGAAAAGTGCAAATGCATTCCATTTATGGTTCCTTTTCCGACTGATTTGCAGAAGCAAACCATATTGGGTAACCTTTGCGACCCCCACTATAAATCAAGGTGCTAAGATTAGTTTTGTATCTTGACTTTTTCACACTGATAATGGGTATATATACAGCTGATTTTTGAGTCCTTTTTCATCCCCAAATTCAAATCATCATCTTGATCTAATAATCAGATCTCTCCTGTAAATCTCTAAATTCTACAGTAAAATATCATTTTGTTATTCTCTCATTTTTGAAAAATTAATTCTTTTACTTGGTTAAAAACGCTTTTTATTCCGCTTGCGAAAGTCCATAAATCAACAGGTTATGGGCCCAGCAATCTTCTAAGTCATAAAATTGATTTCCAAAACAAAACCAATTTGTTGTTGACAGTCATAATCATTTTCTGCTTAGTACCTTTTCTTTTCACAATTGTTTTGCCTGCTCAAACTTCAATGGATCAACAGACAGTGAAGCTGCTGACCTACACAGGAAAGGCACAGGATTTTCCAATCTGGAGCACAATATTTGTGGCGATGATGCAGACAAAGGGACTCTACAAATCACTACTGGGGACAGAGGAGCAGCCCAATGAGCCTGCGCCACTGGCCAATGGGGCCACCAATGATGAGAAGAAGAACCACAAGGTGCTGAAGGATGCATATGAGAAGGAAGTTGCAGACATCAAGGAGAAACGGAACAATGTGTGGTGCCATCTGGCACTGACTCTAGATGCAACAACCCTCATGCTGATGAGACATGACTGTGTGGGAGATGATGGCATTGGAGATGGAGCAAAGGCTTGGAAGCTTTTGCAAGAGAGATTTCAAAGTGTGGAGACGCCGACAGTGGTGACTTTAGTGGCACAGCTTGCTCGACTGCAGCTCGAGGATTCTGAGGATTTGGACAGCTTCTTCATCAGAGGACAGGAGTTGCTCACAAGGCTACAAGAAGCAGGGGAAGCAGTCTCAGAGACTCTCTTCAACGCCTTGGTCCTCAATGGTCTGCCAATGAGGTATGAAAGTTTTGTTATGCAGGAAAGCTTCAACCCGGCAACGAACTTCACAGAGTTAAGGAAAAGGCTGCAGAACTTTCATGAGAGCACTGTGCAGAGACACAAAGGACAAAGTGGTTCAGTGGCACTGGCAGTGAAGCGTGACTTCAAGAATGGACCCAAGAAAGGAAACTGCTTTGTGTGTGGGATCCCCGGACACTTTGCCAAGAACTGCAGGAAGAAGAAGACAGCACAATGCCGCAAGTGTGGTGAGAAGGGTCACCTAGACAGGGCATGCAAGAGACAAAGAGATGGAGGCAAACATGAGTCTGTGGCAATGGGTCCAACATTGGCTACACCAGACGAGGAATGCTGGGCAGCTCTTACCCAGTGGAAGACAGCAGGCATGCTAGTGAACAGTGGTTGTACAGATCACATAGTGACGAACATCGATGCGTTTCTGGACTTTGTGCCCATTCAATCAGTGGTCAGAAATCCCAACGGAGAGGCTTCCAGAGTAGTGGGCAGAGGCTGTGTGAGGATCAGCATACCCTCAAACCAAGGGGAATTCCAATGCGAACTCAAAAATGTTCTGTGTGTGCCGGACTACTCTTCAAACCTCCTATCAGTCTCAAGATGCTCGGAGTGGGGACATAGCTTCACTTTCGAGAGAGGAAACAGCTGCATGAAACTCCAGAAGGGAACTCGGGTAAAACTAACACAAGAAAATAATTTGTTTTACTTACCCTGCAGCGTTCTAGAATTCAAGATGAGTTCCAACAGCGTGAAACTTGACAGTGCAAGGAAGTGCAACAGACGGTTGGGTCATTTGAATCAAGCGGATGTGGTCAGGAATGCACCAGAGACAGTGTGGGAACTCGATGATGTATGCAATGTGTGTGCATTGGCCAAGATCACAAAAACTCCAGTACCAAGAGTGGCAGAGACCCAAGCAGAAGAGAAGCTGGAGAGGGTGTTCACAGACGTGATGGGACCTTTCAGAGTAGAGTCACTGTCAGGGTTCCGGTTCTGCATTGTGTTTGCAGACCAGTACACGAAGTTTGTGTTTGTGGAGTTGCTTAAGGCAAAGAGTGAAGCACTGGCCAACCTGAAGAAATCTGTTCTCAGTGTGGGGACGCCCAAGAAGCTGAGGCAAGACAATGCGAAGGAGTTTCTCTCAGAGCAGTTCAAGACGTACTGCTTAGATGCAGGCATTCTACAGGAAAAGACCATACCAGAGACGCCACAACAGAATGGGTTAGCTGAGAGGTGCAACAGGACACTGCTGGAGAAGGCAAGATGTTTGCTCATTGACTCAGGACTTCCCAAGATGATGTGGGGAGCAGCAATTCTTCACGCAGCAAGGATCAGAAACTTGGTTGTGAGACGAAGAGAAGAAAAATGCCCAGCACAGCTGATGAGAGGTATAAAACCTAAGCTTCCAATTAGTAAATTATCTATTTTTGGTTTCAAAGTCTTCATGAGGAAGAGGGACAGAGAAGTCAGCAAACTTGAACCCAAGTGTAGTATTGCTAATTGGATAATTGCCGCCGCAATTACCGATACTACAGAGAGTATAATTATTTAACCGTCGACTTTGTGAACACTTTAGACTTAGTCTAAACTGACGGAATATTAAGAGAGAGCTATGCTGCGTAAATTGCGTTGAGTGAATGAATACATTATTCATAGCCAAATACTGCTGTGTATTATTTAATACACTATGGAGCAGGCCATACCGGCTGATTCACTGCCGCTATTAATACGCGTACTAAGTGAAGGATACTGAAGCTATCCAGGCCGTTCTTCAGCAGCAAGCCTGAAACGAATATATGACTAAAGACGAGTAATAGTCGGCTCCACGAATGACCTAGGAATTGATTCGGAGCTAGACATAAGTCTTGTGATTTTTTAGTCGTGTTGAATCATGTATAAACACGCACGAGCCTAGAGCTTGCTGCTGAAGGAAATCAGTTCTCCAACTCAACCAGCGCAACTTAAGCCGCCTGAATTTCACCAAAAAATTCTCTCTCTCTTCCTTTCACTGCTCTTAGAGCGAAACTTCTACTCCTCAGCTAAGAGGGAAATATCAGCAGCGATTGTAAGTCTGCCAATTTCATAGCAAAAATAGAGTTAGAGTAATGTACACATCCAGCAGTAAGATGGATTCAATTTATTGATTAAGATTAGATACCCCACCATATTTTCAAGTAAGATTTACCCCTTAATTGTGCTCTATCCTTTCTGTCTATTCACTAATTAATCTTTGGATCTAATCAATTTTATTTTCTAGCAAATAACACATAGATTTGGAAATTAGCAAAGAACATTGTGAGCATATACTGAGACTTATTCTAGCACGCAATTAAGGTCGCTACAATAATATAGGTTTAGCTCTAGTGTGGTAATTAAGATCAAGCGAATAAAATACCTACCACATCAGAGTTAAAAACTGGTGCGACGAGGATTAAAGAACGTCGGTTGCTCACACATTTAGGGACCTGGTGGACTTTTTGTGGCTAGTTTTCCAAACCAAAAACCCAGAGGTCACACAGGTTCTATGGTAGGGCCACATACCGCGCTATCCCAGTACCTGTGTGAGATGTTCTAAGATTCTGAACGTCTCAATTACGACCGACTAAAAGAGACGGGTTCTCCCCACAAAAGAACAGTCCACTGATTTAATAACTTTGAGCACCGGTTCTTTGCTTCTCAGACCCAAATTTTGACACTGTAGGTTGGTTTTTTAAGCGCACACGTGAGTACATAATTGTGTATCATAAAAAGACGTCTTTGTATCCCCCCCGCACAAAATTAGACAAGACCGGTCACATTAATATTACATTTAGACTAAATAATTGTGTTCAACTTAACCAAATCTTTAATACTGTTAGCATAACGAACTGTACTATCCCCCCTAGTCCTATATACGAAATCATACACCCATACTCATTAATCTAGCTCTCATTTATTGTCCATTACTTAACCTTAGCGTGTCTTATACATCTTAACTTTTGATTTATCATCTAATTGTTGAACTTATCATCCTCCAAACCCATAATACTGCAAAAACAATTTGACCCACATGCAAATAAGCTTAGTTTAACGTTGTTCTGCTTCATTATACATGCATAGTGTATCTATTAGTGTCTCTAAAAGTTATTAACTCACTCTGATAGCCACAAATAACGTTGTATTGTCAACCAAACGCTCCAGCAATCACCATAACGCCTCGATTTAACCCCTGAATTTCTAAAATTTTATGTTTTCGAGTTAAACAAAGTTGGTTTTATCAGGTTTTTAGCCCAAATTTTCCTATTTTTTGCCAAAATTGACAGGAATTAGTGAGAATTCATCCAAAAATCAGCCAATTATACACGATTTTTCACTAGAATTGTCCGGAATAAAGTGAAAACTTTTATATTTCATCAGATTTTTGAAGAATTTAGACCTGTTTGGTGTAGAAATTGTGTGTTTTTGCCTAAATTCGACACAGTTTTGAGTAAATAATTGAATTTTGGTGCCAAATTTAACTAAAATTCACCTAAAAAAGCCCAGATTATTCTCCAAAATTGTGAATTTAAGCCCACAAAGTCCTAAAATTCCCAAATTTAGGCGAAAATCTTTCAATTTTTATCTAAAAATTGCCCAAAATTAGGCCCAAAGAGCCCAAAATTTCCTAAATTTGCCCATTTTTGACCAAAACATTTGAATTTTTACCCAAAATTAATGCAAATTTATCGGTTTTAATCCAAAAATTAACTAGAAATTGACTATATTTCGTAAGTTTTAAACACAATTTTTGCTTTTAAACACAAAATTGAAATAATTACAACCCGAAACTATTAGATTTGACCAAAATTATTGACATATTAGCCCAAATTTGTCAAAAAATTGTCAAATTCAGCCAAAATTTTCCCAATTTTGCCATGTTTCATTAAGAAAACACCCGTTTTTGGTAAAAGATTGTCAAAATTTGCCAAAATTTTTCAAAATTTCGCCTATATTGATCCGGTAATTCATCAAAATTTAAACAAATTTGTCACTTTTTGCCCAAAATTGACCCAAAATTCACCCAGGTAATCCAAAAATTGCCCGGAACTTGTAAAAAATTACCCAAATTGAACCATAAAAAGTGAAAAATATCTCATTTTGGATACAAATTAGCGGTACAAATCTCAAAATTGGTCTCAAAATTCCAAATAATTACCTGAAATTCGCCAATAATCCTGAAGTATGAGCAAATATTCGAACACAGAGACAAGAAAATAGCTATTCAAGACTATTAACGCCTGTTTTAAGTTAATTTACTAATAGAAATTTAGAGTTTTGTCCAAAATTAACCACCAAAACGGCAAACTTAACGGAAATAACACGATCTTTTCGTGCAACTTTTCTAAGTAAACGTTCCCTTTACTGGTATTTTGTGATATTTAAGTTTCTCCTTCGTTTTTCTGAGCCATATATTCGATTGTACTTATTGGGTTACGTATAATTCTGCATACAAATTCACTTCAACAAATTTAAATTTCCAGTTTTTGCAAAAAGTTTATGGAATACCTAATAGGAGACAAACAAATAAGTATTAAGGATAACTCAGCAGACTGTCGAGTGCTCAAATACGTCACCGACGTTGAACAATAATACGTGACAATAGTCTACCGTATCAAAAGAACAAAAACTGTCGGACAAGTAACCATATTTAAAACTGAAAATACCTCCTTAGATTCTTTGTTCAATAAACTTAATAAACGTGGCTCAATCATCGATTTACAATGTATGTACGCTCAACCACAAGCTTCCAATAAATGAGTGAAAACAGCCAAAATCTGCAACTAGTTCCCTTGCCAGATAATAAGCTCTATAAGTTTGAAAACATTTGCATGTTTTCACCCACATTACCCAACTTTATTAAAGAAATAATCCAAAAAGAAAGAGTTTATTGTGTTCTAATAAGGAAGTCTGATAGCGATAATCAAATCATTTCCTATCGAGTCAGAGTATTTAGGCCAATACTAACAACAGCCTTCTCTGAAAGCAATCAAAAACCAAAATTTAGTCACGCAGGAAAATTTTTCTGGATAGAATATCGGCTAACCGAAGATGGTTGCTATCAACGAATGAACAAATGCCTATAATTATTTAATATCAAATATTTTTGTATAAAACAAAGTGAAAAACAAAACAAAAACTCTTTTTTTTTCTATTGTCTTCTAACTTAGCTTATGGATATTAGTACAAAGCACCTAAATGTAACCATTTTGTACGACGATAAAGTTGCAAAAGTTAAAAAGTACACATTAAATAACGATAAACAATCTCTGATTATTTATTATAAGTTTGTTAACGATCCGCGCCTACACTGTTTTATAACATATGCAAGTTCTAATCCTGATTTTTACAAAACTTTGAAAGCTTTGCACACGCCCAATAGTTATATTGAACTCTAGTTCATTAAACTTAACTTAATTTTGTAACAAATACTGTCTAAAATTACATCTTTTCTAGAGCAAAAGTTGAATTCAATGAATATTGACGCTAACTTCTTGAATATTATAATCAAACTTGGTCATAATACAGGCAAAGTTACTAGTTATAAATTAGATAAGAAAAAGCAATATATGTACATTTTCATTAATTTTGATAACATTCCAGGACTAGCTTGTTACATAACACATGCGGAAAACAACCCAAAGTTTAACCAAAGTTTAGACGCACTTCGTACCCCAAATAGTGTTTTTGAGATAGGACCATTTGTTTAAGCAGATTGTCTGAATATTTTCTAAATTCTATAAAAAAATTGTTTGACCTTTTCATAGCTTCAAATTCTTTTGATTAGACTTTTATATTGCTCTTTCATTTATAGTATCTTTTTCATATAAAAACTTAGTAATAAACCAACAAAAACCCTAAAACAAAAATGGCTAACATCGTAGCATACCCAGACATTTCTCTTGAAAAATTTACAGGCTTAGACCCAAGTGAGGACGTAGCAGATTTTCTAAGTCTAATAGAAAGAAAAATAGAGTTTTCATTAGGAGTTAGACCAGGAGCAGGAGATGCACAAAATGCATATGATGCACGTAGAAAAGCATTATTTGGCTCAGTCCTAAGAGGACCAGCAGCCCGATGGTTCGATTCTTTGCCCGCAGCGGAACCATGGGATGATGTTAGGACAGGTTTTCTAAATAGATTCACAGACGAGAAAGACAAGTATAGAAAACGAATTGAGGTAGAAAACATTCGTAGACAACCAGATGAATTAATCAAAAGTTACGTACACAGACTAACAAAAGCAGTGGAAAAGGGATGGCCAGACCCATTCACAGATGCTCAAAGGCAAACTAAGTGTATGGAATTTTTTGTAAGAGGACTAACTCCTCCAGCACTAAAACAAAAAGCGCATCAATATTTGATAGAAACACCTAACGCAACATGGGAACACCTTAGAAATCAAGTTAGCACTAAAGACTTAAGTTTTGCAGTAAGTAGTGATTTCACAGGCACAGCATCTAGCAGCATAGACAACAAAATGGAGATAGATGGTATAAAAGACCAGCTCCAAGAATTAGCAAGTTTAATGAAAAACAACAGAATTAGCGCAGCCTACAACCCAAACGAGCCTAGAAATAAACAAAATCACACACGATTTTGTAAATTTTGCAGAAAGTCAGGTCACACAATAGCATATTGCTATGCAAACAGAGACTTTAAAGAACAAAACAGACAGCAACCACAGCAAAGAGATAAGTTCAGAGATAACTATCAAAGCTATAGAGGACGTCGTCCAAGAGAAGATAGTTATGATAGAAGTCAGAACAGATACAGACAAGACACTAGACCACGAAACAATTACTACAACCAAGACAACCGCAGACAATACTCTCCTTATCCTAGATCTGAGAACAATAACTTCAGAAATCGCTCACAAAGCTTTGAGAATAGAGATCGACGCTATAATAGCAGATCCAACGATCGTAGACCCCAGGACTATAGGAACTATTCCAGGGAACGACAATATGATCGTAACGATTCCCGAACTAGGTATCGTGAGTCAAACAGTCCAAGACAGGATTATAGAAGAAGTAACAGTTCTAATCAGAATTCTAGAGATAACAGCAGAGAACGTAACTCAAACAGAGTTCAATTCAGAGAAAACAAAGTTAATGGATTCTTTGTGGACAATAACCAAGATGAAATTAATTTAAACTAGACGAGTCTCCGTACAAAAATAAAAAGACAAACATTTTTATTAACTTGTACATTCACGCCGTCGGAGACAGTAATAAACATAACGGTTTCGAATCGCAGTTTCTAGTCGACACAGGAGCAACATGTTCTTTGATAAACTTTGATTTTCTACAGGAACTTAAGTCACTGATTGATGTTAAACTAATTGAGTCCAAACAGAAAACAATTGCAGTTAACGGCGAACGATTAAAATTGTTAGGCTACATTCATGTCCCCATCTTATTTGACATTGAAGGCAAATATTACACAGATCTCAAAACATGGGTTTCAGAGAAAAACGGTTGCGAATTGAACATCCTTGGAATGGATTTTTTGAATTTTGCCACAAAATCAATTGAGTTCACAACTCCAAAAATGAACTTGAAAATTTATCCAAACGTCTCAATCACGCTCTCAAAATATCAAACAAAAAGTTATCCTTTTGTAAGTAAATTTGAAAAAGTTGTACTTAACAGACCTTTCGAACTAGCACCGAAATCTAGCAGACTACTAACAATCACACCATCAAACCAATTTTTCAAACAAGGAACATCATTTATAATTGACAATCGACTCCAGGACAAAGGTATCTACACATACAACGTTTATTGTGTAAGAAAAGAAAAAGAGTTGCCAATAATGCTTAATAACCCTGGTGATCGTAAAGTAACAATAGATAAAGGTTCAATAGGATACACTTTGGAAGAAATTTGTAAAAAAACACAAAAGTACACACTGATTGATAACGTCGCGTTCTTAGATGTCTTAACAGAAACTGAAACAGATTTCAATCACATCTTTCATGTGACTGAAAAAGTTGAAAACCCAATTCAGACTTTAGAAAATCCGAAATTAGACAAAACAGATATTAGACAAAAGTTGAAAAAAGCTCAGAAAAAGGTTCAAGAAAAAGAATTTGCAGACCACCATGAGTTAGAAACAGATTTTAGTCAAGATCTAAAAGACTTAAAACCAAAAGCAACAATAGAATATGAAATTCGACCACAACAAATACCACCAGAAAAACTGGAAATGTTTAGTAAATCAGACCGTGAGTTTCTAAAAAAATTTGACTTCAGTCAATCTGACATTAATGATGCACAATTACTAGATCTCATGAAACTTCTTGCCAGAGACAAGAACGTCTACTCTAAGCACAAGTATGACGTTGGCAAAATAAAGCAAAAATTTCACGTAAAACTTCTACCAAATTCAACTTTGACTAAACAAAGACCATCACGAGTGCCATTGCACCATCAGGAAAAACTTGAAATTTTGTTAGATCAGCTTTGTAAAGCAGGAATAATTCGAGAAATGGGAGACGACACCGAAATGGGATCGTCATTTATTAATCCGGTTATCATCCTTCCAAAGGGAAACATAGTGAAACTAGTAATAGATGCTAGATACCTAAATTCAATAACAGACCTAAGTAAGTATTCATGGCCTCTAGAGCCAATAGGTTCTTTATTGACTAGGCTAAACGGAAACTACTTCACTACAAGTGATTTATGTTCTGCATATAATCAAGTCCCTCTAACGGAGGAAACACAACAATTGACGAGTTTCGTAATAGGTTCAAAACAATACACGTTTCAACGTGGTTTTTACGGACTTTGCGGACTACCAAATTTTTTCAGTAGGATAATGACAATCCACTTTGCACCTTTAATAAAATCTAGACAAGCCGTAACTTATATTGACGACACAATCATGCAAGCTCAGACAGCTGAAGAGATGTACTCAATAATAAGAAAGTACCACCTCTTGCTACGCAAAGCAGGACTGAAAGCTCAGCCTGAGAAAACGAAATTCTTTTTGCGCAAAGTACAATTCTTAGGACATGTAGTAGGAAAAGATGGAATTCAACCAGTAAAAAAAAAGGTTGAAGATCTGAAAGCCTTAAAGACACCTGAGAATAAGCGAGATGTAATGCGAGTCCTAGGTTGTTTAGGATTTTACAGCATGTACATAAAAAATCTGCATGTGGACAGTAAGCCATTTTACGATTTCATAAAAACTGAAACCACATTTCAATGGACAGATGAACACGAAAAGTTGTTCAGAGAAATTAAGGATCGTATAAGTGAAGATACAGTCTTAGCGATTCCTGACACCAGATACCCCTTCCATGTTCATGTAGATGCATCATCAATTGGTGTTGGTTCAATTTTAGTCCAAGAATTTCCTACCGGAAAACGGATAGTTTCGTTTAATTCTCGAGTTTACACAAAAGATGAGCAAAAAATGAGTAGAACAGCCAGAGAACTTTGTGGTGTAATTTCTGCACTACAAATATATGAGCATTACATAATAGGTTCCCCAAATCCAGTGTATCTCTACACAGACCACAAGCCCTTACTGTATCTTTGGGGACGTAGAGGAAAATTATCTCATCGATTTTTCCGCTATCAACTTGTCATTTCACAATTCCAAAACTTGAAAATAATCTGGACAGAAGGCAAAAACCTAGCCTTTCCAGCCATTCTTAGTAGAAACGTCTCGATAAAAGAATTAGACAAGTATCAACTGAAGCACAAAAAAATCCCGAAAGACATTAAATTTTATGACGAGTCAGGCAACGAAGAAAAATACTTCGTGTTGCATGACAATGAAAAAGGACAGAAAAACGATTGCTACCCCATTCTAAAGCAAACTTTTCAAGGTGTTCAAAAATTGAATTTTGAAAATGAACAATTTTTTCAGACAAACTATAAACCCAGTGATCGAATTTGTTCAACTTCGGACATATCAGAATCCTTCTTGAAAGGAAATGCAATAAATCACTATCGCGGAAAATTCCCACTAAAAGAGCCAATCCTAAGCGAACAAGACGACAGTGAAAACTACTACTCTGATTTGTCTTTAGAATTTGATGATAATTTAGAAAAAGAAAAAAGCAATTTGAAAAAATTTCTACAACAGAAGACGACCCTTTGCTAAATTCTGTTGAATTGTCAGATTTAGAAATAGATGACATGAGTCTTGAGCAAGAGATTGAAGCAAGCAAAGCAAGTTTTGAAAGAATAGCAAGTGTTCGACTAGCCAAACCAATTTGTGAAAATAACGAAATTTCAGATGGAAAAGAACTCATTGAGAAATTATCTAGTTTTGCTAAAGATATTGACTTGAACATAACAGCGATAAGCCAGGAACAATTCAAAGACCCAGTTATTCAGATTGTAAGACAACTTTTTGAATCAGGAAACAAAGATGAGAAAAATGTAAAATTTCGACAATCAAAAGCCATGAAAACGTACTTGAATAATTTTGAAAATCTTTGCCTAATTGGAAACATTTTATGTATTAAACAACCAACTGAAGATCCAAATATTCAAAACATCAAAATATGCGCACCATTATCCCTCTTCCTAAAAATTTTTCAATTAGCTCACCAAGATTCGCTTTCTGGACACTCTGGAAAAGATAAAACATTGTCAAGCATAAAACGCTTTTTCTATTGGCCAGGTTTATATAAATGGGTTTCTCACTTAATAGCGAATTGTTTAGACTGTCAAAAAAATAAACAAAAACGCAAAGACTTAAATGAAGCACCACTTGAAAAATGGACAGAAACTATACCTTTCCCCTTCCACACGGTACATATAGATCACAAAGGTCCAATAAATCCACCATCGAACGGAAATAAACATTGCCTAGTAGTACTTGATTCCTTTTCTCGTTACATCCAAGTTTACCCAGTTTCATCAACATCAGCAAGTGAAACAATATCAGCACTTGAGAAATTTTTTCTTACTTTTGGTATACCACAAAAACTTGTGTATGATAAAGGATCAGCCTTTATGAACGAGGAGTTCACAAGTTGGACTCATGAACTTGGAATTACGCATGCTCCTAGAACAGCATACTCTCCCTGGACCAACGGAAAAGTTGAGATCCAAAACAAACATCTTGGCACACATTTCCGAATCATTTTTGAACAAGCTAATCGTAATTGGAGTGACTTAGCACCAAAGTTCGCGTTTGCTCATAACACAACAGCAAACACTAGTACAGGATTAACACCCTACGAAATCATTTTTGGCCAAAAGCCCCAAATTCCCCTTTCGCTGAAATTAGGATTATTAAGGTCTTCCAATCTAACTTGTAATTCAGATTTCTGCAAAGATTTACCACTCCACAAGCATTCAGAACAAAGTAGCAACAACGAACAGATAGATAAACTACTAAAACCGAAACTAAGTAGTTCATTGCTTGCTCGTGAAAATCAATTCAAACAAAATTACAAAACTGCATACAACAGAAGCCTAGAAGTTAACTCCAAAGCACATCAAAACAGAAACAAAGATAAACTAGGTAAGCCTTTAGACGTAGGACAACTAGTGTTAATGGAAAATCATTCATTCGAGGACGGAAAATCCAAAAAGTTACATGAACTAAGATCAGGACCGTATGAAGTAACAAAAAAATTGACAAATGTAAATTACGAAATAGAACTTGTTGCAAACAAAACTGTCAAAAAAGTTGCTCATAGAAACCATCTAATTGAGTACTTCCCAATCGAAAACACAATTTCAGAATTAGTTGTTGACTATGGTTTAAGGAATGAAAACTTCCAACCGTTCTACAAAAATCTAATGAATAAACAAGTTGAAAAACTTAATAAGCCAGTGGATAAATTTTCCTTTCAACAACCCTTTACTGAAACTGAATTTTTCCCCGTAGACAATTTTACAAGTAATACGGATAACATACACAATGAAAATAATCATGAAAAAACAATTGAAGATAACAATACCACAATAACAAAACCTGACTCAGGATTTCAAGAAGGTTTTTCAACTACGTTTGTAGATAACACACAAACACCTGATGACCGTAGTCGTAGTAGAACTAGAAGTTCTACCCCATACCCCGAAACACGTATTCGTTTTGCAGATCCACCTGACATTAGAGTCAGCCCTGTTAGAACCCAAATCCGTGCACAATCACCCGAAGCCAACCCAACTCCCTCGGATGATCAACGTTCATCTCGAATCGATCGTCGAATTTCGGGACGATTGAAAAAACTTACTAATCGCTATCAAGCGGGATTTACTTAAATCTTACATTATATCTTTACTTTAAAGGTTCAAATCATCGGAAAATTAACTTCCGAGACCTTTTCTCTTACTTCTTCCAGACTTACTCTTAGCTTTCTGACACTGAAAAAACCAAAAACTCAGTCGATCACTAAAAAAAAAGTTATTATGAAAAACAATAACTTCCTTTATAAATATTTAACTATTTTGTTTGTCTTTATTGTTGTATCTTTTTGTAGACCCTCAGTTAGGAATGAGTTGGATGACATCTCCCCTACGTTAAAAGTTGTTCATTATGACTGTTCAAAAATGAAAGAAAGCAAAATGTACGCTTTAAATCAAGTAGCTCAATGCAACATTAAGCCGGAAAATATAAAAGTTGCACCTGCAACGGTCACACTGTATCAAAGATCATACAGAACAAAAGTAGAGGCAGTGATGTGTCGAGTAAAATCGCAAGCTTTAAGATGGCACTGTGGATTTTTATCGCACTCTTCTTTAGCATATGACCAAATTTCTCTTACAACTGACGTCATAGTAACGCCAGAAGAATGCAGACGTGCAAACAAAACAGGAAAAATTGCAATAACAGAGTACGATAGAACTTATAAGTTAGAAATTTCAAATGAAGTTTTAAAACACCAATACACACACGGTGGTCTGAATGAGGACGACCACTTAGAAGATAACACAGATTGCTCTTCCTCAGGAGAAGTAAAACTTTTTTCCTTTGAAACACAAATGCAAAGAGTTGAACTCGAAGTTGATCAGGAAACAAAATCAGTTTTCACCCCATTAGGATTAAAACTTCCATGCGAACTCAAGGAAGGAGGTTGTGAAACAACATCACTAGACCCCTTCGCTTACTCATGGGATGTGCCAGAAAATTGCCTTGTTACAAAACTTTTCACTCAAGTTGCAAAAATGATAAAATTCACAAACGAACCCGATCCTCCACAATACTACATCATAAGTACGCACGACATGCAAAATGATGTTTATCGATTGCAAAACAACATGAAAATAGACCACACGCGAGACATAAAACTGAGGATAAATAATGAAAGAACTTATATTTGTGGAAAGCCTACTCCTTTGTTTATCACAAACTTTGATGATTTATTTGTTTCTTTTACAGGCGGATTTGATATGAATACGGGAAAAACCGTAATTTCAAAAAATAATGTTAATTATTACAAAATGCAAGTCGGCACCGACAACAAAATAAGGGTGAACGGTTTTTACGAGACACCTAAAAACGAGCTAGTTGGTAGCCAACATTTTGGAAATCATAAAAAAATTCTTGAAAACGTTGGAAAAGACACTATCGATTATGATGCTCATATGCGTATGAAAATTAATTTCATGATGTATAAGGTCTATCGTGATTTGGAACAGTCTGACTTCCTTATTTTACAAAATATGTGCGAGCTCAGACGCACTCAAATCCAAATGATCAATGCATTGTCTTACGAAAACAATAGATTGGCCGGATACATGCTAACCGGAAATCGTTCAATGTTCTTAGAAATTGAAGGTGTTATAGGTTTTCTATATCCGTGTCCAAAGAAAATTTCACCGCTTAAAGTACTTGATCGCTGTTACGACCGTATTCCGATCTTTTATGACGGAAAAACTATGTTTGTTAATCCTATTACGCGCCAAACATTTCCATTTGCAAATGAAATAGACTGTACAGATACTTTCAAAAACTTGTTTCAACTTGATTTAGATAATAATAATTCTTGGTATCAGTTGATGCCGGCGCCAGTTCCTTTTAAACCGCCCGCTGTTTTTGCTCCACAACAAATTGGTTATATTCAAAAAATCCCAGACTATGATTCTCGTTGTGCTGGTATTTACACAGTAAACCAGTTGAAAGATTTTTGGAGAACAATTTTACACAAATCCGCATCTAATTCAGTTTTGAAAAAGATTTCTCGAACAGTGCTTCAAAACTCACATGTAGACAATAGTCAACGCGATATCTATCGCGCCGCAGGCCTCAATAATCGACTATACTTAGATTCAATGTTGTCACCATCCTTTTTCCTTGATCACTTTAAGAGCACTTTTGGAGAAATTGGCTATTATATAGAAAGAGCCGGAATTTTATTTGCATGTTTCATGTTAATCAAGTTCTTGATCGATGTCGTAATTTTTATTTTAAGAGCTTTCGAGATACAAAAACTGTCAAAAAACACTATTGGTTTTTGGAAAACATTACTAGGAGCCTCGTACAATTTGTTTCTACTTTCCATTGTAACATCAATTTATCAAACACCTAAAGATGATGAAAACTCTGATAACAGTACAAACAATGAACCAAACAGAAGTCGATACCTCAAGCATACACCAGATAATAACATCTATCACGATAACAGTCAAATTGAATTGTCACCACTCACTGCCCCTGAAGTGGCATCACCTCCTATGCTAGAAATACCACATCTTTACCCTAAAGTTCCTACTGAGCAAGAAGTAAATGCAATTGCTCCCCCATAATTCAGTCATCAAATTTGTCTTTTTATACTTAATTCATCACACTTAATCAACTCTTATTAGCCTAACTTAACTGTTTCAGCATTATGTTTTGAGATGCAAAACTTTAATTATCTTTTTGTATCCGAGTACCATAAAGGTTTATTTATCAAGTTTCACGAATTTTATGGACATATATATTACTCTTTTACACCTGCTTATGAAAATTTAGTGCATTTAAAAGTTAGCGCACCAAAATTTTCTGACTTAGTAGACATATTAATTTATTCAGACCACGAAAAATTTTATACTCTTAAGGAATTTTTACTTGATTGTGAATATGGTCTACTCGATTTAGGAAACAACATCCACTTTCTTCTATAAAATGAGGCACCCCGATCCTCAGTAGTCCCTTCGGGAACTGATTAATTTATTGTCTATTTTATACGTTTTAACAAATTTTGCCTTATTTCTTAAACGTTTCAGAGATTCAAACGTATTCACAAGTACATTGCAAACACTTCGGAATCTATCAGCACGAAATTATCGTTTTGGAATGTACTTTTACTATCAAGGCAGTTTAGTAAGACCTTATCAGATTAATCGTTCTTTTACTATCCATTTTCCCTATCAAGTAACCCCCACTCTAGAAGTTTTGTTTGATTTTGTAGACTCTTGGGACGAAGGTTCAATAACAATCCCAGCTTTTTCCCCTTATTGGAACTTTTTTTTGATGCTTTCAGAGCAAAACTTAGATCAGATCCCCATTGACATCTCCAACTGGTAATGATTAACATACAGAATAGATCCCTTACCCTTAAATTAAATAACATAAAATATATTATCCTTGGATTATCCACCACCCATAACTCCTTCATAATTTACATTCGACAACCCCACAGTATTCTAAATCACTATATAAATTTAAAAATTAGTCACCCCCAGATACTCGAAATAGCCCTATTCTTATCTTTTTATTCAAACGCTGAATTGACAATTAAGTACCCTCTTTGCTTATTTTAAATCACGTTTTTCCTTTTAAACCAAGAATTAGTTGAAATTTGTAGTTTCGTGAAAACCTTCGAAATTGAACCTTCCCTTCAAGCATTTATTTTAGTAAACCTGAAGAACGTCACAACCCAGAAAAAATCAACCCTCTCAGTCTACCCCACTTCAGTTTACTGGAACTATTTCCTTTACCTACTCGAAAACGAATCCAAATGTGCTAGAAATATCTCAACAGAAACCAATAAATTAATTTAATTATGATCTTTCACCTAAACCAGCATTTAGTCAGAATAACTGACATTAAACGTTCCTTTATAGAGACTGACAACTATACCTCCCCTTCCTTAATAATTTATTATGTTAATATTGATACCCAACAAAGTTTAACGAAAATTCTAACCCCTCTTTCACCCCATTGGAATTTCTTTTTGAAAATCGAAAAATCGCTCTTATTGAAATTAAATCAATTAAATCCCCCAAACAACTTCAATAACGAAACTATTTATCCATCTCGAGATTTTTAAAATGGGAAATTGTTTATCCTTTCGAATAGTTTTTCCCCTCCAGAACTCATCACGCCCCCCTATTGTCGAATATCGTGATGAATGTCCCATTTGTTTACGAATTACGTCATGCTGGAAAAAATTGCACCCTTCCGACGGAGACCAACCCCCCCACCTAGTTTGCACTGATTGCAGAACTAACTTACTAAAACACTCCTCCCAACCAAACTGCCCCCTTTGCCTCCGCCACATTTATACGATATCCCTTAGTTTTTATTATCGATGTGTTTGCTGCAACCAAATAAAGAAATGTGTCACCTCCTCCACTCACCCGCACATAAAATGTCACCAGAACCTTGGACATTTTGTGTGTAATCCCTGTGCCCAAGAGAAACAAAATTGCCCCATTTGTTTGAAGAAGATCAACCCCCACGACGTTTGGTCGGAAAATTCCTAAACAATGCACCCCATTCATTTCCCAATTCTTATTCTTCTCTCCTTCGTCATCACCCTCTCTGTTGGCCTCCTCATAGAAGTCCTCCTCCTCCTCCTCATCTAACGACCCTTCATCACTAGCAGGTATATACTGCAACACAAAGAAAAACCCAGCTGCGCGGGTCGTCGCACGGAGGGAAGCCACGAGGTCCGAAACCCGATTTAGTCAGTTAAATCTGACACAATCTGATTCAAAGCTTTAAACAAATAATTTTTTGGTTAATAGGATAATCCGATTTTCAAAACGGAGATTGTTTTCCACATTTCAATTCCTCCAATTTTTTCTTTTCCTTCTTTCCACCCCGGTGGGAGCTTCGCAAAAATTGATTCTGCACGTAATGTGTGATTGTATTCCTGTACTCTAAGAGTATGATTTTGTTGGTACGTTAGAAAGTACGATTGTTTTCTTTTCAGCACAGCTAAATTTCGTTTTAACCTTTCTTTGTAAATGTATTTTTATTTATGTTTGACAAGATGTCGAAAAGATCCTACCAAATCACAACCCCCACACTGCCAGCGGAGCAGTATGACCCCATCACAAACTGGATGAGTGATCTTCCACCTCTAGCAAAGAAGCCTAGAGCAATCCATCCGCGTCAACGTGGTCATTTCAACAAACAACAACAACAACATAAACAACAACATCAACACCAACATCAACAACAATACCGACAACAGCATGAGCCCCATCAACATCAACAAACCACAGTTGGACATAAAAGCAACTCTCATCAAGCACCTGTTCAGCCTATTCACAGTTCCATAGACGACGGACTGCCCAAGGGAAGAGATTTTCCTTTGAAGGAAGAGAGGCTGGAGCATCAACGGATGAGAGAGATGCATCCGTTAGACAATAATCCGAAATTCGTTAAGTCGTTGGATTATTCCCTCACAATGGACTGTAACCAATGGTGTCTGTCAGAGGAAACAGTGATTAAAAATAAAGTTACCGGCCAGACGATCACTGTTCCCACCGACACCCTACCGGTGATCCCTGACTTTTCGTTGGTACCAGCAATGAACCTGTGGAGACTTCGCTCCAGAAATGCCAACGAAAGGTCTTATGAAGTAGCTCACAAGACGCTAGGCTGTAGGATTCACGTCCCTTTTTCAAACCTTACAGCCTTCCCTGAAAACACCGCAAATATGGCCGAAACAATTTCCACTACAGATTTAGTGGTTGAGAACTCCACATTCCGGAGACAACTGTGGGAGTCGGAGAATGCACTGGCAGACCTTCAGAGCCAACTGAGCACTCTCCAAATTTCCGCAAAAACAACCAACAACGAGAAAGAATTAATGAGAAAAAAGTTGGTTGTTTGCTCGAAAACCTTGGAGATTAGAGATACCCAGCTGAAGACTCTAATCAAGAAGTCAAATGAGCTCATTGAAGCCAATCAAAGCCTTGCAAAAGAATTGAAAGCGCTAAAATTTATAAAGAACAATTAACATTGATTTCTGATTTTGTAAACTTCCTTTCACATTAATATTTGAAGACTCATTTTCGTCTTTGCTGTACTTGTAACCTACCAACTCTTTCACTATTACTTTATTTATGTGTCTCATGAAATTTTCCATTTAAAGGCTACTAATTTTGTCGCACAGTATCATTGCTGTCCATTGATCTTAATAGTCTTAACTTTTGTAAACTTCTCCAACGAGCATATATTCTAGTATTTCTACTTTTAATCACCAACCGGTTCTTAAATCTTATTAGTCTCATAACTGGTGTATTTGCTATCCAGTCTCAATTTGTAAACTAATATGTAAACTGCAAATTTGTTTAAAATTTTATACCTAGTAACCCTCATCAGTATCTCAAAGTTGTAAACTTTTAACGTGTTGCTTTCTACTTTGCAACTCCTTGTGAAAACTATTATTGTTCCTTAATACTCTTAATGTAAACTTTGTACGATAGAGCACAATTTTTCTCTTCTTTAAACCGGGGTGAGCTGTAGTATTGCTAATTGGATAATTGCCGCCGCAATTACCGATACTACAGAGAGTATAATTATTTAACCGTCGACTTTGTGAACACTTTAGACTTAGTCTAAACTGACGGAATATTAAGAGAGAGCTATGCTGCGTAAATTGCGTTGAGTGAATGAATACATTATTCATAGCCAAATACTGCTGTGTATTATTTAATACACTATGGAGCAGGCCATACCGGCTGATTCACTGCCGCTATTAATACGCGTACTAAGTGAAGGATACTGAAGCTATCCAGGCCGTTCTTCAGCAGCAAGCCTGAAACGAATATATGACTAAAGACGAGTAATAGTCGGCTCCACGAATGACCTAGGAATTGATTCGGAGCTAGTCGTAAGTCTTGTGATTTTTTAGTCGTGTTGAATCATGTATAAACACGCACGAGCCTAGAGCTTGCTGCTGAAGGAAATCAGTTCTCCAACTCAACCAGCGCAACTTAAGCCGCCTGAATTTCACCAAAAAATTCTCTCTCTCTTCCTTTCACTGCTCTTAGAGCGAAACTTCTACTCCTCAGCTAAGAGGGAAATATCAGCAGCGATTGTAAGTCTGCTAATTTCATAGCAAAAATAGAGTTAGAGTAATGTACACATCCAGCAGTAAGATGGATTCAATTTATTGATTAAGATTAGATACCCCACCATATTTTCAAGTAAGATTTACCCCTTAATTGTGCTCTATCCTTTCTGTCTATTCACTAATTAATCTTTGGATCTAATCAATTTTATTTTCTAGCAAATAACACATAGATTTGGAAATTAGCAAAGAACATTGTGAGCATATACTGAGACTTATTCTAGCACGCAATTAAGGTCGCTACAATAATATAGGTTTAGCTCTAGTGTGGTAATTAAGATCAAGCGAATAAAATACCTACCACATCAGAGTTAAAACAAGGCACTGGAAGGAAAGTTTGTGGATTACACCGAAGGAGAAAATGGATACCTGGTGTACATACCAAACACACGCAAGGTGATGGCAGTTCAAGACGTGATCATCAAGGAGTCTGAAGTGGGCTCAATCCCTGACAACAAAGAAACGGCTGACCTACTAGATGATGGGTCGGAACTGGGAATCTGGCACCCAGATGATGGTCATCAAGACGATGACAACAGAGAACGACAGGACACATCTACTGCAATAAAGGAGGAGTGGCATGACGCAGGGAGCGTGAATACTCAAGAAACAACACTGAGACAAGAGGCCTCGGATGTTGGAGAAACAGCACTAGATGAAGAATCTACTGCAACAAGAGGGAGTCACAGAGACAAAGATTCACTGGAAGACAGTGACACAGAAGACTTCTCACAGTTAGAGACAGTTGGCTTCAATGAAGATGCACTGGAACACGCGGACAGAGCAGAGCCCAGACGAGGGACACGAGCAAGGAATTTTTGGAGAAGTCAAGACCCATCTTGCTGTGATTGAGGGCGACTATGTGGAACCCAAAACGGTTTACGAAGCCAAGCAAGGTGACGATTGGGACCAGTGGCACCGGGCAATGAAGGACGAGGTCAAGGCACTCCAAGACAACGAGACTTGGAACCTAGTGAGACCACCCACAGACAGGGACGTCATACCGGGCAAATGGGTCTACAAAGTGAAATTGGGACCCAGTGGTCAAGTGGACAAATACAAAGCGCGCTATGTGGCGAAAGGCTTCAAACAAGTGGAAGGACTGGACTACTTTGAGACTTTTGCGCCTACCTGTAAGCCGGAGACATTCAGGATTCTACTTCAGCTATCAGCGAAGCAGGGCCACGTGATGCACCAATTTGATGTCAAGACTGCTTTCCTGCACTCACCAATCGAGGAAGAAGTGTGTCTGGAACAGCCACAGGAGTTTGTAAAATGCGGATCAGATGGGGAGAAGTTAGTATGTCGACTAAATAAATCAATTTATGGTTTGAAACAAGCTGCTAAAAACTGGTAAAAAGAGCTGGCAAACTTCCTACTGAGACAGGGGTTCACTAGAAGCAGGAACGATCACTGCTTGTTTGCAAGATCAGAGGCAGAGGATCACACCTTCATCTTGGTCTGGGTTGACGACATCATAGTAGCATCAAGAAGTATGACAGTGGTCTCTGATGTCAAGAAGGCACTAGAAGCAACCTTTCACATGGAAAACAGAGGGAGACCACACTGGTTTCTGGGTCTAAGAATCAGACGAGAAGAGGGCAAAGTCACAGTCGACCAAGAACGCTACATAGAAACAATGCTTGAGCGGTTTCAAATGGATCAATGCAAACCCTCAAGAGCTCCAGCTGATTTGAATTTGAAACTTAAGACAGCACAGAACGGAGACGGAGAAGTGGACCAGAGGATCTACAGAAGCTTGGTTGGATCACTTCTGTATCTGGCCAAACAGACGAGGCCAGACATCATGTTAACAGTCAACATTCTGTCCAGACACATGAATGCACCTACCAATCAACACTGGATGTGCGAAAAACGACTTCTGCGATATCTTCAATTTTCAAAAGGTTTAAAACTTACTTACACAAAAGAGGCTAGTTATGATGTAGTGGGGGAAAATGATGCTACTGGTCTGGAGACGTGAACGACAGAAAACCAACAACGGGCTATTACTTCAAGCTCAAAGGACGTAGCGCAGCACTCAGCTGGGGTGTCAAGAAGCAGGCCACAGTTGCTCTTTCTTCATCAGAAGCAGAATATCAGGGCATGGCAGCAGCAGTTCAGGAAGCACTCTACCTGAAACAACTTCTAGAGGATTTTGGCATCCAACGTCCAATAGCAATTGGAGAGGACAACCAAAGTTGTATCAGACTTTGCCAAAACCCAGTCATGCACAAGAGGAGCAAGCACATCGAGACAAAGTTCCACTTCATTCGTGAAAAGACGGAGGATGGGACTATTTCAATTCATTACGTTCCTACAGACAAAATGGCAGCGGACATCTTCACAAAGTCCTTACCCGTTTCCAAAGTGGATACATTCAGAGCAGTTTTGATGGGAACAGACTCTACGCAATCAGCTCAAATCTGAGTGGGGGTATTAGAATATCGATCAAACTATAGTCTTAAACTTATTGAGAATTAGAAAGAAAGTTCTTCACGCAGCAAGGATCAGAAACTTGGTTGTGATACGAGGAGAAGAAAAATGCCCAGCAGAGCTGATGAGAGGTATAAAGCCTAAGCTTCCAATTAGTAAATTATCTATTTTTGGTTGCAAAGTCTTCATGAGGAAGAGGGACAGAGAAGTCAGCAAACTTGAACCCAAGGCACTGGAAGGAAAGTTTGTGGATTACACCGAAGGAGAAAATGGATACCTGGTGTACATACCCAACACACGCAAGGTGATGGCAGTTCAATATGTGATCATCAAGGAGTCTGAAGTGGGCTCAATCCCTGACAACAAAGAAACGGCTGACCTACTAGATGATGGGTCGGAACTGGGAATCTGGCACCCAGATGATGGTCATCAGGACGATGACAACAGAGAACGACAGGACAGATCTACTGCAATAAAGGAGGAGTGGCATGACGCAGGGAGCGTGAATACTCAAGAAACAACACTGAGACAAGAGCCCTCGGATGTTGGAGAAACAGCACTAGATGAAGAATCTACTGCAACAAGAGGGAGTCACAGAGACACAGATTCACTGGAAGACAGTGACACAGAAGACTTCTCACAGTTAGAGACAGTTGGCTTCAATGAAGATGCACTGGAACACGCGGACAGAGCAGAGCCCAGACGAGGAACACGAGCAAGGAATGTTCCGCAATTTTTTGGAGAAGTCAGGACCCCTCTTGCTGTGATTGAGGGCGACTATGTGGAAATCAAAACAGTTTACGAAGCCAAGCAAGGTGACGATTGGGACCAGTGGCACCGGGCAATGAAGGACGAGGTCAAGGCACTCCAAGACAACGAGACTTGGAACCTAGTGAGACCAGCCACAGACAGGGACGTCATACCGGGCAAATGGGTCTACAAAGTGAAATTGGGACCCAGTGGTCAAGTGGACAAATACAAAGCGCGCTATGTGGCGAAAGGCTTCAAACAAGTGGAAGGACTGGACTACTTTGAGACTTTTGCGCCTACCTGTAAGCCGAAGACATTCAGGATTCTACTTCAACTCTCAGCGAAGCAGGGCCACGTGATGCACCAATTTGATGTCAAGACTGCTTTCCTGCACTCACCAATCGAGGAAGAAGTGTATCTGGAACAGCCACAGGAGTTTGTAAAATGCGGATCAGATGGGGAGAAGTTAGTATGTCGACTAAATAAATCAATTTATGGTTTGAAACAGGCTGCTAACAACTGGTACAAAGAGCTGGCAAACTTCCTACTGAGACAGGGGTTCACCAGAAGCAGGAACGATCACTGCTTGTTTGCAAGATCAGAGGCAGAGGATCACACCTTCATCTTGGTCTGGGTTGACGACATCATAGTAGCATCAAGAAGTATGACAGTGGTCTCTTATGTCAAGAAGGCACTAGAAGCAACCTTTCACGTGGAAGACAGAGGGAGACTACACTGGTTTCTGGGTCTAAGAATCAGACGAGAAGAGGGCAAAGTCACAGTCGACCAAGAACGCTACATAGAAACAATGCTTGAGCGGTTTCAAATGGATCAATGCAAACCCTCAAGAGCTCCAGCTGATTTGAATTTGAAACTTAAGACAGCACAGAACGGAGACGGAGAAGTGGACCAGAGGATCTACAGAAGCTTGGTTGGATCACTTCTGTATCTGGCCAAACAGACGAGGCCAGACATCATGTTCACAGTCAACATTCTGTCCAGACACATGAATGCACCTACCAATCAACACTGGATGTGCGGAAAACGACTTCTGCGATATCTTCAAGGTTCAAAAGGCTTAAAACTTACTTACACAAAAGAGGCTAGTTATGATTTAGTGGGGGAAAGTGATGCAGACTGGTCTGGAGACGTGAACGACAGAAAATCAACAACGGGCTATTACTTCAAGCTCAACGGACGTAGCGCAGCACTCAGCTGGGGTGTCAAGAAGCAGGCCACAGTTGCTCTTTCTTCATCAGAAGCAGAATATCAGGGCATGGCAGCAGCAGTTCAGGAAGCACTCTACCTGAAACAACTTCTAGAGGATTTTGGCATCCAACAGAAACGTCCAATAGCAATTGGAGAGGACAACCAAAGTTGTATCAGACTTTGCCAAAACCCAGTCATGCACAAGAGGAGCAAGCACATCGAGACAAAGTTCCACTTCATTCGTGACAAGACGGAGGATGGGACTATTTCAATTCATTACGTTCCTACAGACAAAATGGCAGCGGACATCTTCACAAAGTCCTTACCCGTTTCCAAACTGGAAACATTCACAGCAGTTTTGATGGGAACAGACTCTACGCAATCAGCTCAAGTCTAAGTGGGGGTGTTAGAATATCGATCAAACTATAGTCTTAAACTTATTGAGAACTAGAAAGGAAGTTTGACTTACCAGATTAGAAAGACAAGCAATATGACTTCGATCAAAGAAATTATATAAATGAATCGTCAAGAAATGGTGAATATTCGGTTCAAATTGGTGAATCCAGATAAGTGATGTAAAATTTTCCCAGCATGTATTAAATGATGATGATATCTCCGGAAGTGTGAATGAGTTCTTAGAAAAGTGCAAATGCATTCCATTTATGGTTCCCTTTGCGACTGATTTGCATAAGCAAACCATATTGGGGAGAAGCAAACCATATTGCAGAAGCAAACCAAGAAATGGTGAATATTCGGTTCAAATTGGTGAATCCAGAAAAGTGATGTAAAATTTTCCCAGCATGTATTAAATGTTAATGACATCTCCGGAAGTGTGAATGAGTTCTTAGTGTGAAAGAAAGTTTGACTTACCAGATTAGAAAGACAAGCAATATGACTTCGATCAAAGAAATTATATAAATGAATCGTCAAGAAATGGTGAATATTCGGTTCAAATTGGTGAATCCAGAAGATCAAAGAAATTATATAAATGAATCGTCAAGAAATGGTGAATATTCGGTTCAAATTGGTAAAATTTTCCCAGCATGTATTAAATGATGATGATATCTCCGGAAGTGTGAATGAGTTCTTAGAAAAGTGCAGATAAGTGATGTAAAATTTTCCCATCATGTATTAAATGATGATGATATCTCCGGAAGTGTGAATGAGTTCTTAGTGTGAAAGAAAGTTTGACTTACCAGATTAGAAAGACAAGCAATATGACTTCGATCAAAGAAATTATATAAATGAATCGTCAAGAAATGGTGAATATTCGGTTCAAATTGGTAAAATTTTCCCAGCATGTATTAAATGATGATGATATCTCCGGAAGTGTGAATGAGTTCTTAGAAAAGTGCAAATGCATTCCATTTATGGTTCCCTTTGCGACATGTATTAAATGATGATTAAATGATGATGAATCGTCAAGAAATGGTGAATATTCGGTTCAAATTGGTGAATCCAGAAGATCAAAGAAATTATATAAATGAATCGTCAAGAAATGGTGAATATTCGGTTCAAATTGGTAAAATTTTCCCAGCATGTTTTAAATGATGATGATCAAAGAAATTATATAAATGAATCGTCAAGAAATGGTGAATATTCGGTTCAAATTGGTAAAATTTTCCCAGCATGTATTAAATGATGATGATATCTCCGGAAGTGTGAATGAGTTCTTAGAAAAGTGCAAATGCATTCCATTTATGGTTCCCTTTGCGACATGTATTAAATGATGATTAAATGATGATGAATCGTCAAGAAATGGTGAATATTCGGTTCAAATTGGTGAATCCAGAAGATCAAAGAAATTATATAAATGAATCGTCAAGAAATGGTGAATATTCGGTTCAAATTGGTAAAATTTTCCCAGCATGTATTAAATGATGATGATCAAAGAAATTATATAAATGAATCGTCAAGAAATGGTGAATATTCGGTTCAAATTGGTAAAATTTTCCCAGCATGTATTAAATGATGATGATATCTCCGGAAGTGTGAATGAGTTCTTAGAAAAGTGCAAATGCATTCCATTTATGGTTCTCTTTGCGACATGTATTAAATGATGATTAAATGATGATGAATCGTCAAGAAATGGTGAATATTCGGTTCAAATTGGTGAATCCAGAAGATCAAAGAAATTATATAAATGAATCGTCAAGAAATGGTGAATATTCGGTTCAAATTGGTAAAATTTTCCCAGCATGTATTAAATGATGATGATCAAAGAAATTATATAAATGAATCGTCAAGAAATGGTGAATATTCGGTTCAAATTGGTAAAATTTTCCCAGCATGTATTAAATGATGATGATATCTCCGGAAGTGTGAATGAGTTCTTAGAAAAGTGCAAATGCATTCCATTTATGGTTCCCTTTGCGACATGTATTAAATGATGATTAAATGATGATGAATCGTCAAGAAATGGTGAATATTCGGTTCAAATTGGTGAATCCAGAAGATCAAAGAAATTATATAAATGAATCGTCAAGAAATGGTGAATATTCGGTTCAAATTGGTAAAATTTTTCCAGCATGTATTAAATGATGATGATCAAAGAAATTATATAAATGAATCGTCAAGAAATGGTGAATATTCGGTTCAAATTGGTAAAATTTTCCCAGCATGTATTAAATGATGATGATATCTCCGGAAGTGTGAATGAGTTCTTAGAAAAGTGCAAATGCATTCCATTTATGGTTCCCTTTGCGACATGTATTAAATGATGATTAAATGATGATGAATCGTCAAGAAATGGTGAATATTCGGTTCAAATTGGTGAATCCAGAAGATCAAAGAAATTATATAAATGAATCGTCAAGAAATGGTGAATATTCGGTTCAAATTGGTAAAATTTTCCCAGCATGTATTAAATGATGATGATCAAAGAAATTATATAAATGAATCGTCAAGAAATGGTGAATATTCGGTTCAAATTGGTAAAATTTTCTCAGCATGTATTAAATGATGATGATATCTCCGGAAGTGTGAATGAGTTCTTAGAAAAGTGCAAATGCATTTCATTTATGGTTCCCTTTGCGACATGCATTAAATGATGATTAAATGATGATGAATCGTCAAGAAATGGTTAATATTCGGTTCAAATTGGTGAATCCAGAAGATCAAAGAAATTATATAAATGAATCGTCAAGAAATGGTGAATATTCGGTTCAAATTGGTAAAATTTTCCCAGCATGTATTAAATGATGATGATCAAAGAAATTATATAAATGAATCGTCAAGAAATGGTGAATATTCGGTTCAAATTGGTAAAATTTTCCCAGCATGTATTAAATGATGATGATATCTCCGGAAGTGTGAATGAGTTCTTAGAAAAGTGCAAATGCATTCCATTTATGGTTCCCTTTGCGACATGTATTAAATGATGATTAAATGATGGTGAATCGTCAAAAAATGGTGAATATTCGGTTCAAATTGGTGAATCCAGAAGATCAAAGAAATTAAATAAATGAATCGTCAAGAAATGGTGAATATTCGGTTCAAATTGGTAAAATTTTCCCAGCATGTATTAAATGATGATGATCAAAGAAATTATATAAATGAATCGTCAAGAAATGGTGAATATTCGGTTCAAATTGGTAAAATTTTCCCAGCATGTATTAAATGATGATGATATCTCCGGAAGTGTGAATGAGTTCTTAGAAAAGTGCAAATGCATTCCATTTATGGTTCCCTTTGCGACATGTATTAAATGATGATTAAATGATGATGAATCGTCAAGAAATGGTGAATATTCGGTTCAAATTGGTGAATCCAGAAGATCAAAGAAATTATATAAATGAATCGTCAAGAAATGGTGAATATTCGGTTCAAATTGGTAAAATTTTTCCAGCATGTATTAAATGATGATGATCAAAGAAATTATATAAATGAATCGTCAAGAAATGGTGAATATTCGGTTCAAATTGGTAAAATTTTCCCAGCATGTATTAAATGATGATGATATCTCCGGAAGTGTGAATGAGTTCTTAGAAAAGTGCAAATGCATTCCATTTATGGTTCCCTTTGCGACATGTATTAAATGATGATTAAGTGATGATGAATCGTCAGGAAACGGTGAATATTCGGTTCAAATTGGTGAATTCAGAAGATCAAAGAAATTATATAAATGAATCGTCAAGAAATGGTGAATATTCGGTTCAAACTGGTAAAATTTTCCCAGCATGTGTTAAATGATGATGATCAAAGAAATTATATAAATGAATCGTCAAGAAATGGTGAATATTCGGTTCAAATTGGTAAAATTTTCCCAGCATGTATTAAATGATGATGATATCTCCGGAAGTGTGAATGAGTTCTTAGAAAAGTGCAAATGCATTTCATTTATGGTTCCCTTTGCGACATGTATTAAATGATGATTAAATGATGATGAATCGTCAAGAAATGGTGAATATTCGGTTCAAATTGGTGAATCCAGAAGATCAAAGAAATTATATAAATGAATCGTCAAGAAATGGTGAATATTCGGTTCAAATTGGTAAAATTTTCCCAGCATGTATTAAATGATGATGATCAAAGAAATTATATAAATGAATCGTCAAGAAATGGTGAATATTCGGTTCAAATTGGTAAAATTTTCCCAGCATGTATTAAATGATGATGATATCTCCGGAAGTGTGAATGAGTTCTTAGAAAAGTGCAAATGCATTCCATTTATGGTTCCCTTTGCGACATGTATTAAATGATGATTAAATGATGATGAATCGTCAAGAAATGGTGAATATTCGGTTCAAATTGGTGAATCCAGAAGATCAAAGAAATTATATAAATGAATCGTCAAGAAATGGTGAATATTCGGTTCAAATTGGTAAAATTTTCCCAGCATGTATTAAATGATGATGATCAAAGAAATTATATAAATGAATCGTCAAGAAATGGTGAATATTCGGTTCAAATTGGTAAAATTTTCCCGGCATGTATTAAATGATGATGATATCTCCGGAAGTGTGAATGAGTTCTTAGAAAAGTGCAAATGCATTTCATTTATGGTTCCCTTTGCGACATGTATTAAATGATGATCAAATGATGATGAATCGTCAAGAAATGGTGAATATTCGGTTCAAATTGGTGAATCCAGAAGATCAAAGAAATTATATAAATGAATCGTCAAGAAATGGTGAATATTCGGTTCAAATTGGTAAAATTTTCCCAGCATGTATTAAATGATGATGATCAAAGAAATTATATAAATGAATCGTCAAGAAATGGTGAATATTCGGTTCAAATTGGTAAAATTTTCCCAGCATGTATTAAATGATGATGATATCTCCGGAAGTGTGAATGAGTTCTTAGAAAAGTGCAAATGCATTTCATTTATGGTTCCCTTTGCGACATGTATTAAATGATGATTAAATGATGATGAATCGTCAAGAAATGGTGAATATTCGGTTCAAATTGGTGAATCCAGAAGATCAAAGAAATTATATAAATGAATCGTCAAGAAATGGTGAATATTCGGTTCAAATTGTTAAAATTTTCCCAGCATGTATTAAATGATGATGATCAAAGAAATTATATAAATGAATCGTCAAGAAATGGTGAATATTCGGTTCAAATTGGTAAAACTTTCCCAGCATGTATTAAATGATGATGATATCTCCGGAAGTGTGAATGAGTTCTTATTGTGAAAGAAAGTTCGACTTACCAGATTAGAAAGACAAGCAATATGACTTCGATCAAAGAAATTATATAAATGAATCGTCAAGAAATGGTGAATATTCGGTTCAAATTGGTGAATCCAGAAGATCAAAGAAATTATATAAATGAATCGTCAAGAAATGGTGAATATTCGGTTCAAATTGGTAAAATTTTCCCAGCATGTATTAAATGATGATGATATCTCCGGAAGTGTGAATGAGTTCTTAGAAAAGTGCAGATAAGTGATGTAAAATTTTCCCAGCATGTATTAAATGATGATGATATCTCCGGAAGTGTGAATGAGTTCTTAGTGTGAAAGAAAGTTTGACTTACCAGATTAGAAAGACAAGCAATATGACTTCGATCAAAGAAATTATATAAATGAATCGTCAAGAAATGGTGAATATTCGGTTCAAATTGGTGAATCCAGAAGATCAAAGAAATTATATAAATGAATCGTCAAGAAATGGTGAATATTCGGTTCAAATTGGTAAAATTTTCCCAGCATGTATTAAATGATGATGATATCTCCGGAAGTGTGAATGAGTTCTTAGAAAAGTGCAGATAAGTGATGCAAAATTTTCCCAGCATGTATTAAATGATGATGATATCTCCGGAAGTGTGAATGAGTTCTTAGTGTGAAAGAAAGTTTGACTTACCAGATTAGAAAGACAAGCAATATGACTTCGATCAAAGAAATTATATAAATGAATCGTCAAGAAATGGTGAATATTCGGTTCAAATTGGTGAATCCAGAAGATCAAAGAAATTATATAAATGAATCGTCAAGAAATGGTGAATATTCGGTTCAAATTGGTAAAATTTTCCCAGCATGTATTAAATGATGATGACATCTCCGGAAGTGTGAATGAGTTCTTAGAAAAGTGCAGATAAGTGATGCAAAATTTTCCCAGCATGTATTAAATGATGATGATATCTCCGGAAGTGTGAATGAGTTCTTAGTGTGAAAGAAAGTTTGACTTACCAGATTAGAAAGACAAGCAATATGACTTCGATCAAAGAAATTATATAAATGAATCGTCAAGAAATGGTGAATATTCGGTTCAAATTGGTGAATCCAGAAGATCAAAGAAATTATATAAATGAATCGTCAAGAAATGGTGAATATTCGGTTCAAATTGGTAAAATTTTCCCAGCATGTATTAAATGATGATGATATCTCCGGAAGTGTGAATGAGTTCTTAGAACAGTGCAGATAAGTGATGTAAAATTTGCCCAGCATGTATTAAATGATGATGATATCTCCGGAAGTGTGAATGAGTTCTTAGTGTGAAAGAAAGTTTGACTTACCAGATTAGAAAGACAAGCAATATGACTTCGATCAAAGAAATTATATAAATGAATCGTCAAGAAATGGTGAATATTCGGTTCAAATTGGTGAATCCAGAAGATCAAAGAAATTATATAAATGAATCGTCAAGAAATGGTGAATATTCGGTTCAAATTGGTAAAATTTTCCCAGCATGTATTAAATGATGATGATATCTCCGGAAGTGTGAATGAGTTCTTAGAACAGTGCAGATAAGTGATGTAAAATTTGCCCAGCATGTATTAAATGATGATGATATCTCCGGAAGTGTGAATGAGTTCTTAGTGTGAAAGAAAGTTTGACTTACCAGATTAGAAAGACAAGCAATATGACTTCGATCAAAGAAATTATATAAATGAATCGTCAAGAAATGGTGAATATTCGGTTCAAATTGGTAAAATTTTCCCAGCATGTATTAAATGATGATGATATCTCCGGAAGTGTGAATGAGTTCTTAGAAAAGTGCAAATGCATTCCATTTATGGTTCCCTTTGCGACATGTATTAAATGATGATTAAATGATGATGAATCGTCAAGAAATGGTGAATATTCGGTTCAAATTGGTGAATCCAGAAGATCAAAGAAATTATATAAATGAATAGTCAAGAAATGGTGAATATTCGGTTCAAATTGGTAAAATTTTACCAGCATGTATTAAATGATGATGATCAAAGAAATTATATAAATGAATCGTCAAGAAATGGTGAATATTCGGTTCAAATTGGTAAAATTTTCCCAGCATGTATTAAATGATGATGATATCTCCGGAAGTGTGAATGAGTTCTTAGAAAAGTGCAAATGCATTTCATTTATGGTTCCCTTTGCGACATGTATTAAATGATGATTAAATGATGATGAATCGTCAAGAAATGGTGAATATTCGGTTCAAATTGGTGAATCCAGAAGATCAAAGAAATTATATAAATGAATCGTCAAGAAATGGTGAATATTCGGTTCAAATTGGTAAAATTTTCCCAGCATGTATTAAATGATGATGATCAAAGAAATTATATAAATGAATCTTCAAGAAATGGTGAATATTCGGTTCAAATTGGTAAAATACTCCCAGCATGTATTAAATGATGATGATATCTCCGGAAGTGTGAATGAGTTCTTAGAAAAGTGCAAATGCATTCCATTTATGGTTCCCTTTGCGACATGTATTAAATGATGATTAAATGATGATGAATCGTCAAGAAATGGTGAATATTCGGTTCAAATTGGTGAATCCAGAAGATCAAAGAAATTATATAAATGAATCGTCAAGAAATGGTGAATATTCGGTTCAAATTGGTAAAATTTTCCCAGCATGTATTAAATGATGATGATCAAAGAAATTATATAAATGAATCGTCAAGAAATGGTGAATATTCGGTTCAAATTGGTAAAATTTTCCCAGCATGTATTAAATGATGATGATATCTCCGGAAGTGTGAATGAGTTCTTAGAAAAGTGCAAATGCATTCCATTTATGGTTCCCTTTGCGACAAGTATTAAATGATGATTAAATGATGATGAATCGTCAAGAAATGGTGAATATTCGGTTCAAATTGGTGAATCCAGAAGATCAAAGAAATTATATAAATGAATCGTCAAGAAATGGTGAATATTCGGTTCAAATTGGTAAAATTTTCCCAGCATGTATTAAATGATGATGATATCTCCGGAAGTGTGAATGAGTTCTTAGAAAAGTGCAGATAAGTGATGTAAAATTTTCCCAGCATGTATTAAATGATGATGATATCTCCGGAAGTGTGAATGAGTTCTTAGTGTGAAAGAAAGTTTGACTTACCAGATTAGAAAGACAAGAAATATGACTTCGATCAAAGAAATTATATAAATGAATCGTCAAGAAATGGTGAATATTCGGTTCAAATTGGTAAAATTTTCCCAGCATGTATTAAATGATGATGATATCTCCGGACGTGTGAATGAGTTCTTAGAAAAGTGCAAATGCATTCCATTTATGGTTCCCTTTGCGACATGTATTAAATGATGATTAAATGATGATGAATCGTCAAGAAATGGTGAATATTCGGTTCAAATTGGTGAATCCAGAAGATCAAAGAAATTATATAAATGAATTGTCAAGAAATGGTGAATATTCGGTTCAAATTGGTAAAATTTTCCCAGCATGTATTAAATGATGATGATCAAAGAAATTATATAAATGAATCGTCAAGAAATGGTGAATATTCGGTTCAAATTGGTAAAATTTTCCCAGCATGTATTAAATGATGATGATATCTCCGGAAGTGTGAATGAGTTCTTAGAAAAGTGCAAATGCATTTCATTTATGGTTCCCTTTGCGACATGTATTAAATGATGATTAAATGATGATGAATCGTCAAGAAATGGTGAATATTCGGTTCAAATTGGTGAATCCAGAAGATCAAAGAAATTATATAAATGAATCGTCAAGAAATGGTGAATATTCGGTTCAAATTGGTAAAACTTTCCCAGCATGTATTAATTGATGATGATCAAAGAAATTATATAAATGAATCGTCAAGAAATGGTGAATATTCGGTTCAAATTGGTAAAATTTTCCCAGCATGTATTAAATGATGATGATATCTCCGGAAGTGTGAATGAGTTCTTAGAAAAGTGCAAATGCATTCCATTTATGGTTCCCTTTGCGACATGTATTAAATGATGATTAAATTATGATGAATCGTCAAGAAATGGTGAATATTCGGTTCAAATTGGTGAATCCAGAAGATCAAATAAATTATATAAATGAATCGTCAAGAAATGGTGAATATTCGGTTCAAATTGGTAAAATTTTCCCAGCATGTATTAAATGATGATGATCAAAGAAATTATATAAATGAATCGTCAAGAAATGGTGAATATTCGGTTCAAATTGGTAAAATTTTTCCAGCATGTATTAAATGATGATGATATCTCCGGAAGTGTGAATGAGTTCTTAGAAAAGTGCAAATGCATTAAATGTATTAAATGATGATGATATCTCCGGAAGTGTGAATGAGTTCTTAGTGTGAAAGAAAGTTTGACTTACCAGATTAGAAAGACAAGCAATATGACTTCGATCAAAGAAATTATATAAATGAATCGTCAAGAAATGGTGAATATTCGGTTCAAATTGGTGAATCCAGAAGATCAAAGAAATTATATAAATGAATCGTCAAGAAATGGTGAATATTCGGTTCAAATTGGTAAAATTTTCCCAGCATGTATTAAATGATGATGATATCTCCGGAATTGTGAATGAGTTCTTAGAAAAGTGCAGATAAGTGATGTAAAATTTTCCCAGCATGTATTAAATGATGATGATATCTCCGGAAGTGTGAATGAGTTCTTAGTGTGAAAGAAGGTTTGACTTACCAGATTAGAAAGACAAGCAATATGACTTCGATCAAAGAAATTATATAAATGAATCGTCAAGAAATGGTGAATATTCGGTTCAAATTGGTGAATCCAGAAGATCAAAGAAATTATATAAATGAATCGTCAAGAAATGGTGAATATTCGGTTCAAATTGGTAAAATTTTCCCAGCATGTACTAACTGATGATGATCAAAGAAATTATATAAATGAATCGTCAAGAAATGGTGAATATTCGGTTCAAATTGGTAAAATTTTTCCAGCATGTATTAAATGATGATGATATCTCCGGAAGTGTGAATGAGTTCTTAGAAAAGTGCAAATGCATTCCATTTATGGTTCCCTTTGCGACATGTATTAAATGATGATTAAATTATGATGAATCGTCAAGAAATGGTGAATATTCGGTTCAAATTGGTGAATCCAGAAGATCAAATAAATTATATAAATGAATCGTCGAGAAATGGTGAATATTCGGTTCAAATTGGTAAAATTTTCCCAGCATGTATTAAATGATGATGATCAAAGAAATTATATAAATGAATCGTCAAGAAATGGTGAATATTCGGTTCAAATTGGTAAAATTTTTCCAGCATGTATTAAATGATGATGATATCTCCGGAAGTGTGAATGAGTTCTTAGAAAAGTGCAAATGCATTAAATGTATTAAATGATGATGATATCTCCGGAAGTGTGAATGAGTTCTTAGTGTGAAAGAAAGTTTGACTTACCAGATTAGAAAGACAAGCAATATGACTTCGATCAAAGAAATTATATAAATGAATCGTCAAGAAATGGTGAATATTCGGTTCAAATTGGTGAATCCAGAAGATCAAAGAAATTATATAAATGAATCGTCAAGAAATGGTGAATATTCGGTTCAAATTGGTAAAATTTTCCCAGCATGTATTAAATGATGATGATATCTCCGGAAGTGTGAATGAGTTCTTAGAAAAGTGCAGATAAGTGATGTAAAATTTTCCCAGCATGTATTAAATGATGATGATATCTCCGGAAGTGTGAATGAGTTCTTAGTGTGAAAGAAAGTTTGACTTACCAGATTAGAAAGACAAGCAATATGACTTCGATCAAAGAAATTATATAAATGAATCGTCAAGAAATGGTGAATATTCGGTTCAAATTGGTGAATCCAGAAGATCAAAGAAATTATATAAATGAATCGTCAAGAAATGGTGAATATTTGGTTCAAATTGGTAAAATTTTCCCAGCATGTATTAAATGATGATGATATCTCCGGAAGTGTGAATGAGTTCTTAGAAAAGTGCAAATGCATTCCATTTATGGTTCCCTTTGCGACTGATTTGCAGAAGCAAACCATATTGGGTAACCTTTGCGACCCCCACTATAAATCAAGGTGCTAAGATTAGTTCTGTATCTTGACTTTTTCACACTGATGATGGGTATATATACAGCTGATTTTTGAGTCCTTTTTCATCCCCAAATTCAAATCACCATCTTGATCTAATAATCAGATCTCTCCTGTAAATCTCTAAATTCTACTGTAAAATATCATTTTGTTATTCTCTCATTTTTGAGAAATTAATTCTTTTACTTAGTTAAAAACGCTTTTTATTCCGCTTGCGAAAGTCCATAACCCAACAGATACAAAAATTTTGGTAATGAAAAAACAGTTATGAAAAACTTTCATCCACCCTCTTGTTTCCCTGACATTTTACTTTGACTTCAACAGTCAATTGCTCTCTATTGCTTTAATATATAATACAAGACAATAGCAAAATTAGTATTCGCAAAAATCACAATATGTTGATTTTCAATACAATTTTTGTCAAGTAAAACTAACTCAGTCTGTGAATTTAAACCTCGTTGGGGCAAATTGTTCAACGATAGATGGCTCCTACTTTCAAACATTGATAATCCGTTCACGCATTTAAATAAGCGAAAATAAAATTGTATGTCATAATACTGCAGCAATATAATGACCAATTTTTTGTCCTTTCTCTTCAGATATTTGTCAAACAACTGCATAATAGTGGTGGAGGGTCTTCACACAATGCAGTGTCTGAGAGAGTTGTGCGTGGACAGTCAAAGACTACCACCTGGAGAGAAATTGATATTTGACCCACGCACTGTCATCAACATCAGCCCCACTATTGAGGTAAAAGTAGCAAACCACAACATGAGGTTAACTTCTGCTTGAAAAAGACATATTTTTCAGAACAACACATTCTTATGAGCAAACTTTTCAGCTGCGTTGATACGGAAATTCAGAGCCGATCTTAAACACTTAACGTGTTTCATTATGCAAATTTGAAGCTCAAAACCTCGATGTAATTAAAGAGACTGCGCAGCTGCTCGAAATAAATACAAATTTTAAAATGAACCAAGAGTGAAGTGAAAAGGAAAACAAGGAGGCTCGGTAATGTGCGTTCGCACATTAAGTTCCGACCCCGCACATCTACATTTTTCACTTAATTGTCTACTAAATGAGATTTAAAAAGTTAACATATCAACATATCGTTCAACAAACTATTAAAAGAACACAACAATCTACTCTAGAGGGCCTATGAGACCTGTGGCTACCATAATATGACTACCAGAAAAGACGGCAATACAAATCAATTAGTTACAAATATTAATTACGACCAAAACTCTCTGACCATTTTTTGAAAACCACTAATAGCCAAATAAAAATGGCATCAGATAAAATTTATACTAAGAAGATTAACCGGTAAATTTTAGGAACAAAATACGGGACTTTTTCTCAATGCGTTTATTAAAACATTGCTTTTTTTAAAAAAAAGAATTAAATTCGAACTGATTAGAAACAATAGGCATCAAATGAAATCATTGAGAGAGTCTTTTATACCTCAATAGAGAGTCTTTCATTATCCAGGATATGTCATTCGACTAAAGAAAGAACGACAAAAACAGGCAAAAACGAAAAATTTGCACAAAAATTTATGCACGAAAATTATGCCCCAATCAATTAAATATTAAGTTGATCACTAAAAACAATAAAAATCTTCGTTTGCATTTTTTGCAGGTGACAACATTTGTAAATCAAATGACGCCCATTATTGTGATACTGTGAAAAGAAAAGAAAAACCTTCAAAAAAGGGGCAAATATGCAAAAAAAAAATTACGAAAATTGGTGTTATGAATACTGGTTGTTCCAAGAAGAAAGACCTTTTGAGGAAAAAAGAACCGTTATGAAGACCAAATTGTATTTCAAAAGCTAAATAATGTGAATTAATTGTAGAGATGCTTAGCTACAATTTAACAGAAATAAAATCAGCAGATCTCAAAAATCTATCTCTTTAATATTGAAAACAAATATTTTCAAAAAGCATAGCCAACAAAAATTTTCGACTAAAAGAGTACACATTTTGCCTTTCAACTACTCGGAAAACTGATTGCGACTGTTATTGATGAGACTAAATCATAAGACTATAAAATAACATTAAATACAAGCTGAACTAATAAGTTTCACAAAAAACTTTACGAAACCACAGTTTTGAAGCCATTAAATTTATAAGATGATAACCTCGAGAATGTAACATCTTTATTTGCGTCTCCTTTGGTCATCATAACGTATTTTTGTGAAACACCTATCACAAAATGACAACAAAAAACCACAAAAACTGAAAAGTATCTAAACTTCTCAAAACTCATCTGAAACAAATTGTCTAAGCCCTGAAGACATCGTTTAAAAAGTTCAAACAACAGGAAAATTATTGTTTGAATGAACAAAACAATAAAAAGAGCTCTAAATAATTAGGCTACTTTAAGAAAATGATACACTATAGTAAAATACGAAAAAAAACGCAAACCAGAAAAAAAAGCGATGTTGAAGAATACTATTTCTTTTTTTAGAAAATTAATTCGAAAGTCAAAACAAACATAAACTATTTACCGATATTAGCTATTAATTTCATTTGTTTATCTATAGTTGGCCACTGAAACTTTAAATTACACAATATTTGGCATATGACTACAAAAATTAACAAATAAACGGCAAAAATAGAGAACTCTACCAATTTCTTCAAGAGAACGGCGTCGCAGCCCTTCAAACCATATGTGATGAAAAGAAAATATATGTTCAGTTTCAAATGTTTCAAAGTTTTTTTTTCAGTTAGATTGTCAAGTAATGTACAATTTTACAAAAAAAACAAAAACAACATCAAAAATGGGCAATTTTGCACAAAAATCAGAAAATTTTGTATGAAAACTCGTAGTACCAAAAGCAAGAAAACCTTCTATTCAAACAATCGGCCACAAAAATATTTTGTATACTACAAGAAGGAAATGTTGACCTGTAATTACTGAGAATAAGCAAAATGTTGACTAGAATAATATAAAAAACTTACAAGTTCAAAAAATTTTAGCCAAAAAAACTTCAATCAAACAATTCAACAACGCTCTTCTATCTCTAACGGTAACAATAACACTTTGCCGTTAAAAATTGTAACTTATTTTGAATTATATTAGTGAAATTGTGCCAAATTTTAGCAAAAAAATTAATGAAAATGTGAACAAAAACAGTCGAATGTTTACAAAACTTTAAACCTCGATAACTCCCTGTAAAAAACGAAAATCGAAAAGATCTTTTTAATTCCACATTCTACGCTGGAAGGTCTTTTTAATGATACCACTCACAATTCTCTACGATGAATATATCGATCGGCCAAATTTGACTGAACAACAAAAAAAACTCAGTTGAGTATATAGTTCCTCCCTCCCCACTAAAGTGGGGTCGGAACAAAAAGGAAATTTGAAAATGCGCAGATTTCAGTGAAATTTTTCTTGCCCACTCTAGCATTCTAGATTTCAATTCAAGCACACATGTCATGTAATAATACTGTCAACAGAAGACGCAGAGACAAACAGCTCAACTAAAAGTATTTGATATGGTCAAAAATCTACTACAGAAAGTAGAGATTTAGATGAAGTACGCAATTTTTGCGCATTGGCAGAATTCTCAATGATTCCGAATCTCTAATTGGCCAAAAACTAAGCAGATAGTAACCTGTACATATCATTTATTGACCTGACAGTAGTATGGTAATCCGCCATATGACTGTAGGGGGTGGGGGTCCGACCCCCCCCCCCTACAAGACTTTTTACCACCGAAAAACTGATTTTCTCTTTGTGAAACCAAGGTTTTTGGTTAAGTTTCGTCAGCCTGTGAGAAGTTCTTATGTTAAGCCGGCTGGCTCAACTTAACCAAAAAACTTGGTTTCACAAAGAGAAAATCAGTTTCTCGGTGGTAAAAATTCTTGTAGGGGGTGGGGTTCGGACACCCGCCCCGACAGTCAAATGGCAGATTTCCGCTGTTGCAATGTTCGCTGTATATAGAATTAGGATTTACCTAAGTTTTGAACTCTCACTAAATCTTTTTGGTGAAAACATAAAAAATCTGATATAAGACACCAGAAGCCTAAAATTTTTCAAAAATTTCAAAATTTTTTTTCGAAAATTTTTCAAAGTTTTTCAAAGTCCTAAAATGGTCTGAAATGGATTTTGCTCTATAAAAGAGCACTCAAAAGTGATTTTTTGTTCACTTCACTTTTTTATCTATGCAGTGTGGGGGTCGAAACATACAAAACTTTCAAATTTTTGAGAGAAATTTTTCAAAATTTTTCAAAGTCTTAAAATGGTATGAAATGGATTTTGCGCTATGAAAGAGAACTCAAAATTGATTTTTTGACGACTTCATTTTTTCAGCCATGCATTACAGTGGTCGAAACAGAAAAAAATTTCAAATTTTTGAGAAAAAAATTGTAAAATTTTTCGAAGTCCTATAATGGTCTGGAATGGATTTTGCGCAATAAAAGAGCACACAAAAGTGATTTTTCGAGAACTTCAATTTGTTCAACTAAGTAGGGCATGAGAAACTCAGGTTCTGAAAAAGTCTTAAATAAGTCAAAGAACTGTCAGAAGCAGCTTTTGTTGAAATTACTTTTGCAAATGTGCAGTATGATGTCTAAAACAAGTCTTTGTATACAATTTAGTCTTTAGTTTTTGTATACAATTGTAACTATGTATGTTTCTATCTAAACAAGTACGTCTGTTTGCTTGCATGTGTTCAAAATTGAAATTTTTTATGTATGAATGAGCAATTGAAAGAAATCGAAGAATGAAAATGTTTTTTGTATAAAATTATGCGTATTCATGTATATAGTCGTGAAAGTGTATATATTTGTTTATAAGTAAATATAACTGTGCTTAAGTTTAGTAATAGGTTTGTATGAGTATGAGCTGGAATGTATGCTTGCGTGTAGGAGTTCTAAATGTTTGTATATGTCAAGACATTTTTGGTTTTATGTGTGTACGTTTTTCTTGATGTTTACGGTGGAATGTATTTATATATGTCTGAATGTGTTTATGTATTTATGTATTTATATGCATGCAAGTCTGATAAGAGAGAGAGAGAGAGAAGTCCCTGGAGGGCAATTTAGCTGTTTAGGAGAATGTTGTTATTTTTTTCCACGGTTCATTATTATTATATCTTGCAAACAGATTTTGACCTTCAGCGTTGTTAAACTCACGCTTTTGTCCTTTAAACATTGGCAAGCAGAACGTCACAACAGGAGACGATTACAATTTTTTAATGTTCTAAGCATGCTTTTTTTGAAAACAAACTTCTCAACACTTTTTCAGCTACCCTTTCAGGATTGAGCATGATTATTTACAGGACAAATGTATTTGAGATAAATTGTTGAGAAATAAACAATAAACTGAGCTGAGTAAAAAGAATATATTCTGTTAAAAAAACAGAAAAAGTTGGTGGGGAAACTATGATATGCAGGGGCAGCCGGCACTTTTTACTTAAAAAAATTAGAATGATAGGAATTCATCAAGAGCGTGAATCAGAGAAAAATTCTTGAATCAAATATGCTCAGCATTCTGTAAACCTGTCCTAACATTTTGGATTAATTATTGTTCTGTCGACGTTTTAAAATAACATTACCGTAACGATATTTGATAGAGCATCGGAAAGAGGTACATACAGAGGAACTTGAAATTAAAAAGAACAGAGTCTATATATCATAAAATTGGGCTAAGAAGTCTGGCAAACATTTCGGAATTGAACACAACACTACTGCTACCTACTACTGCTACTACCAAATACTACATCTACTGTCTACTACTACCTACTAGTAGTACCTACAACTACTAATAGATACTACCAATACTAACTACTGCAACTACTTATTGCTTCTAAGTTACACTAGTACCTACTACTACTCACTTTTTACTACCTTCAAACATTATTTTCTTTACCTTATTTACAACAATGTTCTTTTCTACAGAACGAAAACATTTCCTATATCTAGACACTCGTTTAGCATAAACAATAGACGCTTTTGTCTATTTTAATGTAACGTGTTGTGACTGACGCAGACCGACAGACATTATCCGTCAATATTTTCAACAAATCATCAATTAATTGAAGTTTTTTAAGGATATGAAAAACTCTAAAGCTTTGTTGCATACATTAACTCAGCACTTTTCAACTTAATGTTAATATTCTGAATTAACAATTACAAACATCCGTAGTATGATATATCAGGTGGTATTTAATTAATTAAATCAATGTAGGGTTTTTACTGTTTAGCAAAGGAGTCTAATTTTTAAAACTTCAATTAAATTTCATTTTATGTTCTGTTTTTTGAAGTGCAACTTTTTGTGTATTTTTCTTACTTATGGCGGATCAGTCATAAGCTTAAGTTTTTTGTTCAAAAGCTGAGTTTTTTGTTTATTCAGTGTATGAAGTCTGATATCAATTGCAATTAACTGAAAGATATAAAAAGCAAACTTAAAGTTCTAGTTTGAAGGATTTTATGGCGTAAACATTGAGTGCTTCACAACGGCGCTGCACTATTTCTTCTTATAATATCAACCCTACAAAAATATGCTTGCTTCCGAAAAGTCTATCGTGTGTACCTAAATGGAAACAAATACTTTACCACGTACTTACATTATCCAAACAACTGCGGTTTGACTGTATATAGTTGTTTTCATTTGATTATTCAAAGTCACTTATTATTTCAGTTGTAAGGTGTTACACAACTTTTTCTGAATCCTTACTTTTCAGCTTTTGGTATAATCTGGAAACTGCTGGGACAGCTTGCCAAAAGAACAATATATTAGTTGAGTTTCAAAATGAACCTCAGCATCGGCTAACGATGTGTTCCCAGCTAAGACTGTAATTGTGAAATTGCTGTTCAAAGAAAAATTCAGCGCTACATGATTTTGCAATTTTGCTATATACGCTTCTTCCTAAATTTCATTGAAATTCATTTAATCTTTGTTTATCTGAAAAAAATGAAAAATAAATCAACCTCATCAAACGTTTCTCAGCAAAAATGAGTCAAACCTTAAATATAGAGGATAAGGTGAACAAAATTTTGTTTGTTTTCGACATCCGCTTACATTAAACGTACATTAAATCGTTCCAAGAAGTACTTTTTTGTTTATTTTGGAACAAAAAAATTCAAAACTCAATCGGAAATGGTATGGCTTTGGATGATCAAGTATAATAAAATGGAGAAACATGGCCGATCATTTTACCTAAAAGTTGAACTTTTGAATTCAAGTTTGAGTGTTTGATCTAAAAATGGTATTCAAAGGTAATTGACAAAAAAAGTGCTTCATTGTTAGTATTCAAAACTCAACAATCGGAGACCGCATGGACTTCGATAAGCGAGTATATTAAAATGGTGATTCTTGACAATCACTCTCCATAAAAGTTAAAGTTGTGAGATAGTGTTCAAGTTTGTCATCTAAAAACACTATTCAAAGATAATTGATTTTTAGAAAAGACTACTTTTGGTGTTGTGACCGTGTAACTTTGAATTACCAAATATAAAATGGGAAAACATGGCCTATCGCTCTATTTAAAAGTTCAAGTTCAAGTTTGAGTTTGTGATCTAAAGATAGTATTCATGTGATGATTACCTCATAATAATTGAGTTATGTTATACAGTTGCGAACGCAGAACAAATGAAACACGTTCTCACAACCTAATTGAACTACTCCTAACTATATATGTAAAAAAAAGCAAAAGAGACTTTCTGGTTTTACTAAGCTTTTTGATATAGTTTAGATTTTTTCCTATAATTTATCTTAAATTTGTTAGACAAAAGTTAAAAAATTTGAAGTATATATTCAACATAGGACATGAGAAATTCAGGTTCTGGAAAAGTCTGAAATAAGTCAAAGAACTGTCAGAAGCAATTTTTGTTAAAATTACTTTTGCAAATGTGCAGTATGATGTCTAAAACAAGTCTTTAGTTTTTGTATACAATTGTAACTATGTGTGTTTCTATCTAAACAAGTACGTCCGTTTGCTTGCATGTGTTCAAAATTGAAATTTTTTATGTATGAATGAGCAATTGAAAGAAATCGAAGAATGAAAATTTTATGTATAAAATTATGCGTAATCATGTATATAGTCGCGAAAGTGTATATATTTGTTTATAAGTAAGTATAACTGTGCTTAAGTTTAGTAATATGTTTGTATGAGTATGACCTGGATTGTATGCTTGCGTGTAGAATTTCTAAATGTTTGTATATGTCAAGACATTTTTGGTTTTATGTGTGTACGTTTTTCTTGATGTTTACGGTGGAATGTATTTATATATGTCTGAATGTGTTTATGTATTTATGTATTTATATGCATGCAAGTCTGACAAGAGAGAGAGAGAGAGAGAGAGAGAGAGAGAGAGAGAGAAAGAGAGAGAGAGAGAAGTTCCTGGAGGGCAATTTAGCTGTTTAAAAGAATGTTGTTATTTTTTTCCACGGTTCATTATTATTATATCTTGCAAACAGATTTTGACCTTCAGCGTTGTTAAACTCACACTTTTGTACTTTAAACATTGGCAAGCAGAACGTCACAACAGGAGACGATTACAATTTTTTAATGTTCTAAGCATGCTTTTTTTGAAAACAAACTTCTCATTTCTTTTTCAGCTACCCTTTCAGGATTGAGCAAGATTATTTACAGGACAAATGTATTTGGGATAAATTGTTGATGGATAAACAATAAACTGAGCTGAGTGAAAAGAATATATTCTGATAAAAAAACACAAAAAGTTGGTGGGGAGACTAAGATATTCAGGGGCAGCCGGCACTTTTTACTTAAATAAATTAGAATGGTAGGAATTCGTCAAGAACGAGAATCAGAGAAACATTGTAATGATGTACAAGAAGTGTAATTTCCACTGGAACTGTAAAACGCGCCAAATATTTAAAGTTAAATAGCCCCTTGAACAATGAAGCAAGAGCGGACGCAACCTCTGAATCTGCGGGGGGTTGCTAGAAACAGCTTCAGTGGTGTATAGGTCTTGCTTACGTATTGGGAATAATACTAGTAGATAATGCATGCTGGTATTGAAATCAAAACAAACGCTAATCGCTTCTTCAGTAAATGTGGAAGTAAATTACCAGAGCACCCCAAGCCAACAGATGTCAAAAAAGTTCAAAATAGTTCTTTCTTGAATCAAATATGCTCAGCATTCTGTAACCCTGTCTTAACATTTTGGAATAATTATTGTTCTGTCGATGTTTTAAAATAACATTACCGTAACGATATTTGATAGAGCATCGGAAAGAGGTACATACAGAGGAACTTGAAATTAAAAAGAACAGAGTCTATATATCATAAAATTGGGCTAAGAAGTCTGGCAAACATTTCGGAATTGAACACAACACTACTGCTACATACTACTGCTTCTACCAAATACTACATCTACTGTCTACTACTACCTACTAGCAGTACCTACAACTACTAATAGATACTACCAATACTAACTACTGCAACTACTTATTGCTTCTAAGTTACACTAGTACCTACTACTACTCACTTTTTACTACCTTCAAATATTATTTTCTTTACCTTATCTACAACAATGTTTTTTTTGTTTTTCTAAAAAACGAAAGCAATTCTTATTTCTAGACAATCGTTTATCATAAACAATACAAGCTTTTGTCTATTTTAAGGTAACGTGTTGTGACTGACGCAGACCGACAGACAGTATCCGTCAATATTTTCAACAAATCATCAAGTGTTTGACGTTTTTTAAGGATATGAAAAACTCTAAAGCTTTGTTGCATACATTAACTCAGCATTTTTCAACTTAATGTTAATTTTCTGAATTAAAAATTACAAACATCCGTAGATTGATATATCAGCTGGTATTTAATTAATTAAATCAATGTAGGGTTTTTGCTGTTTAGCGAAGGAGTCTAATTTTTAAAACTTCAATTAAATTTCATTTTTTGTTCTGTTTTTTGAGGTGCAACTTTTTGTGTATTTTTCTTACTTATGGTGGATCAGTCATAAGCTTAAGTGTTTTGTTCAAAAGCTGAGTTTTTTTGTTTATTCAGTGTATGAAGTCTGATATCAATTGCAATAACTGAAAGATATAAAAAGCAAACTTGAAATTCTAGTTTGAAGGATTTTTTGGCGTATACATTGAGTGCTTCACAACGGCGCTGCACTATTTCTTCTTATAATATCAACCCTACAAAAATATGCTTGCTTCCGAAAAGTCTATCGTGTGTACCTAAATGGAAACAAATACTTTACCACGTACTTACATTATCCAAACAACTGCGGTTTGACTGTATATAGTTGTTTTCATTTGATTATTCAAAGTCACTTATTATTTCAGTTGTAAGGTTTTACACAACTTTTTCTGAATCCTTACTTTTCAGCTTTTGGTATAATCTGGAAACTGCTGGGACAGCTTGCCAAAAGAACAATATATTAGTTGAGTTTCAAAATGAACCTCAGCATCGGCTAACGATGTGTTCCCAGCTAAGACTGTAATTGTGAAATTGCTGTTCAAAGAAAAATTCAGCGCTACATGATTTTGCAATTTTGCTATATACGCTTCTTCCTAAATTTCATTGAAATTCATTTAATCTTTGTTTATCTGAAAAAAAATGAAAAATAAATCAACCTCATCAAACGTTTCTCAGCAAAAATGAGTCAAACAGTCTTGTTGGGTTTGTGAACTCAAACAAAACCTTAAATATAGAGGTTAAGGTGAACAAAATTTTGTTTGTTTTTAACATCTGCTTACATTAAACTGACATTAAATCGTTCCAGGAAGTACTTTTTTGTTTATTTTTGAACAAAAAAACTTCAAAACTCAATCGGAAATGGTATGGCTTTGGATGAGCAAGTATAATAAAATGGAGAAACATGGCCGATCATTTTACCTAAAAGTTGAACTTTTGAATTCAAGTTTGAGTGTTTGATCTAAAAATAGTATTCAAAGGTAATTGACTTAAAAAGTGCTTCTTTGTTAGTATTCAAAACTCAACAATCGGAGACTGCATGGACTTCGATAAGCGAGTATATCAAAATGGTGATGCTTGACAATCACTCTCCATAAAAATTAAAGTTGTGAGATAGTGTTCGAGTTTGTCATCTAAAAACACTATTGAAAGATAATTGAATTTTAGAAAAGACTACTTTTGGTGTTGTGACCGTGTAACTTTGAATTACCAAATATAAAATGGGAAAACATGGCCTATCGCTCTATTTAAAAGTTCAAGTTCAAATTTGAGTTTGTGATCTAAAAATAGTATTCGTGTGATGATTACGTCATAATAATTGAGTTATGTTATACAGTTGCGAACGCAGAACAAATGAAACACGTTCTCACAACCTAATTGAACTACTCCTAAATATATATGTAAAAAAAGCAAAAGAGACCTTCTGGTTTTACTAAGCTTTTTGATATAGTTTAGATTTTGTCCTATAATTTATCTTAAATTTGTTAAACAAAAGTTAAGAAATTTGAAGTATATATTTGTCTTGTTGATGTTTCTTTCAACTTCTTATGAACAAAAAACTATGCGAAAAACTTCCTTGTTTTTATCAGATAATAAGGAATTGATGCTGGCATCCCACAGAATAGATTTTGCGTAAATCTCTGTGTTCTAAAAGATTTTTTTTTCAAAGAACAAATACATATTCCAAACCTAAAAAGTTTTCAGATTCTTTGTATATATGTTTCAAGAAATGACATTAGAAATGCAACTGTAGTTTGTCAAAATTTTTTAAAGAATGACTTGATATCTTTAACAACAAGCACTTAGTTTTCTTCTATGTGAGACTATAGTTTTATAACTATTTCTTTTTAATAATGGAAACCGATTTCTTTTTGAGAAAATGCAGAATTGTATTTTGTCATTTTGTTGGGAAAAAATGGTCACAAAATTCGGTTTGATTGTTTTTTTCAGAAAAGCAATCTTTGATCTTAAAAAGTCAGTTAAAAAGCTGTATTAAGGTTTTTTATCTAAATTAAATAAATAGCTTTTTTCACGAGTTTCACGATTTCATCATTGAAACGATATTCAATTGGTCTATTATGCAATCTTTTCTTCACGAGTTCTATAAGCATTCCTGAAGAGTATAATTTTGCATTGTTTTATAGAAGAGTACAGAAAAAACACAGAATTTTCCTGGTGCTAGGAAAATTGATTGACAGAACGTTTAGCCGACAAGGAAGAAATGAGAAATTTACCTGCCAGTTTTTATCATAGTTGGTAATAAAAGTGTGATTGGTTTATAAATCAGTAGTTCGGTTGTGATAGATTCATATCAAGTCCCACAGACCGTTGAGGCATGGCCGTGGCCCGCGAGGTTTGGCCAGGAGAGGTTAAACACGGTCCGACCACTGATAGACCTCCGGTACACTAGTTGATGAACAAACTTCAGTGTATTTGTCCGCTTAAGGAATAGTGTTTTAAATTGGTCAATCACAGATTCAGATTAAGTTTTTTGCTCATTTTACATAAATTGTTGGTTAAATTTCTCAATTTTTGGTTGTCTATAATCACTCTGTTGGCCAATACGGCGGTCACCAATTTTCCAAAATTAGCACAGTGCTGAAATTTTTTACTAATAATCCTTTAAAAGAGAGGTCAGTGCAACTCTTTAAATGATTAATTTTCTCTTAAGAATGTTCTGCTAATGAACTTTAAATATTGCAAAATAACTAATATGGAGATACTTTGAAGTCATGACCACATTAGGTAACAGTTAACACAACCAACTTTGATTTTTGCTACCATAGAAAACCGTCAACACCGAGAGTAGAGATCAAATTAGGCGCTCTGATACAATCGTCAAACTGAGAAGTGTATTTCTACAGTCATTTTGACCGATTTGGAAAAGTTTCCAGCGTTAAAACCCTGATACCCATAGTGCTTCAAGTTCAATGTTTGAAGTATTACCCATTTTCGGACATTAGTGTTTCACTTTTCAATGTGTTAACAAGTATTCTTGGTTGTGCGTACTTCGTTTTGATGCTATTGTTCCAAAAGGGTTTCGATTTTTTTTTTCAAATGTTGGTTTGTTATGGATCCTATGAGGTGTTGATTTGAGTTCTTTCAACTTAGCCAGAGAAAAAAACAACTGACAAACGACTAGTTTTGATTATAGAGGCAATTAGGCTAATAAAGTTTCCAGGTTTTTTAAAGCAGTATTTTATATTTCTCTAAGATTACACAATGTGAGATATATGTAAAACTGTCTTTTAGAAGAAAGTTCCAGGTGGAGTTTTACTACTGCGTGTTGTGCTAATTGCCACTATTGTCAAAAAAACATTGCACTTTAACACCATTTTGATTTTCATGCAAAATTGTATCCTCTATAAAAAAATTGGTAGAATCATTATGTACATGACAAGTTTTTTTTCACGAGTAATCATATAGCAAAAACTTCAATAATGCTTTTATGTTCTGCAATTTACGCTATTGAAAAGAATCAGCGGTCTCACAGGTAGTATGAAAAGGTTTTCTCATGGCGCTGAAAAAAGGAAACCTCTGACGGACTGCAAAATTAACAAAAGGTTAGAAATTATACGTTTTTTCTCACGTCAACTTTGTTGTTTTTTTGGTTGATTTATTATAAAACAATGCCTAGCTTACAGTAAAAAGACTTAGATTATGCAAAACAAAGTTTTTTAAGATATCCATGTCAAACAAATTGTCTATTTAAAAGCTTATTTCTTGTTACCAATTTAGCAAAATTGTTCTTTTAAGACCTCAATAGTTCACCTTGAGGATACTCATAAGAGAAGAGACAAGTATTCACTTCTTGAATCTATTGGAAGCTTCGTTCTGATACGTTGAATGCTTACTATTCTTGATACCATAGCTTTAAGGATTAACGTAGTTTTTGCGTCCGCGTTAATGAATACTTAGGTTACAAAATTATATGAAATACTTAGGTAACATACTAAAATACTTCCAATTGATACATAGCTTTAAAGCTACTGAGTGAATTCTGTGAAAACCAAATATTCCACAAGTTGTTGCACATGTATACCAAAAACTCTGATGCATATTTACGTCTATGGTTCAAGTTGAACATTTTAGCAAAAATTATTTGTTATCTACTAACAGAAAACGTGAGCAGGGAAGTTCTCGTCGTTGTTCAGAAGAAACCACGTCAAAACTATGCAAAATATAATTTAATGTACAAATGACTTGATATTAAAACTACGTCTTGGAACCAGTTACTATATAAACTAGAAGCAATTGTAACCATGAAAATCCAACAGGAACGCCAATAGGTGAATTTAATTGAATTTGAATTCTCCCGCTTATTCCATTGCTTCATTTAAGTTAACGTTATTTTGCTTAGCTGGAGCACATTGAGGGTCGGAGTGTATTCCCTAATAAACAATTGCAAGCCTACGTACTCATTCTATATTTGTCTCAACTTTTTCTGCACGCATAAACACTGTAGTGTACATGTATATACACCTTCTTGATCAGAGACAAGAGAATAATTAAGCAAACTAATGAAAGTGCTTTTAGCCGAAAATTTTATTCAAGTATTCTTGCAGAGCAGACTGAACTTCTCGTACGCACAGTGCGAGTCTTCTTTATACGTAGCAAGCAGATCGAATCTTGAAATGTCAATGCCTGAGGTACTTAGGAGAAACTTCAATTCTATTTACAATTGAAAACGAATAAGAATTAGACAAATAGATTTAACAACTGACGCCTTCTCGAAATGTTATAAGTGCTCAATGAAAACTGCTTTAGCGAGAAAACGATTGCTAATATCCCAGCCAACGATTTAAATTTACCTTCAACTGGTAATTTGCTTCTCAAAATAACATTTCAACGTTTTCATTCTTGACTTCCATTCCATTCAGTTAGTGTATGCAAAACACAAACTCAATTGCTGGTTTATAACTTATAATGTACCATATCCTAACGCAATTTGAAGGGTCATTTCAACTAACAATTATCTATCAAACTCGATATGAAAACAATATTGCCTTTATACAACAAAGGAAGGACAGTTCAATTTCAAGCTGGAATACCTCCGATCATTGCCCCATACCCAAAGAATTTATTGACTTTGTTACTACATTACCCAATATAACCGAAGAAAAAGACTTTATCAACAACTCAACCCCCTCGGAAACTGAAGTAACTTATCAGCATACACCTAATCACTTGACTTCTGATATAGTATCGCTTCCCATGGACATCAAGAAGATTTTGCGCAGTTACGATTTCGTAAGTATGCCCCTCTTCAGGAGCGATGAAGAATATTTCGCTGCTTTAGAAAATTTGGAAAATATGTGGCAGAAGCATGAATCATGCATATTTGAAGCAAAACTAACCACTATTCATGATAAAATTGATAATACTACATCATCCACATCCGATGATAACAGAAAGACTGTGATATCTTCGATTTTAGAACGATTTCCTAGTCTTCTTGAAAAAAACTCAAAAATTGAATAAAACTTCCAGCAACTTACCACTGAGCCATCGCCTAACAATGCTCTAAAAAAGAGGAGCCATTTTCGTGTAGACCGAGGATGTGTCCTTCACAGTGGAAATTTTCCAAAAAGAATGAGATTCGATGAAAATGTGAGGTGTTCATGCGACAATAACAACTAGAACTGTGAAATTCTTGCTGATTAAAGCTTATGAATTAGACTTTGGTTTCCAGTATTGAATTGCTTATATTTATAACCTGTTTGAATTGCTGTGCATTATTAAATTAGGTCGTGTATGCTTATTATCTCAATTCTGATAATAGAAAAACCACTAGTTTAAAGTCGATTCAACATTGTCGACGTCAGAGGAACAGGAAACAGTATTCGGCCTGTTCAAAGGAGTAGAAAGTCTGAAATTTGTTGTAGAGTGGGATCCCCAAACCGTAGATATTTGTTCTGAAAATGTTGAAATGAATACGCGCAAGAGAGTCGATGTTATAAAGAGATGACGTTAGAAAACGCCGCAACTTGTTTTGCTTTATGTGGAGCCAAAGTTGCTGTTAATTACACTAAATTGTTAGTTGATTACTAACAAAAGCACCTGAGTGGGTTATTTGGTCTCATGTTTGGTTAAGATGGTTTCATATCAAGTCCCAAGAGCCGCTGAGGCATGGCCATGGCCCGCGATGATTTCTAATTATTTATTAATACGTTTCCAGTGTCTTATACTAGAAGATACTAAAATTTCATTTCTCAAATACTCGGTTATGATTGGTGGAAAATTTGACCGCCTCATTTCACTTTTTGGCTCTTTTTCAATCGATTCTTTTCCATTCGTTTCACTTACAAGTCACCGGTTGAAACAAACATTCAAACTGACCACTTGATTTTCTTATGAACAAAAAATACCTACATTGTGCGTATGAGAAGTTCAGTCTGCTCTGCAAGAATACTTGCATAAAATTTTCGGCTAAAAGCATTTTTATTAGTTTGCTTAATTATTCTTTTGTCTCTGATCAAGAAGGTGTATATACATGTTCTCTACTGTGTTTATGCGTGCAGAAACAGTTGAGACAAATATAGAGTGAGTACGTAGGCTTGCAATTGTTTATTAGGGAATACACTCCGACCCCCAGTGTGCTCCAGCTAAGCAAAATAACGTTAACCTAAATGAAGCAATGGAATAAGCGGGAGAGTTCAAATTCAATAAAATTCACCTATTGGCGTTCTTGTTGGATTTTCATGGTTACAATTGCCTCTAGTTCATAAAGTAACTGGTTCCAAGACGTAGTTTTAATATCAAGTTATTTGTACAATAAATTAGATTTTGCATAGTATTGACGTTGTTTCTTTTGAACAACGACGAAAATTTCCCTGCTCACGTTTTCTGTTAGTAGATAACAAACAAATTTTGCTAAAATGTTCAACTTGAACCATAGACGTAAATATGCATTAGAGTTTTTGGTATATATGTGCAACAACTTGTGGAATATTTGGGTTTCACAGAATTCACTCAGTAGCTTTAAAGCTATGTATCAATTGGAAGTATTTTAGTATGTTACCTAAGTATTTCATAAAATTTTGTTACCTAAGTATTCATTAACGCGGACGCAAAAACTACGTTAATCCATAAAGCTATGGTATCAAGAATAGTAAGCATTCAACGTATCAGAACGAAGTTTCCAATAGATTCAAGAAGTGAATACTTGTCTCTTTTCTTATGAGTTTCCTCAAGGTGAACTATTGAGGTCTTAAAAGTACAATTTTGCTAAATTGGTAACAAGAAATAAGCTTTTAAATGGACATTTTGTTCGACATAGATATCTTCAAAAAATTTTGTTTTGCATAATCTAAGTCTTTTTACTGTAAGCTAGGCATTGTTTTATAATATATCAAAAAAAACAACGAAGTTGACGCGAGAAAAAACGTTTAATTTCCAACCTTTTTATTAATTTTGCAGTTCCGTTAGAGGTTTCCTTTTTTGAGCGCCATGAAAAAAACCTTTTCATACTACCTGTGAGACCGCTGATTCTTTTCAATAGCGTAAATTGCAGAACATAAAAGCATTATTGAAGTTTTTGATATTTGATTACTCGTGAAAAAAAAACTTGTCATGTACATAATGATTCTAACATTTATTGTTATAGATGGGAACAATTTTGCACGAAAATCAAAATGGTGTTAAAGTGCAATGTTTTTTTGACAATAGTGGCAATTAGCACAACACGCAGTAGTAAAACTCCACCTGGAACTTTCTTCTAAAAGACAGTTTTACATATATCTCACATTGTGTAATCTTAGAGAAAATTAAAATACTGCTTTAAAAAACCTGGAAACTTTTATAGCCTAATTGCCTCTATAATCAAAACTAGTCGTTTGTCAGTTGTTTTTTTCTCTGGCTAAGTTGAAAGAACTGAAATCAACTCCTCATAGGATCCATAACAAACCAACGTTTGAAACAAAAATCGAAACCCTTTTGGAACGATAGCATCAAAACGAAGTACGCACAACCAAGAATACTTGTTAACACATTGAAAAGTGAAACACTAATGTCCGAAAATGTGTAATACTTCAAACTTTGAACTTGAAGCACTATGGGTATCAGGGTTTTAACGCTGGAAACTTTTCCAAATCGGTCAAAATGACTGTAGAAATACACTTGTCAGTTTGACGATGGTATCAGAGCGCCTAATTTGATCTCTACTCTCGGTGTTGACGGTTTTCAAAGTTAGTTGTGTCAAAGTTAGCAAAAATCAAAGTTAGTTGTGTTAACTGTAACCTAATGTGGTCATGACTTCAAAGTATCTCCATATTAGTTATTTTGCAATATTTAAAGTTCATTAGCAGAATATTCTTAAGAGAAAATTAATCATTTAAAGAGTTGCACTGACCTCTCTTTTAAAGGATTATTAGTAAAAAGTGTCAGCACTGTGCTAATTTTGGAAAATCGGTGGCCGCCGTATTGGCCAACAGAGTGTTTATAGACAACCAAAAATTGAGAAATTTAAGTATTATGAGAATAAGTATTTGGGAACAATTTATGTAAATTGAGCAAAAAAACTTAATCTGAATAGGTGATTGACCAATTTAAAACACTATTCCGTAAGCGGACAAACACACTGAAGTTTTTTTCATCAACTAGTGTACCGGAGGTCTATCCGTGGTCGGACCGTGTTTAACCTCTTCTGGCCATGCCTCGCGGGCCACGGCCCTGCCTCAACGGTCTGTGGGACTCGATTTGAATCTATCACAACCGAACTACTGATTTATAAACCAATCACACTTTTAATACCAACTATGATAAAAACTGGCAGGTAAATTTCTCATTTTTTCCTTGTCGGCTAAACGTTCTGTCGATCAATTTTCCTAGCACCAGGAAAATTCTGTGTTTTTTCTGTACTCTTCTATAGAACAATGCAAAATTATACTCTTCAGGAATGCTTATAGAACTCGTGAAGTAAAGAGTGCATAATAGACCAATTGAATATCGTTTCAATGATGAAATCATGAAACTCGTGAAAAAAGCTATTTATTTAATTTAGATAAAAAATCTTAATACAGCTTTTTAACTGACTTTTTAAGATCAAGGATTGCTTTTCTGACAAAAACAATCAAACCGAATTTTGTGACCATTTTTTTCCAACAAAATGACAAAATACAACTCTGCATTTTCTCAAAAAGACATCGGTTTCCATTATTAAAAAGAAATAGTTATAAAACTATAGTCTCACAAAGAAGAAAACTAAGTGCTTGTTGTTAAAGATATCAAGGCATTCTTTAAAAAATTTTGACAAACTACAGTTGCATTTCTAATGTCATTTCTTGAAACATATATACAAAGAATCTGAAAACTTTTTTAGGTTTGGAATATGTATTTGTTCTTTGAAAAAAATCTATTAGAACACAGAAATTTACGCAAAATCTATTCTGTGGGATGCCAGCGTCAATTCCTTATTGTCTGATAAAGACAATGAGGTTTTTCGCATAGTTTTTTGTTCATACGAAGTTGAAAGAAACATCAACAAGAGAAAAATATACTTCAAATTTCTTAAATTTTGTCTAACAAATTTAAGATAAATTATAGGACAAAATCTAAACTATATCAAAAAGCTTAGTAAAACCAGAAGGTCTCTTTCGCTTTTTTTACATATGTATTTAGGAGTAGTTCAATTAGGTTGTGAGAACGTGTTTCATTTGTTCTGCGTTCGCAACTGTATAACATAACTCATTTATTATGACGTAATCATCACTTGAATACTATTTTTAGATCACAAACTCAAACTTGAACTTGAACTTTTAATTAGAGCGATAGGCCATGTTTTCCCATTTTATATTTGGTAATTCAAAGTTACACGGTCACAACACCAAAAGTAGTCTTTTCTAAAAATCAATTATCTTTGAATAGTGTTTTTAGATGACAAACTCGAACACTACCTCAAAACTTTAACTTTTATGGAGAGGGATTGCCAAGCATCACTATTTTAATATACTCGCTTATCGAAGTCCATGCGGCCTCCGATTGTTGAGTTTTGAATACTAACAAAGAAGCTTTTTTTAAGTCAATTACTTTTGAATACTATTTTTAGATCAAACACTCAAACTTGAATTCAAAAGTTCAACTTTTAGGTAAAATGATTGGCCATATATCCAAAGCCATACCATTTCCGATTGAGTTTTGAAGTTTTTTGTTCCAAATAAACAAAAAATACTTCTTGGAACCATTTAATGTCCGTTTAGTGTAAGCAGATGTCAAAAACAAACAAAATTTTGTTCACCTTAACCTCTATATTTAAGGTTTTGTTTGAGTTCACAAGCCCAACAAGACTGTTGGACTCATTTTTGCTGAGAAACGTTTGATGAGGTTGATTTGTTTTTCATTTTTTTGCAGATAAACAAAGATTAAATGAAATTCAATGAAATTTAGGAAGAAGCTTATAGAGCAAAAATTGCAAAATCATGTAGCGCTGAACTTTTCTTTGAACAGCAATTTCACAATTACAGTCTTAGCTGGGAACACATCATTAGCCGAAGCTGAGTTTCATTTTGAAACTCAACTAATATATTGTTCTTTTGGCAAGCTGTCCCAGCAATTTCCAGCTTATACCAAAAGCTGGAAAGTAAGGATTCAGAAAAAGTTGTGTAATACCTTACAACTGAAATAATAAGTGACTTTGAATATTCAAATGAAAACAACTATATACAGTCAAGCCGCAGTTGTTTGGATAATGTAAGTACGTGGTAAAGTATTTGTTTCCATTTAGGTACACACTATAGACGTTTCGGAAGCAAGCATATTTTTGTATGGTTGATATTATAAAAGAAGAAATAGGGCAGCGCCGTTGTGAAGCACTCAATGTTTACGCCATAAAATCCTTCAAACTAGAAGTTCAAATTTGCTTTTTCTATCTTTCAGTTAATTGCAATTGATATCAGACTTCATACACTGAATAAACAAAAAAAACTCAGCTTTTGAAAAAACTTAAGCTAATGACTGATCCACCATAAGTAAGAAAAATACACAAAAAGTCGCACTTCAAAAAACAGAACAAAAAATGAAATTTAATTGAAGTTTTAAAAATTAGACTCCTTCGCTAAACAGTAAAAACCCTACATTGATTTAAATAATTAAATACCAGCTGATATATCATTGACGGATACTGTCTGTCGGTCTGCGTCAGTCACAACACGGTACCTTAAAATAGACAAAAGCTTCTATTGTTTATGATAAACGAGTGTCTAGAAATAAGAATTGCTTTCGTTCTTTAGAAAAACAAAAAATATTGTTGTAGATAAGGTAAAGAAAATAATATTTGAGGGTAGTAAAAAGTGAGTAGTAGTAGGTACTAGTGTAACTTAGAAGCAATAAGTAGTTGCAGTAGTTAGTATTGGTAGTATCTATTAGTAGTTGTAGGTACTACTAGTAGGTAGTAGTAGACAGTAGATGTAGTATTTGGTAGTAGCAGTAGTAGATAGCAGTAGTGTTGTGTTCAATTCCGAAATGTTTGCCAAACTTCTTAGCCCAGTTTTATGATATATAGACTCTGTTCTTTTTAATTTCAAATTCCTCTGTATGTACCTCTTTCCGATGCTCTATCAAATATCATTATGGTAATGTTATTTTAAAACATCGACAGAACAATAATTAATCCAAAATGTTAAGACAGGTTTACAGAATGCTGAGCATATTTGATTCAAGAAAGAACTATTTTGAACTTTTTTGACATCTGTTGGCTTGGGATGCTCTGGTAATTTACTTCCACATTTACTGAAGAAGCGATTAGCGTTTGTTATGATTTCAATACCAGCATGCATTATCTACTAGTATTATTCCCAATACGTAAGCAAGACCTATACACTACTGAAGCTGTTTCTAGCAACCCCCGGAGATTCAGAGGTTGCGTCCGCTCTTGCTTCATTGCTCAAGTGGCTATTTAACTTTAAATATTTGGCGCGTTTTACAGTCCCAGTGGAAACTACACTTCTTGTACATCATTACAATTTTTCTCTGATTCTCGCTCTTGACGAATTCCTATCATTCTAATTTATTTAAGTAAAAAGTGCCGGCTGCCCCTGAATATCATAGTTTCCCCACCAACTTTTCCTGTTTTTTTAACAGAATATATTCTTTTTACTCAGCTCAGTTTATTGTTTATCTCTCAACAATTTATCTCAAATACGTTTGTCCTTTAAATAATCTTGCTCAATCTTGAAAGGGTCGCTGAAAAGTGTAGAGAAGTCTGTTTTCAAAAAAACCACGCTTAGAACATTAAAAAATTGTAATCGTCTCCTGTTGTGACATTTTGCTTGCCAATGTTTAAAGGACAAAAGCGTGAATTTAACAACGCTGAAGGTCAAAATCTGTTTGCAAGATATAATAATAATGAACCGTGGAAAAAAATAACAACATTCTCTTAAACAACTAAATTGCCCTCCAGGGACTTCTCTCTCTCTCTCTCTCTCTCTCTCTCTTGTCAGACTTGCATGCATATAAATACATAAAAACATAAACACATTCAGACATATATGAATACATTCCACCGTAAACATATAGAAAAACGTACACATATAAAACAAAAAATGTCTTGACATATACAAACATTTAGAAATTATCACACAAGCATACATTCCAGCTCATACTCCAACAAACATATTACTAAACTTAAGCACAGTTATATTACTTATAAACAAATATATACAGTTTCATGACTATATAAATGAATACGCATATTTTTATACATAACATTTTCATTCTTCGATTTCTTTCAATTGCTCATTCATACAAAAAAATTTCAATTTTGAACACATGCAAGCAAACAGACGTACTAGTTTAGGTAGAAACATACATAGTTACAATTGTATACAAAAACTAAAGACTTGATTTAGACATCATACTGCACATTTGCAAAAGTAATGTCAACAAAAACTGCTTCTGACAGTTCTTTGACTTATTTCAGACTTTTTCCGGAACCTGAGTTTCTCATGTCCTACTTGTTTGAACAAATTGAAGTTCACAAAAAATCACTTTTGTGTGTTCTTTTATTGCGCAAAATCCTTTCCAGACCATTATAGGACTTCGAAAAATTTTACAATTTTTTTCTCAAAAATTTGAACATTTTTTATGTTTCGACCCCTATACTGCATGGCTGCAAAAATGAAGTCAACAAAAAATTAATTTTGAGATCTCTTTCATAGCGCAAAATCCATTTCATACCATTTTAGGACTCAGAAAAACTTTGAAAAATTGTCGAAAGTTTTGAATTATTTTGTTTGTTTCGATCCCCATACAGCATAGGTGAAAAAAGTGAAGTCAACAAAAAATCCCTTTTGAGTGCTCTTTCATAGTGCAAAATCCATTTCGGACCATTTAAGCACTTCGAAAAATTTTGGATTTTTTTCTCAAAAGTTTGAAATTTTTGTATGTTTCGACCCCCACACTGCATAGGTAAAAAAGCGAAGTCAACAAAAAATCACTTTTGAGTGCTCTTTCGTAGAGCAAAATCCATTTCAGACCATTTTAGGACTTTGAAAAACTTTGAAAAATTGTCGAAAATTTTGAATTATTTTGTTTGTTTCGATCCCCATACAGCATAGGTGAAAAAAGTGAAGTCAACAAAAAATCTCTTTTGAGTGCTCTTTCATAGTGCAAAATCCATTTCGGACCATTTAAGCACTTCGAAAAATTTTGGATTTTTTTTCTCAAAAGTTTGAAATTTTTGTATGTTTCGACCCCCACACTGCATAGGTAAAAAAGTGAAGTCAACAAAAAATCACTTTTGAGTGCTCTTTTGTAGAGCAAAATCCATTTCAGACCATTTTAGGACTTTGAAAAACTTTGAAAAATTGTCGAAAATTTTGAATTATTTTGTTTGTTTCGATCCCCACACTGCATAGGTAAAAAAGTGAAGTCAACAAAAAATCACTTTTGAGTGCTCTTTCGTAGAGCAAAATCCATTTCAGACCATTTTAGGACTTTGAAAAACTTTGAAAAATTGTCGAAAATTTTGAATTATTTTGTTTGTTTCGACCCCCACACTGCATAGGTAAAAAAGTGAAGTCAACAAAAAATCACTTTTGAGTGCTCTTTCGTAGAGCAAAATCCATTTCAGACCATTTTAGGACTTTGAAAAACTTTGAAAAATTTTCGAAAAAAATTTTGAAATTTTTGAAAAACTTTAGGCTCCTGGTGTCTTATATCAGATTTTTTATGTTTTCACCAAAAAGATTTAGCGAGAGTTCAAAACTTAGGTAACTACTAATTCTATATACAGCGAACATTGCAACAGCGGAAATCTGCCATTTGACTGTCGGGGCGGGGGTCCGAACCCCACCCCTACAAGACTTTTTACCACCGAAAAACTGAAGTTTTTTGGTTAAGTTGAGCCAGCCGGCTTAACATGAGAACTTCTCACAGGTTGACGAAACTTAACCAAAAAACTTGGTTTCACAAAGAGAAAATCAGTTTTTCGGTGGTAAAAAGTCTTGTAGGGGGGGGGGGGGGTCGGACCACCACCCTACAGTCATATGGCGGATTACCATACTACTCCTGACCGAGCTTGTAAATTCAGAGAACTTTAAAGATCAGGACTTCATTTCTGCATGATGTTTGCTCGTCGTTTTGCAAGTTTTGTACACCTGATCAAAGCCAAAAATTGGGCAGTCGTAAGATTTTTTCGAATTTTTGGCAGTGCTCTATTCCCGTGAAAATCAAAAAGGGTGTTAAGTTTTCATGTCGTCTCAATGCGGCATTAGTGCAATGCTAATTATCCTAACTCAGTCTGCTAAACTACGTAAAGCTTTTACAGAATTGGAGATTTGCCAAAACTCAAGTCAGGAAACAAATGATTTCGTTTTAATCGTATGGTCTGAGGACAATTCATCCATCATGAGTCGTTAGAAATTTATGATTTTTTTTCTAAAAATTAAATAAAGTGCTGCTGATAAACGTTTGTCTGGCGCGCATTTCGAGTGATGAAAATACTGTTAATCGGAATTCCGAGACAACTTTTATGTCGGACTCTTGAAAGGCAAGCACCACATTTGCCTGGAGTACTTTGAAAAAAGCTTTTGTAATTCAACTATAGACCTCATTTAATATATGTCTTCTGTTATGTTACCAATGCATAAAGGACAGGCCATTTTTTAATATATTTTAGGTTTTAAACGTGGCAGGAAATAACCTGGACTCGACAAAAGAACTGAGATGCATGACACAAATGAGACAGTTGAATGTCAGCAACAACAGATTAGCAAACATGGCAGACCTCTCAGATACCATCAGTGAGTATTTACATTCCGTTAAACCCAAAAGTATACTCTTTGCCCGACAATTGTTCACAACCCTTTTTTCATACTTTTCTTCTTTTGCAATATTACTCAAAATTCTGAAAACTATTAAAATAGTCCGTTTTTGGAGTCCGTTATTTTTCAGGTACTATGAGTTACCTGAACAAGTTGGATGCATTTGGGAACCCAGTGATGAGGAAGGCCAAGTACAGGGACAGGGTAATCACTATGAACGAGTCCATAAGTAAGCAAAAGCCCTAGTACTGTTTGCAGTTATTAAGCATGCTAAGAGAAGAACTTATAGTCAAAGCCGATCATAAAACTTTTTCAACAAAATTAAATTTAGTTTTTGTGTATTATTTGGGCAGAAACCAACAATGGTTACCATGATGTTATTTACCGTTTCCAAAACCGGTGTAGAATTTCGTGTTTTTATCATCAAACTATCAACGTCATACGACCGCTACTTTGGGCGAAACATGATCTTAAGTAAATGCTGAGGTTGGACGGGATTTTTGATGTTGCAGAGGTGCTAGACGGAAAGGAGGTTCCGGAGAGTCTGAAGTCTTTTCTGAGGAACTGGAAGAGTGCCAAAGACCGACAAAGAAAACTGCTAATTGACCAGGCCATGACTGACGCAATACCAGGTACAGCCTACAGTTGTAGGAAATACTGAACTCTTAACAATCCTAAAATTCAATGAACAGAAAAAAATCATAAGAACTAGCCATCAACTGAAACGCGCGGTCAACTCAAATTTTTTATTAAGGTTCGCATAAAATCCTCATATTAAAGCTGTCCAACTAATTTTAAATGTTTCCAATTTTTGCTGTCAGTATTGTCATTTTTGTCGACTTATAAAAGCAATCACTCGTAGGCGTAGATTACGCGACTCAAATCACTAAAGATCACTAAAGAAGTCAGACTTTAATTGAGAACCGTACAGTGGTTTTAGATGAAAGCCAGAGTTTCGAAGCGACTTTTGCAAGAGTCACGTAACCTTTCTTGAAACACGAACTTGCAATATTTAAATCTGTCACTGTGTATAGAATAATCTGGCACTGCAGAAATCTGGCATTCTGAAAGCTGCGCATGCATGTTTTTAATCGTTTTTATGTTATTATTCCCACCTCATTTTTGTGTTTTTGAGTTCAATATTTGAAACAGTCTGAAAACCCAGGAAACGACCAAAGGTTCAAAGCAGCAATAAAATCAGATCAGCATTAAACTCCAAAAAAGACCAGATGGTTTTGGATTTTTCCACATATAATTGATCTGCTCCATAATAATTACAGCATACATCAAGCGCAATTGAAAAACTATTTGAATATTATCCTGACGCATAGATATATCGGTACATCTATATAAGCGAGCACCTCCGACTTTCAATTAGACCGTATGTCCAAAACTTCCGTTGCTGGGTGTAAGTCATTCTTCTAGTGTTGTTTAATTTTTTTATATAAGATTTGCGTGGTCAGAATAAATTCCAGTTTTTTTAATGTCAAAACGGGGCAACAATCCCAGACTTGCAAACAAGATTGACCTCTTAAGACTCCACTAACTTTCGAAAGTTAAATTCTTTTAATTAAATTCTTCCCATAATTAAGTTAATTTGTTCAAAAAAGCAAGAGAAAGAGAAAGTTTGAACACGTATTAAATTTTGTCCAACATTGTTGCCAAAATTCTCAAAATTTGGTTCGAAAAGATCGGTATAACTACTTATGTGAAAATTTTTGTCTTTTATTTATGACGAGCTACAGTAAAAATACCAAACACTAAGACCTGACAAACACAAAATCTGTCCCTAAATTCTAATTTTTACGCATGTAAATTACAATCTGCCTTTCAAGCAGCGATAAACATATTTTTAGACAAAAAAAATTTACGGCACTTTTGCAAAAACACATTTAGCTATAGGAATTGTTGGAAAATTTCCAAAAACAGATGAAATACATTTTGTGAATTGAATAAATTTATCCAAACTTTTTTTGTAAGAAAAGACTAAAACAATGTAGCAAGTGATTGGACTAGTAAGGAGTGAGTAGAATTTGAAGTGCACAATATTTACTCAATTTCTAGATCAAAAATAGAAAATTGCACTCCAAATAGTTTTAGTTTAGGTTCTTAACAATCTATCCTCCAAGTGTATGAGATATAAAAATAAGTGAAAGGTGACACTTTCGCGAGACAACATTACTGTGTATGAAGGTGGAGACCAGTTTAAAAAAATAGTCATTCTCAAGTATTTACCCCAGCGTGATCAAACTTGGTAGGGGGTTAGTACATACCACGAAGCAAGTTTCTTCTTTTTCTTGGTGAAATTGTTGTAGAAGTACAACGGGGGCCACTTAACTTGAAAAAAAGCTAAAATCTTGAAATGATAGCTTAACCGATTGATTAATTGGTAGCGTCTGAAGTCTGATAGTGCTTTTGTTTTATTAGAAGTCTGCTTGTTAATTTGAAGTGAAAATAAACATTACGTATATAAAAATGTCTCCGGTATGCTGGTTTTATCCATCCATACCTTAATATTCTTTTTATTTTCTGAATCTCAAAAATCTGACGCTCTATCGCTCTCCATGTTTGAATGAAGAAAAAAGATGATTCAAATATATGTGATTTTGTGGGTTGTCTCCTTGGAATTTGTTAACGTTACAGGCGGTATGTTTTGAAGAGACCACTCAAATTGGAATTTTTGTTAGTTTTGTATACATTGACACCGTTAATCTCTAGCAATTGAAAGTAGCAATATTCTTTTACTTATTGATCTCATTTTTTAAATATGTTTAAATATGTTTTTCATTCAGCCAACATCGAAGCTTAGATACGCTTTTAAGCGTGCAATTATTCATCCTTGCGTTTTAATTTGAGTGTGCCACAATTTGTCAAGGCTCAGAAACAATTTCATCTAAAAAATCTCACCAACTAATTTTGGCTTTTGATCTTGTTTCTGAAGAAGACTAACCAAGAACTGAGCCTGAAGATACTCCTATTTCATGAACTTCGTCTTAGGTTTCTTGTTCAATTAAGGTTTGAACATCTCCCTATATTTGTCGCATTTTAATTGTGGTTTTTCTTTGTCGGTCTTTACTCGGTTTTTCCAATCAGTTCTTACTCTTTCTTAATTATCGTCAAATTTTGTGGAATTTTTTTATCACTCAACCATTGAACGTTTTTTTTTCGATCAACTATAAGTCCGAATGAATTCTCGAAAACTGTCGCTGCTCAGTTTTGAGGACTGCGAACAAAATCGGGGTCGAAAACATTTCTATTCAGAGTAGATATTGTTCGTTGTTCGCTTCAGACCTGCCACCTCTTCAGAAGGTGCCAAACGCGCACCCCCAACAGCAACCAGTCAACGTCAGAAAAACAAGTAGTGGTAACAATACAAGAATATCTGAAAACAACAACAGCAGAGGAGACATTAGCAGTGGAAACAACAACAGCAAAAACGTAAACAATCAAAACACCAGGTACTCTTTTCTTTAATAAGCATATCCATCTATTTCAAAACGTTAATCGAATTCTAATGCATTTTGAATATTGCTTCGTGCGAAAGGAAATGTCACGCATACTGGCCTTTTCTTATGCCTAAAATTAAGAGCTTGAAAATAGATTAGATCAATAAATTCGGATAGAGTCAAATTTTTTGACGAAGTTCTGAATTAGTTATATCGCCGCAGAGCGATATAACTTAAAAAATTGGTTGATTATTTTTACAAGCGATATAATTTTTACTTAAAAGAGCGATATAATTTTTACTTAAAAAAGTGGCTGATTCTTCCCTCAAGGATTGAGGACTTTGGGTACCTTCAGCATGCAAAAATAGGGTACATCAATTGTAGCTATACTTTTGCCATAAAGTTACGGATTTCCGTTAAAAAATGCGAATGGAACCCGATTCCGCAATTTACTTTCGCAAAGCCTACCCAGGTGGAGGTCCAGACCGAAATGGCCTCTGATCAGACCATCCCAGACAAAACTGACCTCTGATCAGACCGAGCAAGACTGGTTTGACCTCTGATCAGACTAGAGTGCGATCTAAGCTCCGTGTGCGCTTAGAGTGCGCTGGATCTGGGTATGTATGAGCAGAAAAGAAATTAAGTCATACGGTCGGCCAAATTTAGTCGCGAGAATATAGGTAAACCTCTGTTGTCTTGGTTGGGATAATAATGTCTTTTAATGGGATATTAGTGAAGCACCGGTGGGTATTGGTAATCGAAGGCTCGACCTAGGGTGAGCTACTCAGGAAATTTGTATTTCTATAGCAACAAAAGAGTTGCACCTCCTATCAAACGAGGCATGCGCAGTGGACAAAAAGAGTTAGAAAACATACTGGCCAAATCCAAACAACAACAACAACAGCAGCAACAAATACAGAACAACAATCAACAATTGCATTCAGACCAGCAGGAGTATGAATTGTTACTTCCACACCACAGAGTGGGAGATGTTAGTACAAGGAGTGGAGTGGTGGGAACAGTGGTGGTAGCACACACTGAAGATGACTATGACGTCATAGGGGGAGTGGGAAAAGCCAACGAGAATATAATTGGTGGGTGCCCGGGCAGTTGTAAAAGTAAAGCGGCTGAATTAAATAGTTTGGCCCGAAGATTTTTTAATAATTGATTAGTTAAGACATCTCTGAACAGATGATTGAGGCAAGCATCTCCGCCTCATGCGCAGCCGAAAAGTTTTGGGATTTGATTGCGGAACCCTAATAATTTGAGCGGGTTGTGTTCGACTAAATGCCTTGTCGCTGCTTCTCTCTAATCATTGTCCAGATTTTTTGCGTTTTAACATATCAGACAGTATCTAGATGTTTTAAAACAGTTGAGACGAAGTTTGTTTCTGGTTTTGTATTTTTGGCTGAGTTTACATCATTTTGATGGTGTAGCAATACTATTAGAGATCTTTGATGTAAAATGCTATTAGTCCGACCTACCGTAGTGGGAAAGGAACTATATGCTCAACTGGGTTTTATTTGTTCTCTCAATTGTGGCCGCTCGATATTTTGATTGATGAGAGTTGTGAGGGGTATTATTAAATACCCGTCCTACGTAGAATTTGTAATTAAAAAAAATTGAATTTTTTTCAACTGAGTTGTCGAGGTTTATCGAGGTCCAAATTATGTGAACATTTGACTGATTTTCGTTGTTTTTGATCAGATTTTTTGTATTTTACCTCAAAGTTTTTGTCAATTTTGCAAAAATTATGTTAAAACTTTTTTCGATAGTGTAATTAGTTTTACTTTTAAAGATAAAGAAGTGTCGGTGAATTGTTTGATGCAAACTTGTTGTCCAAAATTTTCGCTATTTTTTTTAAAATCTGCGTTTTTCATCAGAAATGGCAGCCAATATGCTTGCTTAGCCCACGTGGTTCAACTTGTACTCAGGAAGTAAATATTTTTTTGGAGACCAACAAAGTTCTAAAGCAATCTTTATAAAGTCCGAAAAACAATAACTAAACTTCAAATTTTTATGAGAGTTTCCTGGTATTAGAGTTTGCCGGGTTTTCGCTAAATTAAAACTATAATTATTCAAAATGCAGCATCTTTCGATGCTTTGTCGAAATCTGTTTTGGCTAAAATTTGGAGCAAATATTTGTTTTTATTAATGGACAAGCAGCAAAAATTTTTAAAGTTTTGGTCTAAATTGTTAATAGCCGCCGTCAGCCTCTCAAACGGCTATTATTTAGGCGTTCTCTTTTTTACAATTCAAAGAATTTAAGTTGTTTTGGGGTGCTGTCTTTTTTACGACTCCAAGAGGAGTTTTGGAGAAGTCCTTTTTTAAATCAAAGAATTTATCGGAAAGAATTTTGAAGCAGCAAAAGAAACAAAGTGTGTGAAATTGAGGTTTGAAAAAAAATTCTGTGAGCAAGCAAATTTTTTTGATCATGTGCCGCATTTTAAATTCTTTCACGCATTGAATTCATTGAATTACGCAGTTTAAGGAATACGGTCATTGTCAAAAGAGCAAATTCAAAAGAAACGTGATAGATCGATAAAGCCCGGTCATTAAGTCAAAGCGCATCAGGTTATCAAAGTTCATTAGAGCGGGCGGTTGCTAGCTGACATTAGTATTAAGCTTAAATTCCTTCCGTTTAGAAGCTGAAGTATGTATATGTTTAGAATCTAACTGAAACTGCGCACTGAATAAGAACAATTTTTGAAACCTCGGAAAACTTTGAAAAATTTTGTCAATTTCAGTCTCTTTTTTTCTGTTTCAATCCCGTTGTGCATCTAGGGCGTCAACGGCGGCTTTTTTGGCTATCTGCCGGGAAGTAAATATTTTTTTGCAGACCGACAAAGTTCTAAAGCAATCTTTATAAAGTCCAAAAAACGATTATTAAACTTCAAATTTTTATGAGAGTTTCCTGGTATTAGAGTTTGCCGGGTTTTCGCTAGATTAACACTATAATTATTCAAAATGCAGCATCTTTCGATGCTTTGTCGAAATCTGTTTTGGCTAAAATTTGGAGCAAATATTTGTTTTTATTAATGGACAAGCAGCAAAAATTTTTGTAGTTTTGATCTAAATTGTTAATAGCCGCCGTCAGCCTCTCAAACGGCTATAATTTAGGCGTTCTCTTTTTTTACAATTCAAAGAATTTAAAATGTTTTGGGGTGCTGTCTTTTTTACGACTCCAAGAGGAGTTTTGGAGAAGTCTTTTATAAAATCAATTTTATCGGAAAGAATTTTGAAGCAGGAAAAGAAACAAAATGTGTGAAATTGAGGTGTGAAATGAAAAAAAAATTCTGTGAGCAAGCAAACTTTTGATCTTGTGCCGCATTTTAAAGCAGTTTTTTTACAATTTTTTTGATTCAGTGGTTTGGTTATGATTTAGTTTTAATTTTAGGATGTTTGTGGTAGTGATTTGAAGGTTTCTAGAAATTTATATCATTTTTATGCTAGTTAGGAGGTTTTTCAAGTATTTTGCTAATTATTGGGCTAATTTTCGCGATTGTTTGACGATTTTGTTGTTTTACTGCCTCAAATGGGTATTGAAAAGAACCTTATTACTGGAGAAATTTTTAGATAACAACTGGTTACTGTTTTGTGGATAGCAAGTATTTTTTTAAGAAAAACGAGAAGAAATGGCTAAAATTCAAACCATTTTCTTAATTTCTTTTTTGCAGTTTTCAGTTTTTTTGTTTGTTAGACAAATTTCTTAGCTCATTACGACTTGCCTATTGTTTTCGGAGTATCTGGATACCCTATTGGCTGAAAGGATTTGTTCTTTGGATAGATGTGCTTTCGGAATGTTTAAAAACTCATTAACTGTTTCCAGTTTTTCAGTTCAAGTTGTTTGTAAGACCTTTTTTCTTCATGATTGGCTTCCAGTATTTTAAAAAAATCTCATAAGTGGTTTTTGTAGGTACTGGTTGATTTATTGAAAAAATTTTGGCAGAGATAATTTTTTCGGGGTCTCAACGTATGGCAAAATTTGATCAGTTTTTTAATCTTATTTTAACAGATTTGATTTTCTTGTTTTTACATTTTCGTTTTATGGTTTTGTTTCGAGATAATCCCTAAGCAGTGAGGCAAGATTTGTCCTATAAGTAGTTGAATTGCGTTAGGTTAATTTCTACTTCGTGTCGTTTTCTGAATTTTTCTGGCTATGTTTTTTTAAGATCTGTTCACGCATGTTCATGATCTTTGGAGTCAAATTGGAGTAGTGATTTTGGTCACGCAGAAACAAGAAATGGAGCGAAAAAATCAATTGTTTTAAGGCGTGATTTTTTCGCTCTAATTTTAAAGTAGATTTAGAAAACAGTGTTTTAGCAAACATTCGCTTTCTCGCATGTGGTTTTTTTGTTCACATGCGCCAATTTTACTTCGATTTTTACAGCTTTTTTGTTTTTTTTTGGATTGGATTTTTTAAAATGGTTCTCCCAATCCATTTGTAGTTCATTCTAGGCATAGTTTTTTGTTTTCACTAAATTTACGCTTCTCGCTGTTGATTTTTTGTTCACATGCATCATTTTGGCATTGATTTTCTGTTCTTTTTTAATGTTTTGATCTTATTTTATTATAAATGGTTTTCCCAACTCATTCATGGTCCGTTCTATGTCTAGTTTTTCGTTTAGTCAATGAAAATTATTTGAAGTGTGCGTCAGGACTTGTCCTGCTATGTTATTTTAATTCGCTTTACCTTTTGATCACGTTTTTCCTTTTACACAACTCACGATTTTCACGTTTGATTTCTGACTTACCTCACTCACTGTTTCAACTGAGAGCATTTTAAATTCTTTCATGCATTGAATTACGCAGTGTAGTGAATACGGTCATTGTCAAAAGAGCAAAATAAAAAAAAAAACGTGATAGATCGATAAAGCACGGTCATTAAGTCAAAGCGCATCAAGTTATCAAAGTTCATTAGAGCGGGCGGTTGCTAGCTGATATTAGTATTAAGCTTAAAACCCTTCCGTTTAGAAGCTGAAGTAAGTATATAAGTTTAGAATCTAACTGAAACTGAGCACTGAATAATAACAATTTTTGAAACCTAGGAAAACTTTGAAAAATTTTGTGAATTTCAGTCTCTTTTTTTTCTGTTTCAATCCCGATGTGCATCTAGGGCGTCAACGGTGGCTTTTTTGGCAATCTGCCGGCTATATTTTTTTTGCAATCATTTTTTTTGCATTTTATGGGGCCGCGGGCTGTCTTTAGTAACGAACTTTAAGCATGGTTAATCGCAGGCCACAATGAATTCAAATCAATGCTCAATCATCGGAAAAACCAATAAACGTTAAATTAAAGCTCATTGAACATATTTCACAATTTCAATAAAAAGTTTTTGTTTTCATAATTTAAGTCAACAGCATATTTTCATAAAACGTTTTTCGAAATAATGAGTTTTTTCTGTATGAGTTGTGATTTTGTAGTCTTAAGACTTAGACCGACTAATGACAGATTCCAGTTGCTTCCAAAATAAGGAATTCCAGAAAATCTATCTTTTTCTGTTTAATTGAAAATTTTTGCTTAATAGATGACATCAAAAATATTGTTTATGAAAAAACCACAGATTTCTGAGCTTTGCCACTTTTTTATCTCCTTTTACTCAAATTGTTGTAGTTTTTGTAGGACACGGGTTGCATCGTTTTGGTAGTGAAAAAAATATAAGTTTAATTTAGATTTTTTGTTTTAAGCAAGCAGTATTCGATTAAAAAAATTTTTTTGATGTCAGAACATTTGCATTTTCTTACGTTCTTTTTTTGTTGTCCCATCGCCTGATCACATTTATAAGAGGTTAAATGTAGCTTAAATGGCATTTTCAGAGGGCGCAATTGAGCATAAATTATGCATAAATTAAGTTTTTAGCGAATTTGTTGTAATTTTAACAGCTTTGAACCAGTTTTTCGCGGAAATTTTATTCAAAACTTTCGGTTTTTGCCAATATTTCTTGTTCATTTTGTGGTCGTATGCTTATTTTGTTGTTTTTGTCTATTAGTTGTCGAGTCTTGTAACGGACAGGTCCCATATCGTTTCTAGTGGTTTAAAAATTAATTCTTTTAGTTTTTTTTTCATCTGATGCTATTCTCACTTTGTTATTAATTGCTTAAATATTGAACATTGAGTTTGGGTGTTTTTGTCCTAAAATCCTAAATGTGGATGAGCTTGGTCAAAAAAATATAAACAAGCGCACATTGCCGAGCCGAAAAAAAAACAATATAAGCAATAACTACGAAGAGTTAGCGAAAAACTGGCTCCTCAAAACAAATTACAGAAACAGAGCGGCAAAACGATGAAATTAATAAGGACAGAGAAGGCAGCGTATACGTTTTACTTGAAAACATTCTTCAAATTTCTTAAAAGTTTGTACAGTGTAGTTTATTACTAATGTCTTACCAAAGTCAAGGACGTTAAAAATTGAGATCTTTTTCACCGCAGAAGGAAATTTGAATCTGAAAATTTCGTTTATTCCGTAAATTATAGAATTAGAGAAAATTTCTTATTAAAATATAAAATGGTTGCTTAGCGTCGGTAATAAGTTCGAATTCAAGGATTTGATTGTGCTAAATGTATGGAGCTCTTGCTAAAAATTATTATTGGCATTGTATCTAAGCAGATTTTTGAAATTTGAAGTTTTTGTTCTGCTATTTTGTTTTCTGCGATAAGAACACCATGTCGGTTTCTACGCTTCCTCTTTTACTTTTTCAAATACTTTGTTCTGAAATTAACATAACGTGGGCCATGATTAAAAAATCAAGTATATTTACTCCATTTTGTTGGGCGTTTTAACGATCTATGTCTTAAGATTACAATTGTCAGAGTACGTGGAAGCGAGCTACACTAGGTCAATTTAGTTTGAATTTGCTTCAAAGTTGAATATATGCGAACTCACTTTCCACAATGTGTGTATTTGGGGCTTGTCAGAAAACTTGGGACTGTCTTTTGTCACTAATTTCCCCGTCATAAGTACTATTTGCGAATTAATTGGATTAAAAGGACAATTAGCAGTTTTTCGAATACAAATCTTATTGCTCATAGGGGCGATTATATTTAACAATAATATTTAATGAGTTTAATTGAATTGTTCCTTAAGTAATCACAAAAGTTGGTCAGTAAAGTTTTAGGCTGGTTATACGTTTAAAGCTGTGAAAATAGGTTCCGTTTATCCGTGAATACTCGTGAAACATTTAATCCATTGTTGAAAATTGTATATGAATGGTTTCGCTACTCGATTCCCTAGAACGCAAAATTTACTGACATTTGAGTTTTTGGATAATGGCCACGTTATTAAGTGGTTAACAGCAAAATAAAACATTGAACAAATATAGTTTCTGTCTCCAACGTAAACATGAATCAGTGGAAACTTGAAATTTAAGAAGAAAAACAATAGGAAGAAAAACTTTTGTTCAAATATGTCTGGCACTTTTCTTTTCAGCCTGTCATAATGCTTAAAAAATGCTTAAAATTTTACAACTCCTTATGGGATCGTCCATGAAGATTGTTCCTCATATAAGATATCTAGAAAAAGTTTCAGCATCTGAATATAGGGTTCTTTTGTCCAACAATAACAAAACGATGAGTTTTGAGATTAACGATTTTCGCTAAAAAAACCGCTCAGGGTCCTCTTGCAACGAAGATCCCAAAAGATTGGGAGAACCCAACAACTCTACCCACTGGAGCTTCATTTGATGTATCTCGCCTAGATCTAAATTTCCTTGATTTCAATCAATCCTGATATTTCACTGTGTACTTCATTTCAGGAGACCTAGGGTCTGCAGTAGTTGCATTAGAGCACCATCCAGCATCCATGACCTCTGAGGGCGACCAGAGGCGGGGATCCGAAGGTCTGCCTAACGCAAATATGGCAGTGGCGATGGGTACTGGAGAAACGAATGGGATTGGAAGACCAGCAAGTCGTGGAAGGGAAGCCGCAGGAAGTGCTGGTGGAAATGTGAGAGGCCTTACTGCTGAAACTTTGTAAGTTATATTTTCTTTTTAATTTATTGTTTAAGTTAACATAACCAGCCCGATGATAATTCATGATAGTTAAGCTGCGCACAAACAAGAACTCACAGAATAATGACAAATCACAAAATAATGAGTTTTCCGGGGTAGTAATAATCACATCAACTAATTTAATTAATTTGTTTGTGATGTTATAATCGCAGTTTCTTCATGTCTGTGGGATTAGGATAATAGTTGTTTATTTTTTCGTGGGTGTTAGGAGTGATGAGATGCCTCTGTTGGCTCTGACAGATCCCCAGTCTACCTCAGACACTGCATTCCTCAGCAGACAGACTACAAATGTCATGGACATACAAGTTAGTTATTATAACTGTTTTCAAATAACCACATCTTGTAAAAATGAGATTATAGCCTAAATAAAGTATTTTCTAAGAAACCATTCATTGTATTTTCTCAAAGAATCGTGCTGAATTTTTGGTTAGAAAGTGCGTTGATAAGTACGTAGAAAAATTAACCCAGCACGGCTCGCAGCTAAACTTTCAGCACATTCAGCCTACTTCTTAAATAATTTTGCTTACATTCAGTGCATTTCTTACTAAAGTATTAGATGACATCTCGACCTGGACTTGATGAGAATATTTTACTTCCAGTTTTTCTCTATTAAAAGGCGACCGAAAGTTTGAACACAATTCTGCACTTAATTCGAGTCAATTTTAGGTTAGAACCCCAGAATATCACGGCGGCCCTGGACGAAACAGACCAGGCAGCGTGGGCGGGGGAGGGGTAGGAGCAGGTGCGGGATCCAGGAAGCAGAGTGGGGGACAGCACGTGGTGCCAATCAAGGCACAGGTAAAAAAAACCATCGCCAAAACTTTTTGAAAACAGGATTAATCATGAGACAGCCGCTTAGCAGTGAACAAATGCATGTGTTATTCCCACAATCACAGTTTTGCAGCTGGAAGAACCTATCAATCAACATCCATTAAATTTTTCAGAATTGAACCATAAAAAATCTAAGCAAAGTTTAAAACGAGAGGAAAACATGTTTAAAAAACATTTTGACTCATTAGACTTTCATTTAAATCAAACTGCTCTTTTTAAACAAACTTAGGACAACGGGTTTTAATATTTCAATTTTTCCCTAAAATTTAAAAGCAACCCGGAACCAATGAAAACCAACTCGAAAAAATGTGCTCAAGATTTGACTCAAGACTAAAAAGTGACTTGGTCAGAGCTCTGATACAGTACTTATCCAACACATGCATTTTCACTGAATCAGTACTGATTACGACATGACATTAAGTGCCGCAACGTACTCTCAATTTTTTTGTCCTGACCCCACTTGCGGGGGGAGGAACTATATACTCAATTGGTTTTTTTTTCAGTCAATTTTGGCCGATCGATATATTCATCGTAGAGAAATGTGAGTGGTATCATTAAAAAGCTCGTTCAGCAAAGATATTCAAAGTAAAAATTTTTGGTTTCAAGGAATTATCGAGGTTTAAACTTTTGCGTGAACACGTGATCTTTGGAATGATTTCGTTAGCTTTATTGTTGTTTTTTTTTATCACATTAGGAATTTTTTCTATCAAATTGTCAGATCAATTTAACATTTTACGCTACAAAAAGAAACAATTTGTGTTCCTAATAGAAAAAAGTGGAAAAAGTCTAATTTTGGTCTCACAGGGAATTTAATTATGAAAAAAACTGAGTTCTATTTGAGAACTGTTTTTTTAGAAACCTTTTCATATTAAAAATTTTTTCAGGTAACTTAGAAACTAGTTCATTTTCATATCAAAGTTCCATTAATGACAAACGTAAGTTACAATCAAATGAGGAGCGATGGACAAAAAATTCGTCTTCAAGGACTCGGTCATGTTTTTTATTGCTTTGACTCTGAGTTCTCTTGACTTTTAATGAATTTTTGTTTTTCATTTTGAAATTTTTCCATTTTTTTGAAATGCTTTGTCAAAGACTTGTTGACTAATAGTACAATAGGCGTCCTAAGGATCGTTGAGTGAACCTAACAAGTGTTTTGATTGGGCAGTTAATGGCTGTTCAGACTGAAAGTATAATTTTTCGAAAAAAAAGTTTCTTGATTCTAAACTTTCTAAAAATGCTGTGATTTTTTAGATCAGTACCACCAATGACAGCACCCCTATTCTTTCTACTGAAACCAAAAACACTCTGGTTAGCCGTTTTATCATTTAACTATTGATTTTATGACTTCGATTCCACAAGTTTTTATATTTTTTCTTTCTGTTTTTTATCACAATTATGGTTCATTTTGAAATCTAATCACATTACTCTTTTTTTTTTACAGTTTTCATTGGCGTTGTGAAGACGTTCAATTGACCATAGATAAAATTTTCAGTGAAGAGCTTATTCCTCTAAGGGCTTCTTCAATCTAGCACTTTTTTATTGAACTTTTGTTTTTTGTCTATATTTGTTGTTTTCATAGTCATAAGACTTTTTGTGATGTTTTATTGCTCACTTCTGAACGAAATTATTGATTTCCCATCGAGGCTTTCTATCGTTTTTTTCTGTTTTCCGTTGAAATCTGATGAATTTATTGTATTTGATACTACGGTGATATTCTTAATTATTTTTTTTTATATTTATTGATTTTTTTGAATTCACATCGTTACAATATTAAAAATCCCATTGTTGTTACAGAAAATTAGTTGAAATAAATCGTTTTTACTTAAAAAATTTTTTGTTTTTAATGGCGTTGACATATTGTTCCCTAATTATTTGCTGTTTTTGCCAGTTTTATTTGTTCTTTATTTTGTTCTAAATTTTTTTCTCTATGCTGAGATGGCTCATCAATTTGTACTGTTTACAGCTAATAGTCTTAAACATTATGATAATTAAACTTTTCAGTTTTTTGTCGTTCTTTTTATCAACTTCAACAATATTGTCATCATTTAGAGGTTCTTTCCACTCTCTTGAAGTTCAATCATCAAAGTGGCTATTGATATTAGGTCATGGCTTATACTCTGTTTGTCGGACATTATGCGTTTTCAAGGAAATTTTGGTCAATATTTCCCTTTTTTTCATGTTCTAGCACATTTGCTTTGACAGCAGATCCCATTGTTTTTCAAATGAGGCTCAAGTGAATATATTCAATGTTTTAAGTTGATTTTAACCGAAATATTGGAAAAACTATTGGAATAAATTCATAAAAATCAGATATTAGCTAATGACTTAATAGCTAATGATTTTAGTATACTTTGTGTTTTTGTAAATTGTTTGTATTTTTTTGCATCTTTAGTCCGTTTTTATTACTTAGTCTAAATATTTACATGTCCTGTTGGTTTCTTAAATACTTTTTCGTAACTTCATCAAGAAATTTTGAAACAAAAGCTAATAGTTTTTTTTGACTTTTTTAAAATGTTTGGTTTACAAATTTTTGACTGATTTCTGAACTTCACCTCATAATTTTTTCTCTTTGTTGTCCTGTTACCTAGTGTCATCAGGGACGCGTTCTATCTGTTTTGTTTAAAAAGTAAATTTGAGCAGTTAAGGGTTTATCTGTTTTTTTTTACTTTGTTACTAGGTGCTTTTAAATTTAGATATTGAGTTTTTGCTGTAAAATCGTTTTTTGTGTTTGCTTATTCTGTTGTTGTTTTTTTTTCTCGTAATCTTATTAATGGCAGATCGTTAATGGCAGATTATGAGCGCTCTTATGCGGCATGGTATCATGTAATTCATTTATTAGTTTGGGTGGCGAACGGTTGTTTTAAAACTCAAACATCTACTTTTGAACATCTCTTCATTTGGTTGACAGCTAAGTCAGAAATGTAGATGATCTCGGGTCGGAACATTATGTGCAAACGCACATTACCGAGCGTCGTTGTTAATGTTTATCTCTATATTTGTTTAATTTGTCAGGTTATGGACTTTGGAGTTCTGAGTGGTCATTCAGGACACAGAAACAGCTCTGGTGAGAACCCAAACCTACATCAACAACATCATCTACTCTCCAATTCTGCCGATGTCCGGCACCCGTTCCAGCATCAGCTCTCAGCTTCAGGAGGGTCTGCGGTTGGAGGCGGGCCAGTGGGCGGGGGAGGGAGCAGATTTAATAGTGGTGGGACTGCCAGTTCCAGAGCCACAGTTTTGGACGTCGGATTTGATAAAGATGAAATCAAGCTCAATTTGGAGTAGAAGAAATAGTTATAAACAAAATATGACAAATGGAATTGAGCCCATAAAAATTGCAATCAAAAAAAGAGGAATGACGTGTCTAGGTTATCAAATATCTGAGTGAATGACTGAAACAGATGATGATTTTCATCTTGAGCCATTTGAGCATATCATTTGGCTAATAATGATAAATGATAGGGATTATATACCTCAAACAAGAAGCAGAGAGAAGGGTTGAACAACTGTGCCCAGCAAGTCGGAAATCCATTATTATGCCACAGCCTAGAGCGCATTGCTTCGTTTTGGAAAAAAATTGCTTTAACTGAGCAGTTTATAATTACAATTAAATTGTTTCTTATGATAAGTTCATTTTGTTTTTATTATAGTTTTGTATTGAATAGAGAGTAATTGAAGTAAAAGTTTCCCGAAAATTTTTATTATCATTGTATCAGAGATAAGTGAAATATATGACATTAGAAATATGCCTCATTAAATCATCTTACGTTTTAAGCAAAAAAAGCCCATTTCCGCCATTTTTGTTACATTTACCGTCATTAAAATCATAACATTACTCTGCAGAGGAAAAATAAGCAGTCAATTTCAAAGCAAAGTTTGCGGAGGATATATCTAAATGGCTTTCGCAGTCATTGAAGTCACAAACTGGGATCTGAACTAACAAGGTATTGAGTGTTTTATTAACAAAATTATACATTTAATCACACGCAAATATATTCCGTCGTTCTACGGAATAAAATTTCTAGGAAATTTCTACGAAATTGGTAGGGATAAATCCATTTCGTAGAAGGAAGTATTATGATTAAAACTTTTTCATAGACAGAAGTTCTAGGATTACAATCTTTTCACAAAAGGAAGTGCTATGATACGAACGAATCCATAAACCAATATTATTGGATTTTAGATCTGTTTTGTGGATCCTCTTGAAAGTCTTAGACCAAAAAAGGACTGTTCCGCGGCTAAGGTGAGTCTACATTAGCAATCTAAGTAAAATTTGAGGACCTAAAATAAGTTTTAAGACACCAAAATAGTTCCGGATAAGCCAGAATTCTAACACCAGGAGAAGAAACACATATAGCACCAAGATCACAGAAAAAAAAAGAAACAAATAACACACGGGTAAAAAGGGCATGGAAAAGGACACCACTTTGAAAAATCCCTATACAATTGTGCGAAGCAAAAGAAGATGCCACTTTTTGACCGCTTAGGCACGTTACGGCCCTCTTGCAAAAACTGTCGACCGCAGTTTGAGGTAAGGTAGGTATACAAATATTGGTACTAAAAAGGTCAGATAGCTCATATTAAAGCCCATGTTCTGTTCTCAAATCTAATTTATTTTATCACTTATATTATTAGAGACATGCAGGTATCGATTATGATCCAAAACCACAAATTTTGTCTATTCATTTTGCAAATCGTAAACGGTCAATTCTATTAGCCTGCCAATCCTTTTAAAAAGCGTTCTATAGCATAACAGCACTTCTACAGAGGCTAACATACAGCTTAAATTAAGAAATTGGGTTTCAATTATTTTTGTCACAACACTTTTTCTCTTGGGCCTAAAAAGAAAGTTTCAAATATACTCTACCGGTGATAACTTATTTAAAACACTGATTTCCAGACAAATGATTCAATAAACGATTTTATTTCAAATTGCATACATGACCTGTGATTACTTTAGTCAGCGCCATTAAACGTAATAATGAATTACGACGATTACGAATTTTCCATAAAATAATGCAAAAATGGTCAGCCGAGGCTCAGATTTCAGTTGACTGTAGAATAAACAATTTTCAAAACATCTGGCAATTGTGATTTCCAAATCTTAGGTTGCCAAAAATATTTTTTTGTATGAAGTTCTATGGCTACAACTTTTCCATAAATACGGCACCACTGAAAAGTATTTTTTCAATTTTTTTCTCACTAATTTATTGAAGAACGTTGTATGCGCTTTGTTTTAGCTCTATTCATGATTTCGGTAAAAATTTGTTAAATTACAACTTTCATTTTATGAAAATTCTAGGATTAACTATTCATACACGAAATAATAGGAAGTGGTAATTTTTCATTTTTTTTCAGTTATGAGCTCAACCCTGGTAGACAAGTATGAATCCATTTCAAAATCCGTACTAAATCATAGGCTGATTCTTATCAATTTTTAAGTACCAGAATTGGTACAAGTCTTATTTCAGAAAAAACGGATTACTACAGTGCCTAAACACTGCTTCCTTAGGACCGAACACCTTTGCTGTACCTCGTTTCTGCCACCGTGCTTGTTTTACTTTCCGATATCTACAGATATGCTTGCATATCCGACGGCTATCTTGCAAGAATCTTGCAAGATCTTGCAAGATGGTGCGTAATCTTACAAGACTGTTGCAAGATTCTCGCAAGATCTTGCAAGATAGACGTCGGTAATAGACTAGGTCATTCCGCTAGATATATCTGTTAAGTGGTGACTGTCACCAAACAAAGTGCTATTTGATCCAAAAAATCAGGCGAAGTTCAAAGAATCAAAAATAGGTGCTGAAACTAACAAAATTTTGATCTGAAATGAGTCTTATCAGAGATGTGAAGAACCATCGGGTGAAAAATTTGAACAACAATTTTTTTCTTTGTGTACGTTTATCGTTCCGACCCATCGTGACAGGGATTAACTACATGCTCAGCTTGTTTTCGTTGTTCAGTCAATTTTTGCCAATCAATACATTCATCGTACAGAGTTGCGAGTGTTATCATTGAAAAATTTGTAACAAGCGTAAAAATTGAATCTATTTTTTTAGTTTCGCTTTTTCCGAGGCGATACGGAGGTTTAATGTTCTGTGAATGTTAGCCGAACTTCCGTTGTTTTGTTCACTTTTTTTAAGTTGGGTTTAAATTTGTTCCATTTCTTCCAATAATGTGATCAAATGGTTAACGATAGTCTCATTTGTTCTACGTTTAAAGATAACGAAGAGTTGATGAATTGTCTGAAGCAGCTGTTTTCGCTAAAACTTTGCCTAAATTTCTGAAAATGTAGCATTTTTTTCCCTTTTTTTCAGCGGCTTATTTGGCTCACTTTGTCCAGTTTGACTGGAATGGAGACAAACAAAACTAACAACAGGGTCTTCCTTTACTCATATAAAGGCCATTTCTACCTTTGATTTGTAAATGTGTTCTGGAACCAACATTTTAGCGGGTTTTCGCTAATTTACAACAATTTTTTTATTAATTGAAATTATTTTTTTATATAGTAGGATTTTTTTGTCCAAAAAATTATTACAACATTTTTGGAACAATGTCTTTTTAACAGATTTCGATTTCATATCTCGATAAGTATGCAAAATTCGTCATTTGTTTTTCATACATCGCGTTTTTGACCAAATTTCGCTTTTTCGGCTATTAATGGGAAATACTTTTGCTTTGGTGAACAAACAGCAATAACACTTCCAACCAGTTTTGGCCTATTTGAGGAGTTTAACAATTCAGATTACAATGGGGCACTGTGATTTTTTTAATTTTTTTTTGTTTTCCTTTAATGATGGTTAAAAACTAGAGCTCAAATATTGATCGGTCGAATGTACGTGCCAAGGAATTCCAAAGAACATACCTGATAATTTCAACAAAAATCTTGTATCTTTTGGCTTTATTACTTTGCGTAAATTTGTTTGCAATTTTTTGAGTTCTGCCTGTAGTCTTTGATATTTCGTAGCTTTTTGAATTAGTATGACTCAAAACGTACCCAATTGACTTCCTAAGCAGTAACATGTTATGCCATTTACTAGTTTTTAGTTGGTTGAAGGTTTATATATGGTTTTAATAAATTGTTATATGTGTTTATAATAAGTAATTTCGTGATCCGGAGACTTAGTTTTTCTATGCTCCTTCAATTTACTGGAACATTCCTCTGAGATTCCTGTGTTGGAGCTGAGCTCGCTAAGGTTGCGTAGGCGGGAAAATAGAAACAAAACACTTTCTGTTGTCCTAGTCATTTAATAGTTATAGTTATAGTTCTAGTTCTAGTTACAGTTTGTCACGTTAGAAAAAAGAGAAAAGGGGGAAATAACAAAAAGCAACACACTGAACTCAACGTAGTAGCCGCAGAAAACGGCTGAAAGTATAACTCAGCAAAATATTGCAAACACAAATTGTCTTGAGCAGTAAATAACGTGTTACTGTGTCTTGAACTAGAAATATTCCTGAGCAGTAAATTGTTACTGTGTCTTGTATTCAAAATATTATTCTTGAGCAGTAAATTCTGTTACTGTGTCTTGTATCTACGAATTATTGGAGCTGAAATTCAACTGTTACAACCCCAACTTCTGGTATTTTCAAAATGTGAGTACAAACAGCAAAAGCCAACTTAAGTTTAAATTTAAATATTTTTGCACAAACAGGTCTTAGACATATATCTTTGTCTTCGATTTGTTTTTTTTATCGGATTGAACTGGTATACATAAAGAGATCCCGTATTGTGTGATCTGTAGCAATCCATTTCAAATTGATAGTTGAAAAAACTAAGATTAGCCAATAATTACGAACAGAATAGTTAATGCAACGGTAAGTACAGCAGAACGGATATACAGTTACAAAAGCGAACTGCATAAACGAAGTATCCGGACAAATTTTGTAACCACCAGAATGAACTGGGCGGAGTAAAATTTTCTTTGTGAAACACAAAGAGAGCAGCCGTTACATTTGGTCTGCCGACCCGGACAGTGGAATAAACTGCTGTCCAACCCAACAGTCGAAGTGACGAAGTCATCGACGAACGAGAACAAAACTCAACAGGCAATTCAACGACGCAAAGCCAATTAGGCAAAGTGCATTAGAAGTTGAATAGCAAGGCTTAATTAAAGCAAATAAATAAAAGTACTGTAGAGATTCAAGCCGCAGTCCCAAATTACCAACGAAGTGACTCCGTCACAGAGTCAAGACATTTTGCATAAACAGATTAGCAACTGCCAACAACAACAACCCGAAGCAAAAACTCAGGAGGGCCAGGAGCTAATCAAAAACAACGATAGACCAAGCAAACTCAAGACCATCTATCAACAGGTACTGAAGCTTGACAACTCTTTTTGCATTCTTCTTCGGAAGCGAGCAAATCTTCTTCGTGATCCCGAATTGTTTGAGGGTTACGAAGCCGAACGACTAAATTTTTCACAGAAATTAAACGCAGAGTGGTTACCGTATATCCATGGAGAAACAAACATGACGGATCAACAGAATCAAACTGTTCAATTGACAAGCGATGCAGAACCAACTGCCGCTAAGAATTCACAGTCTGTTGTAGGAGTTTCTCAACGAACTGTTGAAAATGGAAACCCAAACAGGGACAATGATTCAAAGGCCTCCTCTGGTAAACGAGCTAAAAAAGCAGAAAAACTTGCGGCTCTAGAGAAAGACTTTGCATCAAAAATTAGGCTGAAGAAAATTGAATTCGAATTGAAAAGGAAGGAGCTTGAAATGGAGATGCAACTTTTTGAAAAGGAAGGTGCACTGAAACTGGAATACGATGATAGTGCAGCCCCTAGTATTCGAAGTAGATCACATTCAACTGGAAAACCTTGAAGAACGAAGATTTTTCCGGTTGGCTCGATAACTCCGATAAATTCTCCAACTTGCACGATTATAGTTTCGAGCGTGCGAAAACCAGGATCGACAACAATTATCCCAGGGTAAGCTTCAATTGCGAAGGTGTAATTAAGTCACGGTCACCAAGTGGAGAGCGTGCCAGCACAGCCCGGGAACAAGACAAGTTTAAGCGCAATAAACCGAGCAGTAGTAGTCAGCTACCTAAGTTGAAGTTGAGTTCATTCGACGGAAACCCCCTAGAGTGGCCGGAGTAGTCGAATATGTTCAAAGCGACGGTTCACCATCGCGATATTCCTGACTCAGAGAAAATGATCCACTTGAAAACTTTGTTGACAGGTAAAGAAAATTCAGCTATATCAAGAATGGGCTATTCGGGAGAATTCTTCGCTCAAGCGTGGGAACTTCTGGGACGGAAGTTTGGGCGACCTTACCTAATTGTCGACGCTCAGCTTAACATATTGCGCAAACAACAACCAATTCGAATGCACGACTCAACGGCTATATTAATTACTCAATAACAATTAGCAACCTAGTTAATGTACTGAAGCAATACAATTATGAGGCCGACCTGCGTTCAAGTTCAACACTGCAAGTGGCAATTGAAAAACTGCCCCAAAACTTGAAAGGAATGTGGTTCTTCTTCATTGACGAGTGTCAAGAAGATAGATCCGATCTCACTCTCCTTGAAAAATGGTTAGCTCGAAAGGCTTTTGTCCATGAAAGAATGCCATTAACCAAGAGCGAAAGAAAGGAAGATGATCGACCAAACGCTAACAAGGAAAAATGATTCTCAAAAACGTCAAATGTTACTGCGAGTTCGAATGCGAACAAAACAAAGCAAATGCAAAACAACAACTGTCCACTAGCGGATGGAACTCATAAAATATGGAACTGCCCAATATTTAAGAGTATAAATGTCACCGATTGCTATGCGGCAGTGAGAAAAGAACGCTTATGTTATGGTTGTCTAAGGAAAGGGCATGCAATCAAAGATTGCAAAGTCCACCCGTGCGGTATAAATGGATGTACCTAAAAGCACAACAGACTGCTACACTCAGAAAACCAAATGGACGAGGGTAGTTACGCAGTTAATGTAAGCGCAGCAACAATCAACCAGAGTAACCAAGTTACTAGTTTTCTTCAAATAGTTCCGGTATCGGTTCAGAGCGGTGGTAACAGGTTGACTACCTACGCTTTCCTCGCTAGTGGGTCAACAGTGTCATTTATCAATCAAAGTGTCAAGGATCAACTACAAGCCAAAGGCACGGACGTTACCTTGAACATAGCTGGCATACATGGGACGCAAGATTTGAGGACAGAGAAGGTTCCTATCACAATAAAGGGACTACAGTCAAAGGTGCATTCAATTGAAGAGTTTGCACACCCATCAATCTTGTTGGGAAACACAACATATGATTACAAGGAACTGGAGAACAACTTCAGATACCTGAATGTTCTCACTAGCAGAAAATTCAACCTGATGGAAGTAGGCATCATACTTGAACAAGATGCCTACGAAATTCAACGTCCATTGGACTATAGGATTGGAACACGAAGTGAGCCTTTCGCCGTCTTAACAGAATTAGGATGCGTAGTCAGTGGTCCCATGACAGGCAAGAAAAGTCAAAATGTTTGTCATTTTGCCTTCACAGGAGATGTGAAAGTGGCAGAAAATATCCAATCATGGTGGGACATAGAAATTTATGCTTCCAAAATAAATGTTGTAAGTCAATAAAAGAAAGAGCAACAAACTCAGAAATTTCTAGAGAGCACAACAAAGTTTACAGGCGAGCGGTACGAAGTGGGCATGCTCTGGAATTATACAGAACCCAATCTTCCAAACAATTACAGCTCAGCCCTTGGTCAGCTCTACTCATTGGAACGAAGATTCCAACGAGACGCAAAGTAAAAAGAATTGTATCAACAGTCAATTGATACAGATGTTGAAAAGGGATTTGTGAAGATCCTCGGTAAATCGGAAGTCGAAGGTACTTTCGGAAAGGAATGGTACTTGCCACACCATCCAGTACTAAACCCCAACAAACCGGGTAAAGTTCGCCGTGTTTGCAACGCTGCAGCAAAATACAAGGATATATGTCTAAATGACAAGCTGTTAGCCGGACCCGATCTACTACACGGATTGATCGGAACCATATTCAGATTTCGAGAAGGAGCAATTGCCCTAACCGCAGATATTGAATCAATGTTTTTGCAGGTGCAAGTTCCTGAACGGGATAAAAGCTGCTTGAGATTCTTGTGGCGACCAACAATGAACGAACCTGTGCAAATTTACGAGTATCAACGTCATGTTTTCGGAGCAAAGAGTTCACCAACATGTGCCAACTACGCTCTGAAGCGAGTAGCCATCGATAACGAAGACGAGTTCCCAATTGCAGCAAAAACAATCCAAAACAACTTCTACATGGACGATTTCATCAAGTCAGTCAAAACACCTGAAGAAGTGATCAAGGTTTTCAAATAACTGCAACCTCTTCTCTCAAAACATGGATTTGAACTGAAGAAGTGGATCACCAACAGCAACGTGGTAACCAACGCAATCCCAGAGGACTTACGATCAATCAGCAACACAAAGCAGGTTGAAGTACAACACAGAAAGGAAGGGTCATCTGTGCTTGGGCTTCAGTGGACAATTACCGATGATAGTCTGCAGGTTTGTAGAGGTACAAGAAAAGAAGTTGAGACCCCAATCACCCAAAGGAAGATCATATCTCTAGTTTCTTCAGTGTTTGGTCCTCTTGGACTGTTTGCACCATTCAGTGTTCATATGAGACGACTCCTGAAGAGCATTTGGACAAAAAATGGACAACATTGGGACAACTCAGTGGAACCTAACGAAAAAGAAGAGTTTCTGAAATGAAAAGACCAGTTTCCAGAAGTAGCAGAAAACAGCATTGATAGAAGATACTTCAGCACAGCCAAGGACAAATGGGAACTTCATGTGTTTGCCGACGCATCTGAAGACTTAATGTGCGCAGTGGCATACCTACGTTCACAGCCCAAAGAATACTCAGGAGACTTAGCATTTGTAATCGGAAAGTGCAGAGTTGCACCGATGCGACAACTTTCCATACCACGCTTGGAACTACAAGCAGTAGTGATGGCGGTGAGACTTAAAGAACAGATAGTGAAGGAACACGAATTGAAGATTCAGAGTTGCAACTTTTGGTCAGACTCCACTACTGTTCTGCAATGGATTCATAACTCCCACCGTAAGCAACAGGTGTTTGTTGCAAACAGAGTGGCTGAGATTTTGGATACAACTAATGTTTCACAGTGGAATCATGTGAGTGGTATTAACAATCCAGCTGATATCGGGACACGAGCGATCAATGTTGACGAACTTAAGAGAAGTGAATGGCTCACTGGGCCGGCCTGGTTAAAGCAACGAGAGAACGAATGGCCTGAACAGGTGAAATTAACAATTGCTTCAGATTAACAAAACGAACAAATGGTTTTCTCAGCAAATGTTGAGGAGAAAAGGCCGATGATTCAGTGGGAACGATTCAGCAATTACAATCGACTAGTAAATACAATGGCATACATACAGCGTGTATTCAAAAAACACAAACCGGCAACAAAAACACTAAGTGTTGATGAAAGAGAGGGTGCACAAGCAAGCATCTTCAGACTTTTGCAGCAAGAACATTTTGCTGAAGAGATGAAATCTCTCAAGGCTGAAAAGGAAATTCCAAAAAACAGCAAAACCCTCCAGTTTTCACCATTCATAGACCAGCAAGGACTTATTGGTGCCCAAGGCAGAATAGGTAAAAATTAATTGAACTTCGAAACCAAGCATCCAATACTGTTAAATTGGAAGCACCATGTAGTTGAATTATTCTTGCGAAATGAACATAAGAATAGTCATCACGAAGGTACTGAACATGTCAGAAACATAGTTCAGCAGAAATTCTGGATCCTAGGCTTACGAAATGCTTTGAGATCGATCAAAAACAAATGCATTAGATGTCGAAAGGGAAGAGCCCAAACAAAGGCACCAGTAATGGCAGATCTACCTGAGGAGGGATTAGTCGCATCAACAGTGTTCACGAATGTGGGCGTAGACTATTTCGGACCATTCAAAGTAAAGATTGGTCGAAGAAACGAGAAGCGTTGGTGCTGTCTGTTCACATGCCTCAGTGTACGCGCGGTACATATAGAGATTGTACCAAAACTAGACACTGATAGTTGTCTGAACGCCATTATGCGATCCATTGCTCGAAGAGGCGAACCGGTCAAAATGATTAGCGATAACGGGACAAACTTCGTTGGAGCTGAAAAAGAACTGGCAGAATATATAGCAGCATGGAACAAGAGGCAAATTGAAGACCATCTGATTCAACAAGGTATCAGATGGAAGTTCAACCCACCTGCAGCACCACACTTTGGAGGAGTGTGGGAAAGACTGGCTAGGAGTCGCAAGAAGGCAATGTATGCAGTGCTGGGCAATCGATCAGCCACGGAAGATGTTCCGTCAACCACAATGTTTCTTGTTGAACAGACGCTGAATGCTAGACCGCTGACACAGGTCATTTCTGATGCTGCCGATTTAGAAGCTATTACTCCAAACCATTTCCTACTTGGCAACAAGAACCTTTGTTTGCCGTATCTATCAGGTGCAGAGCAATTTGTTGATCATAGAAAGCTCTTCCGACAAACACAAGCTTACGCAGACCTCATCAGGGACAGATTCCGCAAAGAGTACTTGCCAACGTTGAATAGTCGAAAGAAATGGCAGACCACAACGGACAGAAGTCTTCAGCAGGGTGATCTTGTGTGGTTAGTGGAAGACAGTGACAAACGTGGATATTACGATCCGGGTCGAATAACCGAAACCTTTGAAGGTTCCGACGGAGTGATTCAATCAGCGACAATCCGAACGAAAGGTGGATACTACAAGAGACCAGTAGTGAAGCTCGCTCCAGTGCTATCAATGGACGAAGATGTTTTCACGAAGGAAGGAAAACAGGGCCGGCGATGTTGGAGCTGAGCTCGCTAAGCTTGCGTAGGCGGGAAAACAGAAACAAAACACTTTCTGTTCTCCTAGTCATTTAATAGTTATAGTTATAGTTCTAGTTCTAGTTACAGTTTGTCACGTGAGAAAAAAGAGAAAAAGGGGGAAATAATAAAAAGCAACACACAGAACTCAACGTAGTAGCCGCAGAAAACGGCTGAAAGTATAAGTCAGCAAAATATTGCAAAAACAAATTGTCTTGAGCAGTAAATAACGTGTTACTGTGTCTTGAACTAGAAATATTCCTGAGCTTTAAATTGTTACTGTGTCTTTTATTCAAAATATTATTCTTGAGCAGTAAATTCTGTTACTGTGTCTTTTATCTACGAATTATTGAAGAGCTGAAATTCAACTGTTACAACCCCAACTTCTGGTATTCTCAACTTGTGAGTACAAACAGCAAAAGCCAGCTTAAGTTTAAATTTAAATATTTTTGCACAAACAGGTCTTAGACATATATCTTTGTCTTCGATTTGTTTTTTCTATCGGATTGAACTGGTATACATAAAGAGATCCCGTATTGTGTGATCTGTAGCAATCCAGTTCAAATTGATAGTTGAAAAAACTAAGATTAGCCAATAATTACGAGCAGAATAGTTAATGCAACGGTAAGTACAGCAGAACGGATATACAGTTACAAAAGCGAACCGCATAAACGAAGTATCCGGACAGATTTTGTAACCACTCAGAACGAACTGGGCGGTGTAAAACTTTCTTTGTGAAACACAAGGAGAGCAGCCGTTACATCCTGTGAGATCATTATAAGGTCTATTATTCCACCTTGAACGTCATATAAATCTGATATTATTACTATAATAATAAGAACGGTCCAGTCTTTGGATTTCTTGAACCCATTTTGCTAGACCCTGCAGTTTTGTCTAGAAACACACTGTGCCAGCTGGTCGGGGGTCTGATAATAGGCGGCCATTTCCCTCTGGGACGTCAACTTGGGTAGGAATCATATTTTTCCCCACATATTTAAGAAAATAATGCATGACAGCCAACCCGGGAGTCTGATTGTGGATTCAGAGCACCTCAGCTTCGGATTTGAATAATCTCTTCAGAAACTTAAAATACGAAAAAAAAATACTTTTGAACTTGAATTAATCTTGTTTTACGTCCTCTGATGTGATCACATTAGCAATTTGAAAAGAATGGTAATTGTTCTCTGTCGTTGTTGATTAACTGATTGGCTTTTTATCATTGCATTCAGCTGTTTGGCTTGAACCAGTTGGAGACTGTTGTAAGGAAGGCGTTAGTTTAGGAATCATTGGGCCAATAGAGACTCAAGTAAGCTTCCTTCCATCGGAACTTCCTCAAGTCTCGCGCACTGAACGTCTTGCGCATTCCTGATTCCTGAAAGTAAAATATTAAATATATCGTTAAGCGAGTGTAAAAGCTATCATCAATTTTATTGTATATAAGACACAGTAGTTGAAAAGGTGAAAGACACAGTATTTGAAAAATGTCCTGTAAACCAATTAAAAACATACCCGGCAGATTGCCGGAAAATAGCCGCCGTTGATTCCATTGAGAATGATTGGGATTGAAAGAATAGAAGATATTGAAAAAAAAACGATTTTTGTACGAAAACGTTTTTTCAGTCCGATTTATTTTGATGGCATTTCGTAGTTGAACATACTTCTGTTTCTTAGAGAGAGGCTACAGGGGCTACTACCAATAACAATAAGCATTAGAGATGGTAACTAAGACTTATAGGAACGATGTTCAAATAGCGGGCATCTAAAATTGGGCTTTATTGGTTTATCCTGTTTCTATTTCTGACTTCAATTTTTTGTACTGACTCTGTTCATTTTGAATTGCTTTGCTGAGCAACTGATGTTCGAAATCACATTAGCAGAATGAGAGAAGAAAGAAACGACCCTAGAGAAGTCAAAAAGATTTCACGCAAAATGTTGAAAAGCGGCAAAATGAGGTAAAGCAAAACATTTTTTTGTTCGACGAAGTAAAAAAACATAGCAGGACACGTCCTGACTTACAATTCAAATAATTTTTGTTGACTACAAAATAAACTAGACCTAGAAAGGACTGAGTGAATTGGGAAAACCATTTCTAAAAAGAATCAGATCAAAAAATTTAAAAAAAAACAGAAAACTAAGGTCAAAATGCCCCACGTGAAAAAAAACCACTACCGAGAAATGAAATTTTGGTTCGAACAAAAAACTAGGCGTAGAATGATCAATGAATGGATTAGAAAAACCATTTAGAAAAAAATCTGATCCAAAAAATCGATAAAAACCGTAAAAATCGAAGTGAAATTGCCACATGTGAACAAAAAACCACTAGCGAGAAAGCGGATTTTTGTTCAAACACAGTTTTTTCATTCTACCTTAAATATATAGCGGACAAATTTCACGCCACAAAACCAATCGCTTTTTCACTCGACTTCCTGTTTCGGCGTGACCAAAATCACTACTCCAATTTTACTTCAAAACTCATGAAAATGTGTGAACAGATCTTAAAAAAAACCAGCCGGAAGAAACGACTCGAAGGAGGAAATTGCCCATAATTATGACTAAACAACTAGAACACCTATTGTGAAGTCTAAACCTCCACAAATTCCAAAAAAAATTAAGGAAGAATAGAAACGGCCTCTAAAAACAAATTGAACAAAAAACTAGAAAAGCTTAATGAGTTTTTTTAATAGCATAAGGAAACACAAAGCCGACAAAAGTTCCTTTACAAGTAGCGCAATGAATGGCTCGCAAAACAATGGGCAAGTCATAATAGGCTAAGAAACTTGTCTAAAATTAAAAAAAGAAAAACTGGAAAAAAGTAAGAAAAAAGGTTAAAAAGTTTAAAATTTCTCAATTTTTCTGTAATTTTTCCTAAGAAAAACCAACAAAACTGTAAACAATTGGTATTTGAAAATTCCTAAATTAACAATCTTCCATTCAAATCTCACTTAAAGCAATAAAACAAAAAAACAGTCAAAAAATCATTAAGTTTTGTCTAAAAATCAGCAAAACTGATCGAAAACCTCCAAATTAGCATTAAACCCAAATTAACTACTTGAAACATTCAATTCCTATCAAAACAAGCCTAAAAATATTACAATATCATAATCAAACCTCATAACCATCAAAACTTGCAAAAAAACTGCTTTTAAAAGCCGCACGTGAACAAAAAAAAATTTGGTCGCTTAGAGAAAACTTTTTCACACATCAATTTCTCGCTCTCTCAAAAACAGCAGTATGAAAAAAACCACTCTCTTTTCGCTCCGCTCTTCACTTTTGTTCAGCACCAAAATCACTCGAAATTTATTCACGCGGTTCATTTCCGGCTTCAAAATTCACTCCAATAAAATTGATTTAAAAAAGGACTTCTCCAATACTCGTAAAAAGACAGCGCCCCAATACAATTCAAATTCATTGAATTGTAAAAAAAATTAGGAGCGCTATAATAGCCGGCTGAGAAGATGAGGGCGGCTATTAAACATGCGGTAGTTGTGCCAACTTAAATTTCTATTAATGTTTTAATCCTAACGCGAAACTTTTAGATCCAAATATGGTAAGTGATGAATTAATGAGTAAATAAACGAATGACTGATGGTCTGACCTTAGTTGACCTGAGAGGTGTGCGTAGGAACTGGTCCCCTCCGAAGCTGCAATGTCTCTCTATCTCTGGCAGTCTTCCACTGTGCAAATGACAGTCATGTGCTCCTGGCCTATATCAGACACGAACAGACTAATTTAAAGTTATAACTCGCGGCTGGTAACGATTATTGTGGATATAACTTGAAGCCCAACCTCATTAATATCCTTATTCCAAAACCTGCACTTATTTTAATGGAAGCCATAATCGGAATCATACAAGAATGAGCAACAGCTATAATCAATGGGGACAACAATAAAAAGTTATTGGTTTTTAAAGATTTTAGACTAATATCTTTCTAAGAACTAAAGAATCAACATGATAATATTTTAGGAATTAAGCAGATAAATCAGCTGTTTTCTAAAGTAACTTTAATATGAATTAATATTTCTGAGAACTAAGCAGAAACTGACGATATACCCAGTGCAACGAAACTTGATACAACTTGACAAGACATGCATGGTCTTAAATTATCTCGCAAAACTATCTTGCCGAGAACTTGAATTACAATCATTTCATGCTAAATCTTGATAAAATTTTTTTAGCATTTCATCCTATAAAACTTCTTGACAGCTCTTGACAAAATCTTGACCAATATTGATAAAAATTTTTGAAATTCTGGCCACTGTTTGATGTCCTCAGTTAGTGATTGAGTTCATTTACTGAAAGTTCCTCCGTCAAAGGAATTCTTTTCAGAAGTTGTCTCACTTGATTTTGCGCAATTTCACTTTCCAATGAATAAGAAGTTTAGGATGCCATTTTCAAACTGATTGTTTTTGGGCCTTTTTCTCAATGAATTGACTTTGGAAAAAAAGAGCGGCTCTGGCAAAAAAGTTCTTTTACTTTTTGGACTGTCTAAAAATTTACTTTGCTCTTAAACTCTAAAAAAACTAATTCCGGCCAATTTTTCCAGCAGTTCTGATGTTTTACTAATTTTGGGCGTTAATATTACAAACAAATTGTGCTATTTAGCCTTCAGGGGAACCCGAGAAGCTATTTGAATTCACTGTTATGGGCAACTTGTTGTTTTCTATGTTTGGCTTTTCAGGATTTTCTCGATTATATAGTCTGACCCTTCAAAAAAACCTGGCCTTTATGGCGGCGGGTTGAGAATTTTCCCCCTCGATTTTTTTGTTTAATCTCAGTTTTGCTTGAAAAATCTTGTTATGATCATGGTGATTCTTTCTTGTTTATCTTAATAAGATCTTAATTCTTGAATTTCTTGGAAAGAACTTACAAGTTCGTACATATCATGACATTTTCTTGCCTAGAATCTTACCAAGATCTTACAAAAGATTTTTCAAATTTTATCATGCTTCTTATCAAGATGTTTCAAGTTCATTTCACTGAGTATTTTCTGCTTATCAAGACATAATCGCAATGACCAATCAAAATCCTTCAACTCAGAGATGACTTACGGTGGTCCTCGGGAGTCCTGGTCCAATACAGATTTGCGAGCAGAAGCAGATCCGAATGGCTTGTAGCTCTGGAGTGATCTACCAGTGCCTATTTCGGATATGTGGGTCAAGTCTCTCTGGTAAGCCACCGGAGCAGGCACCATCATTTGTTCCTAGACCACAAATTACTATTCACCTATTTTTTATGTTCCAAATTTTTTCCATTTTCATTTCCAAAAACGGAAAACCGTCGACGAAACGGAAGACATCCAGTGTTGGATTTCCAAGCCTTTAGGTCTTTGGAATTAATTTGAGTTTTAATTGGTTAGAAATGCAAACCTTAATTCTGATATAGAAGTATTCATCAACTGAATGAAGTAATTATTCCTGGTATAATACTGCTGGGGGTGTATTTATCTAGATTATGCTTAAAAATTTGAAGTCAAAGGAGAATCAACAATTTGATTTGTTTTCAATAATTAAAATGAGATCAGAAGAGAATGAAGGAAAACCAGACTATAGGTATTAATAATTGATAAATGTACCTTTGATGCGAGTGGTAGTCTGAAGGGACCAGTTCGTCCAGAGATGCCTACCCCGATTGTACTCTCACTTTTGCCAGGTCTCCGTCTCAACAACTCTACAAATCCTGTGTTTTCCCCCAAAGCATAAGTGCCTATAAAAATAGTTCAGTTAAAATAACAAATATATCCAGATGACAAAAGTTAAGTTTATCACAGCTTTCAACAGAGAAAACGGGTTGGCCAAAAACAATTTCAACATATTTCAAACATGAAAAGTAAATTAAATCAGCGTTCAGGTAAAATCTTGATATCCAAATATAGGTCACCATGTAGTCCCTCTTCAACTATTAGGCTCCGGCAAAAATTCAATATCATCCTTCATAAGCAGAGAAATCGAAAAATAAAATGAAAGAAAACAGGAGAAGAAACGCTTAAAAGACAGGAACGAGCTCAACTATACAACAGAAAGTAGTGGTTAAAAATTTTTTAATGACATTTTGACAGAGAAAGAAAAACAGAGCCGTATGGTTTTTTAAAAAAAGTCTTATTTTTGAATCAAGATGTTTTGGTCGATTTGTAACTCGTCGCCATCAATTTTGACTACCCGCTTAAAATAATGATCATGCTTCGAAGAGTTTGGGAAAGTGTTCATAAGATTTGGCGACTTAAGTTGAATTGCTGAGAACTTTAATTTTCAGCTGGATTTAATTGGATTTCTTTCAAAAACCTAGCTGAATATAAAGAATGCTAGATCCTATGAATAACTTTCCATATTGCCATCTTGAAAACTTTTTGAAATTGAGGTTTTCTAGGAGGCAATTAGAAATCATAAAGAAAAACCTAAAAATTTCAAGCAGTTCAAATTTCAAGCAAAAATATTATTCTGTTAACCTTAAATATGTAAGATAAAGTGCTCATAATAAAGAACAGACTGGGAAATCAATTAATGTTTAACTTTTCAGTAGGTATATATGAAAGTAAATTTCCATTAAAAAAGAGCTGTATTCAACTGTATAAATATTACAAGAACTGTACAAAACGACAAATTGGTTATCAATAGGAGAACTTACTAAACTTTTTGATCAAAAATTGCCTAATCAAATCAGCATATGCGAGTGACTTCAATGCAATGTGGTTGCAAGCCATTTAACCAGTGAATTAACAAAATACACTTATATTAAAACAGGTAAAAGTTAACGCTTAGTGTTCTTCTTCTAAAAAAGGACAAAAAAGCGCATTGGAACAAGAGCCGACTTTATCAAGTTCGAAAACTGATCATGTTTGGGGACTTCTGGAAACTATCCGAAAAATTTGGCAACTTAAGTTGAATCGTTAGGAAATTAATTTTCAGCTGGGTTTTTAATTGGTTTTCATTCAAAAATCAAAGCAAAAATGTAGCTGAATATTAAAATTCTCAAAAAATCAAATTAAAATACTAGATCTTATGCAAAAATTCCCATATTGCTATCTTGAACTTTATTTTGAAAAAGTTTCCTACGATGCATTCAGAAAACTCAAAAAAATTCTAAAAACTCAAATTTGTAATAGAATTTTTATTTTGTGAATCTTAAAAAAGTATAATGTGCTCATTTTGATGTAGAGATCAGAAAATAAGATATCTTTTTTTAGCTGGTAAAAATAAAATTCAAAAAATATTAGAAGAATTGTACAAAGCAATAATTTGGTTATCAATAGGAGAAACGACTAAACAGCCTGATAAAATTTTGCCTGAACGAACCGACCTATGAGAGTGACTTCAACGAAATAGGGTTGCAAGCCATTTATCAGGTGAGCAAACACAATACTGGTCTATTAACACAGGTAAAAGGTAACGTTTAGTGTTCTTCTTCTTAAAAAAGACCATATTGGCTCGTTGGAACAAGAGCAGATTTTATCATGTTTGTAATAACTGATTATATTTGGGGATTTCTGGAAACTGTCCGAAAGATTTGGCAACTTAAGTTGAATCGTTGAAAACTTTATTTTTCAGCTGGGTTTTCAATTGGTTTTCTTTCAAAAATCAAAGTAAAAATGTAGCTGAATATTAAAGTTCTCAAAAAATCAAATTAAAATGCCAGATCTTATGTATACCTTCCCATATTGTCATCTTGAAAATTATTTTGAAGGAAATAGAAGTTTCCTACGATGCTTTTAGAGAACTTAAAGAAAAACCTAAAAACCTAAATTTGTAAAAAAAGTATTTGATTCTGTGAATCCTAAAAATGTATGAAGTGCTGATATTGATGATCAGATTAGAAAAGAAGTAGGAGAAGCGACTAAACTGCCTTATAAAATTTTGCCTACATCCCGACATATGAGTGTGACTTCAATGAAATGTGGCTGCAAGCCATTTAACCAGTGAATAAACACAATCTCTTTCTGTTAACACAGAAAAAAGGTAACGTTTTGTGTTCTTCTACTAAAAGGAGGACCATAATGGCAACCAATTGTATCTACTGATCAAATTTTGGTATTTTCTACGCAATTTAACCGCAAATCAGCCAGAAAAACCGCTAATACACGCCTGTACATAATTTTATTGCAGTCCTCTGCTATTAGAATATCAGAATTTTTGTAGGAAATTTCTGACCACTATTTACAACGTTTATCCGTAGTCTAGTAATCTATGGAATTGCCCTAATAGTGCTCTAATGACTTTGCCATCTTTGAAAAAGAAAACACAAAGAAGACTGCAAAAAGGAATGAATTTCCGTATGATTTTAGTTACTTTAGATGAGACTATAGTTCTTGACTTTGTCGTTATGCCATTTTGTGTTGTTGTATGGTTAACTTGCGTTGTTTAATTTTACTTTTCGCGGGGTTTGCTTCCCAGTACTTCTTTTGGGGATGATCAGTGTTAAAATCGAGGACGGCTTGGTATTTGCTATTATTTGCAATTCTGGCAATTTGCATATCAAAGTCGAAAAATTATTTATTTTGAAAAAGCAAACTCCAACAAGTTTCTTCGTAATGATCCAAGGAATACAACCAGCATTAAATTTTCTTTTTCACGTGGTATAATTGTAGTGTGCTATAATCCCGTAGTTTTTTCATTGTCAAGTTGTGTTGTATTGTAGCAAATAGCCTAGTACTTGTGTCTCTCAAAACAAGCGTCCATGTTCTAATTTTTAAGAGCTAAACTTTTTCAAAAAGGAGGTTCCTATATCTTTGCAAAAGAATCAGAATTTGCATAATTTTGTACAAATAAAAATGTTTGTTTCAACTTTGCCTGGTACACTTAACAGAACGTACATGCTAGAGTATTCCTCTACGTATTAAGTTGAGCCTTGAAAGAATGAAGAGCCGTGAAAGAATGAAAAGAATTATCACATAAAGATAACAGCCAAAAAACTACGTTAAAAAAACCACCTTCAACCCCGCCCCACTTTAGCTTCAGAGAAGCAGCAAAAAGAACTAACAATAGTTGTCTTCTATGAGAAGTGAAATTATTAAAAATGACGCCTAATTTCTCCTAAACGAGCAGATACTGAGAAAAAAACAGGAATTTATAAATTTGATTGCAAAATTAAACCGTTTAATTTTGCAATCAAATTTATAAATTCCTGTTTTTTGTGACGTGACGTGATTGTTTAGTTGAATTTGCATACTTTAAGTTTAAAGAACAAACTCTCTCCAAATCAGATTTATGTGCATTAACTCCATCACAACGAAATCATAGAGAAAATCTGAATTAGAATGTTCGCAACCATATAAATAAAAAGATGAACCAATCGTTCTAAAATAGCAAGTGACAGATATTATTAATAAGATTTGATTAGCTACAAACTGAGGATTTCACAGTCCAGTTTCAATAACTTATAATTTTGTTAAGGAAAGATCTGCCCATGAGGATATGTTTGGAGAAATAGTGGCATCAAAAATGCACCCTAACCGTGAATATACCCCTCGCATTTAAAAGAATATCTGCTCAATTTTTTGTTCCTCTCTTGAGGTGCTTCTGAGAAGCAAAAACAAAACTAAGTTCACTCTTTTTAATGGAGAATCAGCGCAGAAAAGAAGCAAGAGGCGAAAGACAGACTAATTTCACATACAGACACCAACGTCACTGACTCCGAGCCTCCAAGTGTGAAAAAGTGAAGTGTGGAAAACAGAGTTTCCATTCATACAACCATCCCGATAACAATCCTAGTTTAGACCTTGAACAAGGCGGCTCAGCAATGTGCGATGGCACATAAGGTTCCGACCCCGCCCATCGACAATTTCGGCATAATTGTCTACCAAATGAGGAACAGTTAGAAAACCCAAAAATTATTTTTTGGGAATCCCAAGAAACCCAAAAAAGCCCAAGTTTTTTTCAAAAAATTTTCTATGAACGATAAGATAGTCTCTAAAGCAAATGACTCAGTGGAGTAAAAATTGGAGCTTTAAATTGCCGTGATATGCCAATATTAAGAAAGCGAGTCAAGACGAACAGCAAAATCAAACAACAACAACACCAACAAACATTAATTACATCAAAAATTTTTTGTCCGTTTTAAAAAACAAAATTTAATAACAATGTCAACATACCGTCAGATGAACCTAAAACTAAACAAGATAACTTATAAAACCCCAGAAAAAATATGGACCAGTCCATAAAAAAGTTTGGTGACAATTAGACAAAGTTAAAAAATTCGCTTATTTTTTTAAAACAATTAACTTCAAAGTAATTAAAACCATTAGAAATCAAGTACAATATCCCTAAGGTTTAAAATTACCAATGCTTCTATAGAAGGGCATTAGAACCTGTCCTTATTCATTTCTTTAAGCGGCTAAAAAGAACAACAAAAAAACAACAAACAAAAATTCAATTGAAATTTGCCAGAAAACGCAGTCAAAACCGCCAAGCCATATTTCGGCCCTCAAAATATAATCGTTTGCCCCTTCCTCAAACACCAATAATGTAGTATTTGGCCATTTATGAGTGAGACTAAGTAACAAGTACACGAAAAAGAGAAAAGGGCAAAAGTATGTAATAATTTTGATTTTTTTTATACAAAGTTATATCCAAAGTCATGAAAAACTTTAATTACCAAATGAAATATTTAAATAGGGTCGTTTAATCATCCAAACGAAATCTTTCAGACCTGCAATTATCCAGAATAATTCTTGAGTCTACAAAAAGAACGTCAAACATGACAAAAATCAAATTAAATTACTATTTTGTGAAAAACCGGTGTCGAAGTCAGTAAGGTCATAACGCATTCTTTAAAAAATAGATTTTGGGAAATCAATCTCTTTTGACACCTTCCCTTGACACCCACAATGTCATATTTGACCTGTAATTAACAAGATTAGGTACCAAAAAGAAAAAAAAGGAACAAGCTTGCGAAGTTGAAAAGTTTATTATTTTTAGTTTTTGGAAAACGATTGTTTTCAAAGTCATGAAAACCATCAGCTATCTTCTGATATCAGAACATCGGCTCATCTCTTCTTCCATAAAAAGTCAGTGAAAACTATCACTATACAGAAAATTTCTTACAGCTGAAATGACAGAGTAAAAATGACAGTTAAAGACAAAATTGAAAAATTCACTTAATTTCTTGAAAAAAGAAGTGTCGAGGCCGTTAAAACGATAATCTATATCTTTAAGGATTTTAATATGTTCAATTATGTTTCATTTTGAACGCTAATAATGTGATATGAGAACTGTCAGTAATGTGATAATGTGACTAGAAAACGTGAAAAAATGGCTAATTTCTAAAAACAAAAAAAATCTGAAGTTTAATAGTATCAAAGCCAGAAAACAATAACTTCAGGCTTAAAAATGCAATCGAGACTAAATTTTTAATCAAGTGAATGTAGAAGCATTCTATCTTTGCTGACACTAAGCTGCAAGTTGACCAAATTAAGAAAAAAATGGAGGAGAATTTCATTAAGCAATTATTTATTTAAAAACCCTTTATTTTCGAAAGTCGAAACGATCATAAACTTTCAAGTAAAAGACTAAATGCATTAGCTTGGACTTGCTTAGGAAGCCAATTAAACCTATCACTCCTGAGCTTTATTTGATATGTTCTGTTCTTTATTATTAAAAAAAGGTCTTTTTTCAAAAAAAAAAGACCGAGTGATTGCAATCCGAATTCCTTTTGGATTGTAACAGTCCAAGATTGGCCCAAAACTAGCCCTGCTAATGCTTATTGTCAGTTAGGAACTACTGATTTTTCGAATATTGTAGATATAGATAATTTGTTAGTTAAAAACTCAAAAAAAAATTCTGCATTTTTGATAAAAAAAACAAGTAAAGCTAGCAAAAAACGGCAAAGATTAATTACAAAGCCCTCTTAGCGCGGCAATTGTAGTCGGAATAGCCCCCTTCTGAGTATACAAAGATTGTGTTAGTGTTGTTTGGGGGTGTAGTGCCGGCAAAGTTTATAAAAGTGGACTAAAGTAGCTTATTTCGTGCTGTTTTTGATGAAAAACCTGAAGTTTGAAATATTTATCCCAAGTTTTTGAACAAAAAAATAAATCAGAATAATCAACAAGGCTTTTTTGTCCTTAAAAATAAAATCAACAACACTATTCTTAAAAAATATAACAAATTTTAGCAAAATTGACGAAAAATTAGGCAAAAATTTTGGAAAATGTGAATAAAACAATGTGAATTCACTCTAGCTTTTTCAGAAGTTTAAACCTCGATAACTCCCTGTAGAAAACGATTTCATAAAAAGTTTTATTAAATTTTATCAAAATTGGCGAAATTTTAGTCAAAAATTCCGAAAAAATGTGAATGAAATCAACGGAATTCACTCTATTTTCTCGAAAGTTTAAACCTCGATATCTCCCTGTCAAAAACGAATATCAAAAAATTTTTTTAATTTCATATTCTACGCTGGACAAGCTTTCTAATGATACCAGTCTCAACTCTCTACGATGAACACATCGATCGGCGAAAATTGACTGAACAAAAAAAAAACCATTTGAGTATATAGTTCCTCCCCCCTCAAGAGGGGTCGGAACAATAATTAAAAGACCTGTTAATTCCAGGGGTAAATATTTATTTAAATTAATTGCGGAGGACCCCAGATAAAGTTGAGTCTATTTCTTTTCATAAGTTCAGCCTGTTTTTCATATACAAAAATAAGTCAAACCAAAAATGTTCCTCCAACAACGGGGTTTGATCTCATGGCCTTCCCAACATTGCCAAATGGTTAACAATTGCGCTATATGTCTCTAACTTTGACGGAAAACAAAAACAAGGCTTTCTTGCGGTCGCGAGCGTAATTCCAGTACATCATCTTTTTTGTCTACCCAAATTCCAGGACATGTTTACTTGCCCAGCCAATTTCCATGACACGTTTTTTTATCGAGCCAAATTCAGGAAAGGTTTTATTGTCTGGTCAAATTTGGTTGTTTTAGTTCTAGCCAAAATTGAGGACATCGCTTAAAGTCCAGACACATTTTTTCTATATCAAAAAACTTATCAGGACAGTCTTTTCATGCCTCGTATCAGTCGAGGACGGTCTTTTAATAACTCCAGGTCTATAGTAGGGAATACAAAGTTATATATGATTTTTCAGATTTCCTGGAAATTATATAAGTTACAGAAATTTAGTAAACGTCCATTGTGCTCTTCTAGAAAAAGTGTTTAGTAAACATCTTTTGTGAAAGTTGCACACAGACTACATTGTCGCTAAAATCTAGAAAGAATGCTTGGGAAGTTTCTGTTTTCTTTGATTTATTTCAAGGATCGAATATGATTTGCGCGGATCCATTATATAATATCCATAGGACTACCGTGAAGGGTTAAATCGGGAATGCGTTCACATAACCAGCTCCTTACAAACAAACTCAATGGGGCGAGAAATATAATTTTTGAAATTTGCCAAAAGAACTGAAAATGGTCATCATAGTCATCGACGGAACAGTTTCTATTGGCGTAGACATCAAGTAAACAGCCGGTGTCGAGTAATTATTATATTTAAAATATAATCTAAAAAAACTCAGACTAGTTCATTTCGGTTCAGAGTAATGCAGTTCATACTATTGCTGTTACATTTTTTTAATAAAACATAATAGTCGCCCCACTTATGAAACATGAATTGGCTTACCAGGAGCGATTTCAGGTGACGTCCTGTTGGGGTTCTTTTCATTGCCCAATCTGTCAAATGCTGGCTTTGAGGGGTACATCCGTCTGTCCTGGCATGTCTGGAAAGAAATGTTACTCTCCTTCTCACCCTCCAAAATATCTAAAACGATCAGTTAGAAATCTTCTCACAAGTGGAATATGACAATATGTACTTGAAATTTTAACAACCGTATAATGATATTTATAAACTGTATATAACATTTTTTCAAGCAACACCAGTCTTTATCAGCTCAAAAACAACAGCGTTTCCTCTAATGTTTTCTTTTACTTTTTGACTTGCAATAGGTCACACTAGGGCAGCAAAAGTTATTTTGAACTATATATTTTTTTCAAAATGTTACCAAAATAAATATTGTCCTAGGACTACGATCAATAAATGTTCACAATTAATTATCATTATCAAAATTATCAATTTATTAACAATCGTCAAAGGGCATAACTAATTGCGATAATTGCAGCGCTATCGCAGTTATTGCCAATATTGCATAGCTGAAAATTAGAAAAGTAGGGTCCTAGAAAATAGCAGCCTTTTCATGTCGATAGATTAACAGAAATTAAATTCATCAAATGGTTATCTTTAAAGTGGTGATAAAAAAAGAAGAATTATGCTGAATGAAATTGATATAAAAGATTTCATTATATTTTTTGACATGTGTAAATAAAGGAAAAACTTTTTACCTTGAAGGGTGAGTTGTGTAATCAAAGTCGGCATTTTGATCGATAATCTGCTCTGCAATCACAACATAAAACTTTAATATTTGTTTGTCTTCTGAAAGTATTCCTTGCTCAATTTCACAAAGCAAATACGTTTTATATTATTTATTTATACGTTTTGTGTTTGAATGTTTGCTTTGGTGGCTTCTGTATTATTTTTAACAGAGTGTAGCTGTAATAATGTGTATGCAAAATATGTACATTTGTTTTTCTTCTGTTCATACGTTGCTCTAACCAAATGAATACAATTCGATATCCTATTCTCTTCTTGCTTTTGTTCAATTCAAAAGCAATATGCAAAAATTTGAACTGCAGGTGCAGAAAATGGCGAATAGGTATAATGGTTCGCCTTTTGTACAAAATTGTTCACCGTGGTTTATGATGCCATCTTGATTTGAAAGGAAAATTTTTTCTAATTTAATCTGATCTGCTGACAAGAAAAACGGGCAAATTTTACCTGTGGGTCTGCGAAATTTTCTCGAACTAATTAGAGCCAAGAATTAGACATGAGCATTAAACAGCCAAACGATACATATACATAATAGTTAGATACCCGAACTTCCGTTTATATATCTGTTAATTCATACAGCTCTAAATCTTTGATATCAGGGTCCTTTCTAAGTTTTTATCCAATCTTTCGGGCTTTGGAGCTGACCGCTAACTGCTTTAATTGAATATTAGCCATAGTAGAAACCAAGGGATCAACGTTTGGAAAAAATTACCTAACCTTCTGGGGACATTCCAAATATAGTGGTGAAATTCTGGGGACATTCCAAATATAGTGGTGGTGGTAAATTTTTGTAAGATCACCGCTTATTCTAGCGGTAAACTTACATAATTTCACCGCATTCACCGCATTTCACCGCAAAATTATGTACAAAATTTGCGGTGAAAAAACTAATTTTTAACCGGTTATCTTACATATCTTTCCGATTTTTCCTCGACCCGGGTATAACAGAGTGCAAAAAGGCAGTACCATGAGTTTTAGATGGTCGTCATGTACACCACTATTTCATGAAAAATAAGACCTTGAAATGTTCAAACAACTCACACTCAAAATTCAAATTTGTAGGCGTGCATAATAAAATTTATAACAATCTCCACATTTTCATTAAAAAAACATATCAAAAAGTAAGAAAACAGTTGATTGAATTATTTAAGCATTTCATTTTTTTCAGTCAATGGCTTTCATGACTTTGAAAACAATTTCTTTCGAACTTTACAAAAGCCCTTTTGCAATATTCTCTTTTTTTCTACTTGTTACCTAGTCTCAGTTCTTAACGACGAAAATGTCATTTGAATAAACAATTAAAAAACATCATGAAACGCGGAAAAAAAGTAATTGGCTTAATTTACATTTTAATAGCACAATTGAAACAAACTTTTTTTCTGTTCATCTACTTTTCACTTTGTTTTCATCTCAAAACAGGATTTTCTCAGCAGCAAAAACATGGATTGTTAATTTCATAAATTTTCTCCACTTGAAAAGCAATAGCTCGGCATAACAGATCAAGATATCACATAGGTTACAGATTTTACGTCAAAATCTGTCTTAATTGACCACTTAATTTTGTCTTTTTTGTCATAGCCTTCAAGTCTTTTTTAAATAAAAAGTTACAAAATTAGCATCTCCTAACTAAAAATACGAATGCTCATTACATACTTTATTTTTTCCGAATAAATCGAAGAAAATTTTTGAAAAGTTTTCAAATTTTCAAAAATTAATTTCAATTTTTTATCATTCTATTTTCAAAAATTTGATTTAATTTCAACCTTTATACTTACTGCTGCAAAACCAAACTAATTCAAATGCCCTGGTTCGGAAAAACTAATTGGAAATTCTCGTTAAGAAAAAAGTTGCGAAATCGAAGCATTATGCCTTCCCATGAGCAGTATCATCAGTCTGTGTAAGAAAATTTTCGGCAATTTAAGAAGTGCAAAAGTTAATACGAAATTTATGTTGTTGTAATCCGCTTTTCAACGACTTTCATATGGCCGCCAAATTTTATAAGCTCCCTAATAAGAAAAAGTGGTGCCGTACCACTTATACTTTTTAGGGAGCTTATGAAATTTTCCCGTTTGATCTGGAGAAAAAAAAGCCAGCATTGCATAAATATTCGATCAATTCTAAATGGATGTTGTAACCATAAAAAAGCGTGAAATCAATTAATCGTATACACTTTCAGTGGTGGCGGGTGGATTCAGCTCAGTTTATTTCTGACAACCTGGAAGTCATAGATGACTTGTTTGATTACTCGAAGCTGTGTGTTCTGGCATGAATACCAAGAATTTTTACGATAGTCAACCCGGGGTTCCTGTGATAAGATTATGCGCTCATATTAAATTAATGACGTTTGTTTATTTGGCGATTCGTTATATGACCTATTTTCTTTGACCTGTAAAAATATGACAAACCATCTACGAACGAGCCAGTTCGTTAATTGCGTAAATAAATAAAAAGGAAATTGCTTCAAATAAAATTAATCGGTTTTACAATCGGGCGGTGAATTGAATTTGGCTCTTGTTGGGTTTTTGATACGTTTTTCAGCTAATTGAAACATATTTGAACACGATACCAACCGTCTTTGATAATTAGATAAACAAACGTAAAATAAAACAGAATTTTCTTTTAAGCTCAATTGTTAGAAGTATGTACACAATAATTTAAATTCAACCAACAAGTTTAAGAATTGATTACAGTTTGTTTGAGTTAAAAAAAAATTGAACGGCTAAACAATTTCTGGTTCCAAATGTGGTTAAAAATGTGTGGAGTCAACATGACGACATTTCTTGCGATATCCGTAGTGATCATCGTACATGTCGATGGTAAGTGCAGTTTCAGTTTTACCTGCTAAGAGTCTGAATGTTACCATATGCTTGCGAATGTTTTAAAAAAATTCTCGAAGGCGTTGTTTTCAATACACGCTGTTAAGCTGGTCGGGAAATTTTCAATTTTAATCTTGTTCGAAAAATTTATTTTTTTCGATAGTATATCACTTATTGACAGCCCGCAGAATTGAAGTCGTGCCCGGGCGCAAGAATAATATTTTCAATTACAGTTCCGAGGCTTCGAAAAAAATTGGTCCAATCTTTTTCTAATTCCATTATGGGCAAAAAATTAAACGTTTGTTTAAAACACTGCAAAATTATCATATAATTCCTAAATGATTTTTAAAATTTCAATTCTTTAAATTTCGAAAAAAAATGAAAACTGACATTTTTAAATGTGTTTGCGTCAATTTTAAAAATTTGCGCTGTGGTATATGGTTTTTAGGGAAACATAACATAAATAAATTCAGCGATATTTTATCTGAAATTAACTTTTGAAAAAAAAGTTTCTGATGCTAAAACTTTACAAGCCTTTCTTTAGCGTCGTAGATTTTCACACTTTCTGTTTTTAATTTAAATCAAGAGAATATATAAATTCCAATGGTTAACAAAAATTCCTACTAGGTTCTAAGAACAAATGTTAGAGCAAAAGTTTGCTTACCAAAGCTAATAAAAATCAACTCGCGAAAAGAAACAGATTTGCCTTTTGGATAGATAACATAAGTTACCAACTAAGGGAGTAAAACTATTGTTATTATATACATCTACAGGATTAACAAAGACAAGCTGCCTCTGTTAGTTATTACTTATAAACAAGTGTTTTGCAAAAATCCTCAGACTACAACAAGTATTCATTTTCCATTGAAAAGTGTCAATTATATAAAGAAGCTTAAATTATATCACTTCGAGGAGCTTGAAAAGTCTTTCGTTACTCAATTGCGTGCAGAGGTTTTTTACTATAAGCAAAAATTTCACGGGCTCTCTGTTGGGTCCGAAAAGCTCCCTGTTGGTTTGTTGAAAACTCAGGTACAAAGATGGAGTTCGATGGTGCCATAACGGGTGTTGGTGGCTGGGGAGGTTGCATAGGTGGCTGAAGTGGTGGAAGTGCAATATTTTGTATGTCAACTGATACTTGGTTCACCTTACCACTGTCTGAGGGACTATGTGCTTGCTCGACTCTTTGATCACTGAGTGGTTGCTGCAGTTGAGCTTGGAGGTATTCCCGATACAACGCTTCTCGCTGAGCAACAGAAATTGCAACTCCTGGCCGTGTGTACTGAGAAAGCATTTCAAGATGATTCAAGTTACCGGCAACATTATTTGTGTTTTCTGGAGGATTACTAGGGGCAGTATCTTGAACAGGAGGGTCAGCGGTTGCTGAACAAGGACGAGAAAAATTTAAATCACTTGCAGCAGTCAATGAATTACCTGGTGGAAACGAATTTACCCAATCCTGAACAAGTCTCTGACTTCTATCTGAACCCCTATCTTTAAGCAAATTCAGTTCACCTCAGTGGTGACTAAACAATGAATGGTTATCCATTAATTCAGTCTCATCTAATTTAGCAGCGGCAACACGCTGGCGGTGGTCTTCCTCCAATTCTTGAAGTGCCATCTGCTCCATTTGTATCTCAAGCTCCTTTTTTCTCATGGCAATTTCGTGTTTTTGTTTAGCGAGGCGCATGGCAGCTTGTTCTTGTTTCTCGGCCTCTTCGCGTTTTAGTTTTGCCATTAGAAAGTCATGTTTACGCTGGCTAGACATTGTCGATGCCGTTCGACGTGAACTTCTCTTAGACTGCCCTTGAGGGTTAACGCCCTCACATACGGTGTCTCGGTGAGCAACTGAGTCAATATAGCTTCTAGCCGCAAGCAAGAATCTATCATTGTTCTTAATTACATCATCCAACCATTGCTCAAGGACAGGGTAAATTGAATCTGGTTCTCCGCTTTACTGGCCAAGTTAAATAGTTCTTCATTCTTCTCCACCAGTTTACTGAAGAGATCCTTCAACCTAGTAACCAAGCGTTCGACTTTAACCCTCCTGTCTTGACGATCTATGGCATCTGTGATATCCTTATGGATGTTACATAGCTCAGATTCTAGATTAGATCTTGCATTAAAGAGCTTTTTCAATTTCTCCTGCTGTTCGGCCATGATATTGAAATGGCTAATTTATCAATGTAGAGTAACTTTCAACCAAACACGTGGAATGCGGGTTATACCGAACCCAAATGACGAAGACTTGATAATCAAGACGTCGAAGAGCAGAAAAGAAGTTACCGAGTAATGAATTACTCGGCGAAAGTAAGTAAGAAGACGAAGCACGACGAAACGGGAAACGAAGCGGACGGGGCGGGAAGGACGGGCGAACGGCGCGCAACGCAACAGTGAACGGAACGGAACTGGCGAAAACGCGGGTGGTAAACGGGCGACGCAACGGACGGGACGGAAACGCTGAACGAGCGACGCACGAAGAAACGTGAGACGAGACGGACACAACGGAGGCGTTGAGCGAGTAGCGCGCAACGAAACGGAAAGGCGGGTCGGAACGGGCGGGAGACGATTACACAGCAAGCGGGGAGGTCGGGAACCACTATGCTAGCAGACCACAGCAACAAACGCAACCAAACAAACTAGCCGTAACTCCAGAACAAACTTAAGTCACACCCTAGGATGGAGGAGAGATGCTACTGCACGAGGCAAACTAGCACAAGTCATTATGGGGCTTAATATATACAAATAACGAACTAATTTACGGCAAAGCAGTAGTATACTAAATGGATGAAAAGAGCAAGAAATTTACTAGCCGTAACTCCAGAATAAACTTAAGTCACACCCTAGCAATATTCAAACCTAAACAACCAGTCAGCATACCGACAATATTAAACAAACTACAGCTAAAATTAAGTAATATGCAGCGCTTTTGTAGTCTATGAAAGCTGGAAAAGTTAAAAAACAATCTAGCCGTAACTCCAGAATAAACTTAAGTCACACCCTAGAAGGCAAAAACCTAAACCAACTAACAATCATACAGTTACACGCAAACATACAGCAGCAAAAATCAATATACTACAACAGAGGTGCTAGTAAATTAGTAAGTTGGGAAAGTCCAGGAACCACCTAGCCGTAACTCTAGAACAAACTTAAGTCACACCCTAGAAAGCAAAAACTTAAACCAACTAACCAGCATACTAGCATAATCAACATACTGCAACAAAAACACAACATACTTCATCATATATGAAAACAAACTACATCAAAAACAGGAAAAAATAACGGAAGAAAACGAAAAGCGAAGTTTTGGGAGAGCGGCGTATTGACAAAAAACGGAAAACGGAGAATTGTAAAGTTAAAGAACGAAAAGAACGCTGACGAAAAACGGTATATAAACGAGCGACGAAAAAAATTATACGGATTCGCTCATTTTTTTTCTGTAGGCCGGAGTTTTTTTTTCACAGATTCTCTGTGTGTATTGAGTTTAACTCAATTGACGAGCCTTCTAGTCGAGAAATCAAAATTTTGACAAATTTGTCAAAATTTTATGCTTTTGTTCAATTTTTTTTTTCAAGATTTGGTCAATTTTTTGCAAATTCTTGATTACGGAACGTTAACCCAGTAAACTGGACGGATTTAAGCTCGACAATTCGGTTTATCAATATTCGGTATTGATTTTCTAAGGTTTTAAGAATTGCATAAAAATTGACCTAAAATTTTCAAAATTGAACATTTTAGCACAATGTTTTCTCGCTTTTCTCTATATCAGAGGTAATTTTCGGTATACGAACCGACTTGATAACTTTTAACAAATTTTTGACAATTCGACCAAAAATTTTCAAAATCGATGTTTTTCGCTCTTGAAAATTTTTTTGTGGGGCGTTAATGGTGACCTTTTACTAATATTTTTCATTAAAATGGTTTAATTTTACTACCCCCTGCGATATCCAAAAAGATCACGGGTTGGATTTCTTGCCGTCTAAAATGGTTTTTGAATCAATTTACTGCAAAACAAATTAGTGAAGTGTCGTGTCTTACAGTTTCTGATAGTCTGTGCTACGGAGTATATCTGTACCCCTTTTGCCCTCCAACTGAACTTTTTTTTGACATTTGTCGACAGAGCAGTCCACTCAGGAGGACAGATCCAACCATCGTTTATGAACACAAACAACAAAGCAACTGTCTGTGAGCTTCCGCAAATCTGGATACAAATTCACAAGTCCCCAAATCCACTGAACCATTAGTCGGTCTCAAAATCAGTTGATCCCAATCGTTTGAATTACTGGCAGCTTCAATTTTAACCTCCCATTCTATGAAGTTCATCGCCTCTAATTGGAAGATAACCTGTGCAAGCGCATTCTGCAAACGCCCTCACTGTGGTGTCGAATTGTTTTCTTATTCTCAGGGTTCATCTGGATATGAAGGCTCACAGGCAGAATGAAAGGTGAAACTGTTGTTATGAATCGGGTCCCTTGTGGGGCGCCATATAAACTCTGGTAAAAACAGAAGTTCGGAAAGCTGTATTCAAACTCGAAACGTATTCAAGAACGTATTAGCATTCGTTAGATCAAGACAACGTATTAAGATTGCAACGTACATAGCAACAAGTGGTTTTTAGACGGCAAGGTTTTTTTTGATGCTCTTTTACTGGTTTTTTGTCTGATGTCATTGACGTCAGAATCAGTACATAATCGATCAACAGTCGTCTAGAGAACCTAAAAATATTAAGCCGAAAACCGCCTTATTCGATACATATCATGGTATTATTTACTTAAAATTAGGTTATACGAACTTTTCCGGAACTTTTTGTGTATATTAGACGCAATTCTATACGTAATTTAAATACTCGATTCTGATTGGTTAATATTCTCTCGCTTAGATTTATTTAGTTACTAACACTCTCACTTTGTAAATTATTCTGCGCAGTTCAAAAAGACTGATGTCAAACTAGGCAAGGTCATAAAAATAAATGAAAAAAGTAAAAATAATAACTGATTGCATCATGAACACATTAAATTAACTATTGACTGTGTATTGAAGTGTAAAAGTCTTCAATTTGATTTCTTTTTTAAAATATCCGGTAGAAATGGCTCTGTTTTGTAAAAAAAAAGGTTCGGTAATGGGCGTTCACATACTATGTATCGACACTGCTCATCCACATTTTGAACTTAGATATATATCAAATGAGCAAGATAAGCAAAACTTCAAAAATTACATACTGCTTGACAAAATGGATGTATGCGTCAGAAAAGTTTTTAAGAAACCACTGAAAAAAGGGACCAATGAGGACCAATGAGACTTGAAAATCATAAGAATATGAAAACACAGAAAATCCTAATTTTGGCCAACACTCAAAATTTGTTTTTAAAAAACTCTTCGTAACAAAACAAAAACCGCATCAAAAAGAACCTCAGCTAAACAACTTATTTGATACTTCCCTAGAAAGCAGATGAGAACTGTCTCTGATGAAGATGGGAAGGAGGCAAATAGCCGACAAAACGAAGACCACAAGTCGTTAATGTCATTAAACGATCACTCAAAGCAAAGCTGTGACTGAAACTCAAATAAAGATTATTGTTTTCCTGACCAACACTTAAAGTAAGCAGATTCATATAAAATGAGCTTTTTTTATAAAAATGAGGTACAAAAAGGCAAAGTTAAAAAAAGATTTTATTTCTGAAAACAAAAAAAAATAAGTTCAGTGGCATTGAAGATATTGGCTGTCTACTACTAAACGTATTACGCAGGATCATCTAGGCCTCAACAAGAAGCCATTTAGACCAAGCATGGTGCAGAAAATGTCAAACAAATGCCAAACGTGAAACAAGTACAAGTAGAAATCAAAATGTCCATCAAAAATTGTTGCGAGAAAAGGGCGCCTAAGACATAAAAACCAAGAGCTTCTCCCCTACCACAAAATCCACGAGCTTTTGTTGTATAGTCATAGATGTTTTTTGAGGGCAAGTGTATCTGTCATTAATTAGACCGGTCATGAATAACAAATAAGTTTGACATAAAAAGCAAGAAAAATAGGAAAAGAGATTTAAACCCCCAGTGCTCCAATTAAATCAGAATATTTTTTAATTTAAAAACCCCTGATCAGAAAATCCTAGCCCTGGTTTCACTGGGGGTCTCATAAAAAGAGTCATTTTTAAAGTTTTATTGTTATGGATTTTAAAGTTTTATTGTTATGGATAAATTAATAAGTTGGGAAAAATTCTTATTTTATCAAAAATAGTTTAAACATTTTGTAAAAATATCGATTTAAAAACGACATAAAAACGACTTTCTGAGCTTTGCGAAGTTTATTTTAGCTGTTTTAAGGTCTGCAGTTTTGGTAAATTTAAATCAGGTGGGCTAAAGATGCATATTTACGGCCAATTTTCATGGACAATTCGGATTTTTATCCGAATTGTTAAAAATTCAGCCAAATAGTTAACAATTTTGATATGCTTTGGTAAATTTCGTGAAAAACTTTAAAAAAATGTGAACAGAAGCAATGGAATTGAGCTAAACACTCAGAAAAATGTCAACTTCTATAACCTCTGGTTTTGATAATCTACAACCGACGGGCTTCGTAATGTTACGTTTCATTAATTGGTCAAAATTGACAGAACAATAAACTAAGGTGGTGTTAAAACAATTAACACTTCTTCCTTCACTTCAGTGGATTTAAAAACAAATAATTATTGACTTCATGCTATGTTATCTCTACAAGAAACGAAAATTCTCCAAATCAGCAAGCTTTTTCTTGAAAACTTTTTGTGGCAATTTTAATCAATTAAAACTTTACCGGACGAATTTTGATTTCTCGAGTAAATTAAAGAGTAAATAAAAGTGAAGTAATGGATTTTTCACTTTAATGCGCTTTACACCGTTTCTAAACACTAAGATAGAGTCAGTTAGACTGAATCGAAAAAAAACGTGAGTGATTATTATTTTCAGAAGTGGTCCTGGCGATTCTAATTGTGGATTAAGAAGACAATTCTGCAGTTACTCATGCTCTTGTTCAAAACAATGTTTTTTAATTAAGTAAATAAAATTCTTGCAATAAATGTTTAGGCTAATTACATGCTCAGAATTGTGAAAATGGGTTACGTTCATCCGTGAATACTAGTGGCAAAATATATATCTATAACAAAGTTTGGTTTTTCAGCCATTGGCCGCGTAACGTTTTTGAAAAACAATTTTTCTTCAGCAGTACCAACGTGAGCTGAGAAGTTGCATTTTTTGCGCCTCAACTTTTTAAATAATGTTTGCCGGCAATCTAGCAACAATAAAACCCGACTTAAAACTTATAAATTTTTTATCTGACCAAGCATTATCTATAACTATATGTGACAAATAAAACCTCATCGAAACACGATTTTCCTACGCTTTCTTCCAAGCGGGAATTTGTCTTAGTTTTGAAGATGCTACTTCACAGCCGAGACATTTTTTGGATTTGTCTATTTTTCATTTTTTTAAACAGAGAGTAGATATAGACGACGATGAAGGAGCCGAAATCTTCCACTTCTTCAATAAATTTTTTTCAACAAATTATACCCATTGAGAGCCCGTACCTTGGTCTACGACTAATTCAGCGCTGTAACATTAAATTTTTCATTCTGATTTTTCGCCTGGCACTTGTTCTGTTCATGTCAGTTTTGGGAATTTATAGTCTGTTTTAAAACATGACTCATTAGGGCATGATTTTGTTTATATGAATTTTATCTGAGCAGCAAAAAAGCGCGGCTAAATTTTATCGGGGCATTATTATAAGGTGGCTGAAATTTAGCGGAGCATGAACAAAAACCGGCTGACTTTCATCTAGGCATGAACCGAAAGCGACGGATTTGCATCTGTGCAGCATAATTATAATTGCTCGCCCGTTTTATTTACTTAAGTGTTCTCTCAAGTGGCAATTAAAACGCGCTCTACTCTACTCTATACTCATGACTACAGTTTGCTACTCAAAACTGCGTTTACATGCGCTCTAGTAAAAAGCATCAACGGAAAATATCTAGTTAAGAATAATATAAAATGAATAAAATGTCGAAAAAGTGAAAAATATGAATTAAATTGAATTGAAAGTGAATTAAATGAATTGAATGAATGCTTTGAAGTGAATGAATACAGTTCACTTTGAGTTCACTTTGAATGAATGGAAGAGTTTCACTTTGAAGTGAATGAATTGATCACTCTAGCACAGTTCACTTTGAGTTCACTTTCATCCTCTGTACAATCATCACGAATCCTCTACAATCATACAATCGTCAGATGCAAATGTCTTTCTATTGATAATTGTGCTACGATGAGATCGCTCGCTCCGGCTAACAACTTTCAGCTCATTTTCTCCAGACTAATTCAATTGATCAAACTATGGGCCAGTGGCTTTCAACCCAATCCTCGTACAGACTATCAACTGATCCCAGATTTGCTCATCCTTCTCGAATGGATCTGACCAACTTCAAACAGAGCGGACAGTGGAACCTAATAGAACCCGTTAACTACTTCGTCAATATATGTCAGAAGGACAGCAATAATACCATTCCGTTGAAGTGTCGTCTGCAAGGCTCAATCGTGAAGTTGTTATAACCATGTAGGTTGTTATAACCATGTGAAGTTGTTATAACCATGTAAGCCGTCAGTACCACAATACGTGTGTGTATTCGATTCAGTTTATTGCTTAAACACATACAAACTATCTCAACGCGAACGCAAGTTTGAATCGGTAAAAGAAACGTAAGAATTGAAGATTGTTGACACAATCTTCATAAGACACATAAGACACAATCAATAACTTGATAAGACACAATCAATAGCTTCCAGCTTGGTTCTGTAAAATCCAATATCTCATCTTGGTTCTGTAAAAGCAATTTGACTCTTTCGATGGGAGCAGCAGCTGTCTTTGAGATTATTGCAGCAGCTCCGGCAAGGGCGAAATCTTCGAAAAAAGAAAGCTTGGGCTTTCCAGTTTGACTAGCAGCTGTGAGGCATATTTACTGACTAATTTTGCTTCTGAACCCTGTTGGAACTGTTTCATTTTTACTTAAACTTGAATATCCAATTCTATCATTCAAATTAAATCTTTGTTTTTGTTAGCTTAAGGTGTGTTTCCTGTTATACCCCCCCCCCCACAAAACTACCCCCCCCCCCTTATGGTATAACTAACACGAGTGAGGGAGTACGTTATGAGCACTAAATTTTGATCACGTGTACAACATCCCCCCCCCTATGGTATAATTCCCCCCCCCCCCCTTATGGTATAATTAACACGAGTAAGGGAGTACGTTATGAGCACTAAATTTTGATAACGTGTATAACATGATTAAATGGAACAGTTCCTCCCTGTTAAATATGGTCGATCATGATAAATGAAGAGAAGATAAATGAAGAGAGAATAAGAGATCATTAAGAGCGCGATTTAAACGATTAATGGCGATTAAAACAAAAGTAACCACGTAATCCAAAGAAAGCAAAGTCCACGTAAATGGCGATTAAATCGAAAGTAACGAAAGTAACCACGTAATCCAAAGAAAGTAAAGTCCACGTAAATGGCGATTAAAACGAAAGTAATCCAGTAAACAACGAAAGTAAAGTCCACGTAAAGTAAAACAAAGAAGTAAAAAACAAGTATCAGACAAACTATAAACAATGAAGACTAAACGCAATTAATTCAAGGGAACAACTGAAGATGATGATGATGATTTCGCAGTTGACTTTGTGCTAGTTGACCCCGACTTTGATCCCGACTTTGACCTCAACGACATTGACGACCTCGACTCCGACGACTTTGACTCACACCTCAATCTCACATTAACAACAGAAATATGAACCCTTTGAATATGTCTTTTCAAATTGGCAGAATAGATTGTTCTGAATGGGCATAAATCACATTTTGTTGGCCGGATGCTTTTCAGGTGAACGCGGGCAACGTGCCTTGCAGTGATATACTGCGCACGTGATTCATACTCGCAGTACCCGCATTCGAAGCGCCTACCCTTCCGTTCATTGATTACACTCACACTCACATCAGGTGCCCTTCTTTTTCGCAACTTCCTCACCATATCCATTCGTTCGTTATCGATGTCCACCACTTTTCTCACAGTAATAATTCCATGACACGTCTTCTCCTCTGGGTCCGCTACTATAAACATCACTTCCCGCCTGCATATCAAAATAGTCTCGTGTAATTCAACGTTTATGATAACCTGTTCCATCTTCTACAATCCAATTAATTCAATCAAAGTCAAGTTCAACGAACACAAATAACAAATACAAGTCTCAATCAAATCTGAAATACACAACATATGAAGGTTCACATAAAATACACTGTTGCATTCACATCAATCAGGTAGAAACGGCGGAGGTCGGTGGAAGTCGGCGGAGGTCGGAAGTCGGCGGAGGTCGGTGGAAGTCGGCGGAGGTCGGCGGAAGTCGGCGGAGGTCGGTGGAAGTCGGCGGAGGTCGGCGGAGGTCGGTGGAAGTCGGCGGAGGTCGGAAGTCGGCGGAGGTCGGTGGAAGTCGGCGGAGGTCGGCGGAAGTCGGTGGAAGTCGGCGGAGGTCGGCGGAGGTCGGAAGTCGGCGGAGGTCGGTGGAAGTCGGTGGAAGTCGGCGGAGGTCGGAAGTCGGTTGAAGTCGGCGGAGGTCGGTGGAAGTCGGCGGATGTCGGAAGTCGGCGGAGGTCGGCGGAAGTCGGTGGAAGTCGATGTGTCAGTTAATTGTAGTGTAGTATGTACAAGTTAAGCTAGAATGCAGCTCCGGGTATCGACACGTTGAAAATTTCATGCATGATATCAGTCATTCGAAATTTTCAAAATTTGCTATGTACAGTCTGTTAGTTCTTCGTCTGTACAGTCTGAACTGAGACATTCTGTGCAGTGTTAACCAATAATGTAAATGATGCTGCGAAGAAAAAAAACAGACTGGGATTTTTCTTAATCGACTCTGGGCAGACTGGCAAATTTATTTACACTGCTATTTGTCTGGCACAGTACTGGTTACAATTGAAAGTCAATGGTACAGCGCTGAAACTGACTGCGACCTAGGTACGGGAGATCACTTTTCCCTAATGCGGTTAGTGAGATTGCGACTTAAAGTAAAAAATTTGACTTTCATTTCGCTTTTATTTTGCTACTAACCACTCCCCAAAATTCAGTATCTCCAGCTTCAAGAAAGAATAAAATCGAACAGATTCAAAAACGAAGAAAGACTCTTCTCATCATCAATAAAAATTGGGCAGTTTGTGAGCTTCTGCTTGCATTTATCTTGTATATTTTTTTCATCAAGGTTCCCCTGAAAATTAATTAAGTGTAAATCATTTTTCCGAGTCGAAAAATCATTCATCAACTCTCGTTCAACCCATGGTGTCTTTATAGCACGTCGTTCAACCCCAAACACAGCACTGCGTACAGATCATCAGATGGAAAAAGGAGTCTTGGAGAGGAGAGAATGGGAGCCCGCTGAAAGACGAGGGGCTGATTGCTACATCGTACAAGTAAGCCTCATTTACAAATTTATAATTAAAACCGTTTTGCTATTTTGTAAAACGTAGTCTTGTGCAACTGAATTGTCAGGACAAACTACCCAAAATAAACCAAACATTTGACCCTATTGATAAAATTAAGAGCGTCACCTTAATAATGCCTAAGTCAAATAATTTTAGGGTAATGGAGTATAATTACCACGTTTTAAATGGAAGACCATTTATTTTGGCTATGCTTCACCGGCCATTGTCAACAGCCTCTGCGGCTCTGGGGACAGCCTCTGCGCCTCTGGGGTTTCATGTCGTTTCACCGAGCCGCATCATTTAGTCCCAACTATATTACCCCTGTATCATTTAACAAATCTCAACATCTAAACTCAAAATATTAACCTCTCTCAGATTCCAGACCAATTAAAGTTTGATCATAAATTGGTGTAATTATTATTGATTTACCTGAGAAATTTTAGCTGAAGTCTTGTACAGTTTCGCTTTCCGGAGTATAAATACCTTTATTTGTCTTAAATCTGCCAATAGAGGAAAATACTGTCAAAATTAAGCAAACTGCAGAGGAAAATGAACAACACACATTTCAAGATTTAAAATAGACTCTCCAATGTTTATTAAATCCAAAAAAAAACATTGCTTTAAATTTTACTGTTCGAAGCTTCTGTACTCAACACGAGCCGATTAAGATCCCAGTCCTCTCCCTTCTTCTGGAAGTTCGGGTATAATTCTCCTAACGAAACCTGGCAAAAAGGTGGCCACCCTAGTGCTATGAAAAGAAGGGGATTGACGTCAGGACTTTGATTCCAGTGCTTTTCAGAGCTGAATCAGCACTCTAAGCTCCAAAGCGTTGCTTTTAAAGCCTTTTCTAAAATGACGGATGCGCAGTTTATCGTCATTGAGACTTTATTTAGATCATTGAGTTCGCCCATGTTAATGTTGTGATGCAGAGTGTGGGGAAAAACGCTCGGTACAAAAGGAATTGTGAGCTCAATTTCGTATTCGTATACCATAAAATGTAATTTTTAGCATACTAAAAAATCCTATAGACTGAATATAACTTGAAATTACCATAAAACATATATAATTTAGTGGCTACGACTTACCACATATATGTTAAGCTTTCACCCAATCGGGCGTTTGAAGGGCGTATGGAACAAGCATTGTAGACAGGAATTAATGAAGACGTTTTTTTTCGCAAGCAAAAAAATAATCTCAAACTAAAAACAATTAGGGGTAAATTGGGTCATCCCGAATGAACAATGTCTTGGGACTCATTCAGTTCTGATCTGTTCTGCCACCAAACTCAGAATGGATGTAAAACAGGAGAGACTAGAATAATTGTTCTACTTCATGTAAAGAAAGATAGAGGCAAAATATATCTTATACTTTAATCTATCAGGAGCCCTCAATTTAGTACACTATGTCCCTCCGGCGACAAAGATTAATGTTTAACCATATAATGAGAGAATCTTCGAGATTCTGAGGTGAATTCGGTTAATAAATTTGTGATTGTATCAGGAATGCCTCTGCAAAACACATTTCCAATATAAATTTGCTTTTATCGTACTTACGTCCATGTTTTTCGGCTTCAGTTAGTAGCCATAGCTCTAGGAGACTATATAGAGCAAGAGACTACGTTACACTTTGAGCTAAAAAAACTTCACGTTGCAAGCAAATCAGTATCTCAGAAAATTGTAAGTTAGAGTATCATTGAACGCATTTATCAAAAAAATAAGTGGAAACTTGCGGAAAAATTAAGTTTTTGGCTTCGTACGTTTGTCAGTTTATATGCAGGGGAGGAGATTTCATCCATTGTGCCTCTATAACTCTATGTTTAAGTTAGAACAAAAATTTAGTCGCTCGTGTTTTGGCATCTAATCTGAGTTTAGTCGAAGAGTAGATAAGTGCTGAGTTAGTGCCAAGACGTTGTTCATTCGGGATGACCCGATTTACAATATTTGTTCCTAATTTTCGATCATAATTTGCTCCATGACAACAATATGTCCAAAATAATTGTTGTCTATCATAAATGCTCTACATGCCCTTCAAAATTCCGATTGGCTACGGGCTTAACGTTTATTCTATCTACCAAGGTTTAGCCAATAGATAGTAGAGGTGTTATGGTATTTACCTACAATAATTAAACATTGATTCTCGGTAATTGCGAAAGAATCAAAAGCGAGCATTTTTCTAGTGGGACAACTAAATATGGAAAACAATTTTAGACTTAAAATGGCAACTGTGAGGTAAGAAGTTTGGCAGATGCGCGGTTAAAACGCATGTATATGTTAGAGTATAGCTCTGGGAAGCCTAGGGCAATTAGAGCTCAAAGCCGAGGGCGCTTGAAATTGCTGAATTGAGCTCGAATTGCCCTAGGCTTCCCAGAACTATACTCTTATTTATTTAGAACCCAATTTCGGTGTTCAAAACTCAAAGAGAGAATTCGATTTAAATTTATAGTAACTTAGCAATTCTTGTGCAGCGAATCAATCCAGCAATTGAATAATCGTTCAACCTAAATAATATTTTTTTCTGCAATCCTTGATTTTTGGTAGGAGCGAATGGATCGCAGAGTTCGTCAGCTGGCACTGTTGTGTCACTTTCATTTTCAATTCTTATGGTTTTTAGAATAATGAGCAATTTATAATAATAATTCTTTATTTTGACTCAATTGTAGACCTTAAAAAAGTCCTCTTTGACGAAGTTGTTACATTTTGTGATGGTTCCCTGTTTTCAATTATCTTTGAGAAGTGTATGCTTTGTTTCTTGAGAAAGTTGGGCTTCCAATAAAACTTCCCAAAAAACCTGCCTTTTGGCTTTGAAGAATTTTTTCCAAGAAGTTTGCTCAGTTTATTGCTCGTTTCATACCATTTTGTAAGGTTGAACACTTCGAGACAAGTGTGCTTGATCAACTTTCTTGCTTCTTGCCTGATCAACTTTCAAAACTAATGATCAAGCCTAACTTTATTGTTGATTTTCTTTAACAGCGAAATTGAGGTCTAATTATATTAAGTAAGTCTTTTGACGTACGCTTCTACCTAAGTTGATCTGGTCTTTGTACTGGTATTCAAAAAGCGGATTAAATTCTGATATACCTTCAATTGTGGTCTTTGAGTTTTATACAGGCGGTGTTTGTGAGAGAGTTCAAGCTGAGAAGTTTTGAGAGAGGTCTTTGTGAGAAAGTTCCAATAAAGGAGCAGTTCCAGCCTGCGCACATTTATATTCATAATAATATCACAATTGGCACAGATTTTCTCTCATGCAACAGTTTTTGGTCGAAAAAAGAGTGAAAATATACTTTGAGCCGGGTTATCAGTGCAAGGGCAATCAGTGCAAGCAAGGTTTCTATAGCACTCATTGTTGAAGTCAGAAATCCGGTTTTTTACTCTGGGTTCTCTAAATTCAAGTTATATACAAATACTAGTCTCCCAAGGGCTATATGGCCTGACGCGAGGGTGTTTGCTCCCGAGTCCTGATTACTCGGGGTGCTGGAATTGATGTTCAAACCTGTTTCGGAAATCGAACGGGTAAAATTGCGAGTAAAACGTTAACAGTTGAGAAAGACTAAAATCTGAGGTTGTTTTGGTAATAAAGAGAGGGAATAAGTATAGTAAGAGGCCTAGACTAAGTATGACAATAAAATATGAGTAAGGAGTGCAAAGAATTAGTGACAGCTAAAGGAAAGTGACAGCTAAGAAAACAAGGAAAATGTCCGTTAGAAGCATAATTAAGCAACCAAAGAATTATGTTCACTTGCCTTTAGGCCTTAGTGCCTTCTTTTTATCATCTATTCTGTTTTATCTGTATGACTAAGAACATTTCTATGATGGAGGATGATGAGCTCTTACTTAACCAAACGTTCAGGTTGACTATAGCTTGGCCAAACTTGGATGCAACTTTGGTACCACTTGAATGTAGCAGATGCGAAAAAAAGGGAAGGAGGTTTATAAAATGCGCGTCAGTGTGTAGTGGTCCTAATTTTTTTCTGGGAGCTTTTCCGTTTGGGCCCCCCCCCCCCGGAACGCTATGCATCCTCAGTTACAGAGCACGTGCCATTACATAGAAAATATTTATGTAAAAATATGACACGTGCGCTTGAAGGGGTCCAAATAATTTGCACCCACTAAGCAGGGGTACACAAATGGAAATGATCCAATTTTCGTTTTCTTAAGGTGCAGCCGAAAGGTGCGCAATCTAGCTACTGGGACTGCAAGCGGATCAGTCGAATGGGGCCAAGTGAGAAAGACAGTATCTTCTACAGGAACGGTAGACCCATGAAGTGCCAGTGCTAGGAGATGAAGAAACTGATAGCCAGAGCTCTGACTGCGTCAGGTTTTTCGGCAAAACGAGAGACGAAGTGCTCAACTTCTACACTAATTGAATCTCTGGTTATACTTCTCTTCGTCCCGATTCTTTTTTAACACCCACATAATGACATCATATCTTTTCACACTCAAAAGCCTTACCTATCTTTAATTTTGGATGTTAACTACACCAATTATTTTGAGAAAAAATTGTGCTGAACGAATCAGGGTTACATGATACGGGAGGAAACTAATAGCTAAAAAAGCGGGACTTCAAAATCTCTGATGCTCGATGTCTGATTACCATATTTATCAGAACTGAATTGGTAATTGTGAAAATGAAATAAAATAGTTTAGTTCAATCCGTTTTTTTTTACAAATACATGACGCAATCGTTGATGCGTATCGTTAAGGAATTAGGATTGCCGGTTTCGATTGATTGCTTGCCAAAAAAATTATTGACAGGAATGAAAATATAGGGGTACTTATAATTTTCAAATGAGAGAGGGGTGGAGTTTGAAACAGTTATCGACCAACGAAGAGAACTACAACTCAAAGTAAAGACTGTGCAGTTTCGATTAGACTATTTGTAGTAAAAACCCCTGAAAAGAGCACAATTGAGTTGAGCTCGCATAGAGCTAGTATGATTGCGTTAATTACAGAATAGCATGGAAACTTCAGCAACACACATATTTTTGAAAATATAACCGATTAACGTCAGAAGATTGCTCCCGAACGACTAATTGGAGCTCTGATCTATTGCAGCCCGCTTCATTCGAGTGGGGGCGGGGGGGGGGGGTTAACTAGGGGGCTCACTTGGGTTCACCTGAAAGTTCACTCAGAGGCTCCATAATATGTAAAACACATCACTTCTAATCATTAGGTTAGCAAGCACTGAATTTGAAGTACAATTAAATTGTAATCGGACTGCGGAAACAAAAACCAAAGAAAAAGTACAAAACCTTTTTTCGTTCGAAGGCGAGTAGAGAATTGAAAAAGTTTTTTTTATTAACATCTCGATTTTATTTTTTTAATTACTGGTGATGCTTTATAATCAAAATGACTTCTGGCACATATTGTTTGACAAGAGGCAAGAAATTTTGAACGGAAAACTTTTTTTAAACACAAAGGCATTCAAATACTCATAACATGCCACCCTGAGGTATCGCCTAGGTTAGAGGAAAAATTCAAAACCGACGAAGGACCCAATAATCTTATCATGATTTACAAAAGATTGCTTCTAGTTGATTTGTTCAATGACAACCAAGACTACAGTCGTGTTGTATTTTTAGTATTTATTAAAGGGCGACAAATGTATTGTTTTTCGAAAACTGGTTTTTAATATTAATTTATTATTCACATCTTTTTTGCCAATCTTTATATAGCAATAACAGTCCCTGGTTTAAATTTCTTTGATTTTATTCAAGAATCATAGATCATTTCATGCTGTCCACACGTCAATTCTCAGTACGGTCCTAGTATGAAGCCAAAGAAATCGCATCTGATCCTTGTATGGTTGTTACCAAAAAACCATACATGATACTAGTATGATTTCTACACCATAAATGTAGGACATTGTATGATTTTCAATCAGTTTTTTATTTTTGCCAAAAATAAAAATTATAGTTTTTCGACTTTAATTTTTTAATTAATATTCCTTTACGATTTCCGAAAATTCATATATGATCTCTGTATGACTACTAAGAAATCATACAAATCACATATGACCTAGTATGCTTACTAAGAATCATATATGACCAAGTATGAAATCAAGGAATAATTTTGTATGATCGGTGACCCGGGGTAACACGAATTGGGCAATAACAATTCATTTCATCTAAAAGTTGAAAGGAAGTTTGACCCTACATCGTTAGTAACAAAAATTGAGTCAAAATAATTTCTACCGTGGAACAACACAAAGTTATGGTTTCTATTTAGAAACAAGACCCATGAGCTGATTGAAGCTATTTGGTTCAATGGGCCAAACAGTTTATTGACTATTAACAAAATATATTAATTTTGATTAATTTACCATTCTAAATAGTTTTTCTCGCAAATTACTTTTCGGATCCATTTTTGAGTAGTTTTGAAGAACGCATGACTTAGAGTACAGTTTTAATTCAGTATTTTTTATTAACGGATTAATCAACTTATAGACGTATATGGCATGTTGGTTTGTATCCATTGTTATAACGAGCTGAACTATCGGGTCTCTCCAATTGTAGCCCCCATTATGGTATTATTACCATGGTGGGAGGCTATACGTTATATGACCACTGAGCTTGGGGGACTATAATGGAAAAGACCGTAACTGTCTATTGAATTACAACTCTAGTATTGTTCACTAATGGATTTAAACCGGGCGTTAAAATGTCAGATTTACTATTGAGCTGATATTAGACAATTGTGTTTGAACACTTATTTGTGGCTCATCTTTGACTTCCTGCCTCGTTTCAATGCATCAATAAATCGATACATCAGAAAAAAACAATCTTTATTTTTCAAAAAAACATCTCTAAAAGTAAGGTAACAACATTGCCTTATAACATCTTCTCTAAACCGATAATCGCATTGCATCCATCCGCTAGCAACTGATTTTTGCTTCGAAAATTTGTTGACAAAACTTGGTAACGATTACTGAAAGTGCAGGAGTTATGAAACCAATTTGACTCTTTTGAGGCCATGTCACTTTAGTGACCATCGATTTTTAAAAGAAAGATGGTGACTTTACATGTTATGAATAGCTTTTACCTTACCTTCGTCAGTACTTTCGGACTAATCTTACTGGATTAATCAGAAATGTGAAGTTGTTGCAAAATAGATACGTGTTTTACGATCGGTTGTTATCTGACGAGAGCCATCAAAGCAAACAGTTGAAGATTTGAAACAAATGTAGGGGTTGATCTAGAGATTCAGACTTGGCAACTGTATTTTCTGAAACTGATTTACAGACTCATTTACTTCCACTGACATTATGTCGGAATCAGAAACTATCTAGCTCTGTGCTTCAACAATTTGAGATGCTCAATTAATATATCAGATCTCCAAGCAGAATAATAGCCGAGAATGGCTGGTTTTCTTGTAGGAATCTCACAGGTTCTGGCAGATGCTTCCAAGACGATAAATCTTCTGGCAGAAATTTCTACCAGATTCCTACAAGATAACCATTTTTCTGCTAGATTCCTACAGGATAACCATTTTTCTGCCAGATTCCTACAATATGACAATTTTTCTGCTAGGTCACTACAATTTAACCATATAAGCACTATTTAGTTTTTTTCAAATTTTTTTGTTGTTTTCTTTATCCGATCAACAAGGCAACTGTACTGGAAAAAAATTTCTGTTAAACGAGTAAGAGCAGAATAGATATTACTAACCAAATGAAATGCAGCTCAACCGGAACGAACACATTCCATTTTATCAGAATGTTGCTAGGTATTGCAAGACAGCCATTCTACTCGCAGATTCTGCCAGATAATCTTTTTTCTGGCAGATTCTTCAAAATGAACCGTCTTCTAGCAGGATACTGCAAGAGTATCATTATTCTGCCAGATTTTGGAAGACAACCATTTATCTGACAGAAACTGACAAAGTCCTTCAAGATAACCATCTGTTCGCGACTGGGGGGAGATTAGATTGAATAGAAATTCTACAGTAGTTTAAAATGGATGGATGTAATAACTTTTTCTGAATTCTAACAATTTAGATTATCTTTTAATTAATATATTTTTACACCAGAAAGCAATACTCAGCTGCCTTGATCAAATTTTACCGAGCTCTACCTTAATTAAGTTTTGCTATCTTACTTATAGAACTAACCAAAGTTATAGAGCTATCTTATCATTCAAATGAAAGGTTTTTGAAGTGATACTTATAAATCATTAGTTCAACAAAATCAGCGGATTTCAGAATCACGGAATCCAAGAATCCATGCAAAATTCGTAGCCTGAACACTGCATTTGAATGTGCTCCAACTCTTATATACTGGTAGCCGGGTTCCGCGTTGAATGTAGCAAAAAGTCGATTAATAGGTAAGTTGATTCCGCGTGATTGCAAACCCTGATAACACGGGCTCACAAATGTCATGTAAAAAGTATCCTATAGTACATAGTCAATGATTTACAAACATTCTGGCGTCAAACCAGCTCATGCATGTCGTTATCTGGGAGTACAAATTGATTCAAACTTAACCTTTGAAAATCACCTGAATACAGTTTTAAGCAAAATGGCTAATGCAATTCGTTCTTTGTATCTTGTAAGAAATCAAATACCTTTGAAAGTAAGAATTGATGTTTTCAAGTCAGTTGCACTCTCTCATCTTTCTTTCAGTGGAGTACTCCTCCAAACTCTTACAGTGAAAAACATAAACCGTATAAACAGGCAAATTAACTGGGGAATAAAAGTTTGTTATTTTCGTCAAAAATTTGACCACTCCATTGATCTTCTCATTAAGGATCGTATCCTACCAGCCGAATTGTTTATCTCAAAAGTTAGCCTAATGAAGCTACAAACAGATATAAAACAATGGGAAACATCCGAAAATTTTAAAATGTTCACTAGTCGCCATAACGCCAGACAGAACAACAGAACAAATCAAATTATTATAAAAAAGAAAACGAAAACGAAGTGGAGTAACAAATCTTTAATCTTGAAAAGCGCTCAAAAATGGAACAAATTGCCGTCTTCAATAAGAACTTTTAACAGTAAAACTTGCTTTAAAAATGTTTTAACCGAGTTTTTGCTCGATCAACACAGGAAAGTACCCGTTAATAGACAAATAGGAGCCTTCAAATCCTATTTTTACCTATAAAAACGAACAGCCACAATTTGAAGATTACTATATTAATAACAATGCTGATTATTTTATTTAACATTTTAGAGCATGTAGATATCTAACCTTAGGGTTACAGTCTGAGTAATTTACATGTTTCAAAAAAAACATATGTAACTTAAATCTACCAATTGGTTTTTAATTGGTATTGGACAAAGAGTAAATAAATAAACTCAAATAAATTGTTTACAAAACAAAAACAAAACTTTAAAATTTAGCAGCATTTTTGGAACTAGTATTTTTTTTGAACATCTACCATTTTTTGCTATTTGATTGCATATTGTATTTTTCTTCCTTTAATCCAATTACCAGCTACTACACAACACAGCAGAAAAACCATCAAGACAAGATATTAAGAGACTTTTGAAACTGAATTTGAAAAATTTTTTGCCGGTGGTTGTCTCTCAGCATCGTTTTCTTGGCTATGCATGAAGTGAAATTCAGTTATTGCAATTAAAATGTTCACTAGTCGCCATAACGCCAGACAGAACAACAGAACAAATCAAATTACTATAAAAAAGAAAACGAAAACGAAGTGGAGTAACAAATCTTTAATCTTGAAAAGCGTTCAAAAATGGAACAAATTGCCCTCTTCAATAAGAACTTTTAACAGTAAAACTTGCTTTAAAAATGTTTTAACCGAGTTTTTGATCGATCAACACAGGAAAGTACCCGTTAATAGACAAATAGGAGCCTTCAAATCCTATTTTTACCTCTAAAAACGAACAGCCACAATTTGAAGATTACTATATTAATAACAATGCTGATTATTTTATTTAACATTTTAGAGCATGTAGATATCTAACCTTAGGGTTATAGTCTGAGTAATTTACATGTTTCAAAAAAAACATATGTAACTTAAATCTACCAATTGGTTTTTAATTGGTATTGGACAAAGAGTAAATAAATAAACTCAAATAAATTGTTTACAAAACAAAAACAAAACTTTAAAATTTAGCAGCATTTTTGGAACTAGTATTTTTTTTTGAAAAACTACCATTTTTTGCTATTTGATTGCATATTGTATTTGTCTTCCTTTAATCCAATTACCAGCTACTACACAACACAGCAGAAAAACCATCAAGACAAGATATTAAGAGACTTTTGAAACTAAATTTGAAAATTTTTTTGCCGGTGATTGTCTCTCAGCATCGTTTTCTTGACTACGCATGAATTGGAATTCAGTTATTGCATTTGGTTACCAGATTGCGTTTTTATGTAGCTAAATTCCGCAATTTTCTCTGAAATCAGTTTGCAGAAGATATAACCTGAATTTGCAGTTGAACGAAACTGAATTCTGCTGGTGTAGATTCAACCAAAGTCAACATCAGTTCTGCTTTTTCGATATAATATTGGACTTTTGAGGCTGCTTGTTCACTTAGTTGGGTTTTAGACTGTTTTAACACACACTCACACACATGTCATATCTCAAATCCTTGCCAAACAAAGTGAACTTCGACAACCATTCTGTTTCAAACTAAAAAAAAATCAAGTAATATTTTGTGAGGAAAGAAGAGAATCGAATTCATCAAGTTGACAACAAAATTCTTGTATATGCGTCGTCTAGTGTTTTTGTTGTCTAGCGAAACTTCTTTTACGGCAAAAATCAGTAAAAGCAACAGAAATATCCAAAAATTTGACAATTCTATCATTTTGAAACATTGCACTGCTTGATAACCAAGAAATCTTCAGTTTTTTTAATCAATAAATTAACGTTTGAATCTATTATTTCTAAGAATACTAATAATTCTGCTGACGAAATAAATATAACTTATGCAATCTAAGTAAGCAACAACTCTTGCGAAGTGGCATCATTAAGTTCCTTTGGTCTTTAATCACAAAAAAACAAATAGAAAAGCCTCGGTCAAGATACATATCTAGCTTAGCTCTTTTCAATCAGTTTAAAAGTGCTCCTGATAAATCAGTCGTTTGATGATTCTTTCTATTTCTATCCCAGCACCCATCTATTGAACAAAAAATTTTTCTGGAGTTTTTGTCTCCTTAATTTTAATTTTTTGGTCTTTAATCAATGTTTGAATTCAACGTCTGATAAAGATAATAATAAATCTGAGAAGCCAGAAATCAAGAAAAACATAAAATGAAATAAATCTTTTCGTTCTGTAGATAATATGGTTGGATGCAATTTCATTAAGGTCAATTTCATAAGCATTTAAAATAAAAATTTTGGTTTGTGGTGTGCGGCAGGGTCTGCTAGCCAACTTAAATATGTTTTGTTGTTTTCCCGCTTTTTTAAACTCTTTTACTCACTTTTTAAATGCTCTCAAACGAAGTTTGAAACAATTATGTTAGTCCTGTGGGTCTTTTTTATGCGATTTTTCGCTTGACCAATTTTTCATCTGACACTTTTGACTTTTCGTCCTCAAAAACGGGATAAACAGGTAGCACCCAGCGGGCATTAAGTGCTCTTAGAGCTTTCAGCTCTGTTTCAGCTCAAGATCTTTTGTGACTTGTGGAATAGTTCCATCATTTTAACATCACAAATTTAACATTTTTTGGCAAAACGTGCAATTGTTTTCTTTTTTTTTGACATTTATTGTTCATTATCCACGTCTTTCCAGACGCAGGGGACAGAAAACATCCTTAAAGGTCTGATATTTAGTTACTCAAAAAAATTTTTTGCATGGAGTAGCTTTCATTTTTTTAATATGACAAAGTTTAGCAATAAAACTTACATTTTTTTAAAGTTATTTGTAAATTTTTGTCGGTTTTTAGAATTTCCCAGCATTAAGAGCCAAATAACCTGTTCGCGATAACCATCTGTTCGCGACAGATAACCATCTGTTCGCGACTGGGGGGAGATTAGATTGAATAGAAATTCTACAGTAGTTTAAAATGGATGGATGTAATAACTTTTTCTGAATTCTAACAATTTAGATTATCTTTTAATTAATATATTTTTACACCAGAAAGCAATACTCAGCTGCCTTGATCAAATTTTACCGAGCTCTACCTTAATTAAGTTTTGCTATCTTACTTATAGAACTAACCAAAGTTTTAGAGCTATCTTATCATTCAAATGAAAGGTTTTTGAAGTGATACTTATAAATCATTAGTTCAACAAAATCAGCAGATTTCAGAATCACGGAATCCAAGAATCCATGCAAAATTCGTAGCCTGAACACTGCATTTGAATGTGCTCCAACTCTTATATACTGGTAGCCGGGTTCCGCGTTGAATGTAGCAAAAAGTCGATTAATAGGTAAGTTGATTCCGCGTGATTGCAAACCCTGATAACACGGGCTCACAAATGTCATGTAAAAAGTATCCTATAGTACATAGTCAATGATTTACAAACATTCTGGCGTCAAACCAGCTCATGCATGTTGTTATCTGGGAGTACAAATTGATTCAAACTTAACCTTTGAAAATCACCTGAATACAGTTTTAAGCAAAATGGCTAATGCAATTCGTTCTTTGTATCTTGTAAGAAATCAAATACCTTTGAAAGTAAGAATTGATGTTTTCAAGTCAGTTGCACTCTCTCATCTTTCTTTCAGTGGAGTACTCCTCCAAACTCTTACAGTGAAAAACATAAACCGTATAAACAGGCAAATTAACTGGGGAATAAAAGTTTGTTATTTTCGTCAAAAATTTGACCACTCCATTGATCTTCTCATTAAGGATCGTATCCTACCAGCCGAATTGTTTATCTCAAAAGTTAGCCTAATGAAGCTACAAACAGATATAAAACAATGGGAAACATCCGAAAATTTTAAAATGTTCACTAGTCGCCATAACGCCAGACAGAACAACAGAACAAATCAAATTATTATAAAAAAGAAAACGAAAACGAAGTGGAGTAACAAATCTTTAATCTTGAAAAGCGCTCAAAAATGGAACAAATTGCCCTCTTCAATAAGAACTTTTAACAGTAAAACTTGCTTTAAAAATGTTTTAACCGAGTTTTTGCTCGATCAACACAGGAAAGTACCCGTTAATAGACAAATAGGAGCCTTCAAATCCTATTTTTACCTATAAAAACGAACAGCCACAATTTGAAGATTACTATATTAATAACAATGCTGATTATTTTATTTAACATTTTAGAGCATGTAGATATTTAACCTTAGGGTTACAGTCTGAGTAATTTACATGTTTCAAAAAAAACATATGTAACTTAAATCTACCAATTGGTTTTTAATTGGTATTGGACAAAGAGTAAATAAATAAACTCAAATAAATTGTTTACAAAACAAAAACAAAACTTTAAAATTTAGCAGCATTTTTGGAACTAGTATTTTTTTTGAACATCTACCATTTTTTGCTATTTGATTGCATATTTTATTTTTCTTCCTTTAATCCAATTACCAGCTACTACACAACACAGCAGAAAAACCATCAAGACAAGATATTAAGAGACTTTTGAAACTGAATTTGAAAAATTTTTTGCCGGTGATTGTCTCTCAGCATCGTTTTCTTGGCTACGCATGAAGTGAAATTCAGTTATTGCAATTAAAATGTTCACTAGTCGCCATAACGCCAGACAGAACAACAGAACAAATCAAATTACTATAAAAAAGAAAACGAAAACGAAGTGGAGTAACAAAATCTTTAATCTTGAAAAGCGTTCAAAAATGGAACAAATTGCCCTCTTCAATAAGAACTTTTAACAGTAAAACTTGCTTTAAAAATGTTTTAACCGAGTTTTTGCTCGATCAACACAGGAAAGTACCCGTTAATAGACAAATAGGAGCCTTCAAATCCTATTTTTACCTCTAAAAACGAACAGCCACAATTTGAAGATTACTATATTAATAACAATGCTGATTATTTTATTTAACATTTTAGAGCATGTAGATATCTAACCTTAGGGTTATAGTCTGAGTAATTTACATGTTTCAAAAAAAACATATGTAACTTAAATCTACCAATTGGTTTTTAATTGGTATTGGACAAAGAGTAAATAAATAAACTCAAATAAATTGTTTACAAAACAAAAACAAAACTTTAAAATTTAGCAGCATTTTTGGAACTAGTATTTTTTTTGAACATCTACCATTTTTTGCTATTTGATTGCATATTGTATTTTTCTTCCTTTAATCCAATTACCAGCTACTACACAACACAGCAGAAAAACCATCAAGACAAGATATTAAGAGACTTTTGAAACTAAATTTGAAAATTTTTTTGCCGGTGATTGTCTCTCAGCATCGTTTTCTTGACTACGCATGAATTGGAATTCAGTTATTGCATTTGGTTACCAGATTGCGTTTTTATGTAGCTAAATTCCGCAATTTTCTCTGAAATCAGTTTGCAGAAGATATAACCTGAATTTGCAGTTGAACGAAACTGAATTCTGCTGGTGTAGATTCAACCAAAGTCAACATCAGTTCTGCTTTTTCGATATAATATTGGACTTTTGAGGCTGCTTGTTCACTTAGTTGGGTTTTAGACTGTTTTAACACACACTCACACACATGTCATATCTCAAATCCTTGCCAAACAAAGTGAACTTCGACAACCATTCTGTTTCAAACTAAAAAAAAATCAAGTAATATTTTGTGAGGAAAGAAGAGAATCGAATTCATCAAGTTGACAACAAAATTCTTATATATGCGTCGTCTAGTGTTTTTTGTTGTCTAGCGAAACTTCTTTTACGGCAAAAATCAGTAAAAGCAACAGAAATATCCAAAAATTTGACAATTCTATAATTTTGAAACATTGCACTGCTTGATAACCAAGAAATCTTCAGTTTTTTTAATCAATAAATTAACGTTTGAATCTATTATTTCTAAGAATACTAATAATTCTGCTGACGAAATAAATATAACTTATGCAATCTAAGTAAGCAACAACTCTTGCGAAGTGGCATCATTAAGTTCCTTTGGTCTTTAATCACAAAAAACAAATAGAAAAGCCTCGGTCAAGATACATATCTAGCTTAGCTCTTTTCAATCAGTTTAAAAGTGCTCCTGATAAATCAGTCGTTTGATGATTCTTTCTATTTCTATCCCAGCACCCATCTATTGAACAAAAAATTTTTCTGGAGTTTTTGTCTCCTTAATTTTAATTTTTTGGTCTTAAATCAATGTTTGAATTCAACGTCTGATAAAGATAATAATAATTCTGAGAAGCCAGAAATCAAGAAAAACATAAAATGAAATAAATCTTTTCGTTCTGTAGATAATATGGTTGGATGCAATTTCATTAAGGTCAATTTCATAAGCATTTAAAATAAAAATTTTGGTTTGTGGTGTGCGGCAGGGTCTGCTAGCCAACTTAAATATGTTTTGTTGTTTTCCCGCTTTTTTAAACTCTTTTACTCACTTTTTAAATGCTCTCAAACGAAGTTTGAAACAATTATGTTAGTCCTGTGGGTCTTTTTTATGCGATTTTTCGCTTGACCAATTTTTCATCTGACACTTTTGACTTTTCGCCCTCAAAAACGGGATAAACAGGTAGCACCCAGCGGGCATTAAGTGCTCTTAGAACTTTCAGCTCTGTTTCAGCTCAAGATCTTTTGTGACTTGTGGAATAGTTCCATCATTTTAACATCACAAATTTAACATTTTTTTGGCAAAACGTGCAATTGTTTTCTTTTTTTTTGACATTTATTGTTCATTATCCACGTCTTTCCAGACGCAGGGGACAGAAAACATCCTTAAAGGTCTGATATTTAGTTACTCAAAAAAATTTTTTGCATGGAGTAGCTTTCATTTTTTTAATATGACAAAGTTTAGCAATAAAACTTACATTTTTTCAAGTTTTTTGTAAATTTTTGTCGGTTCTTAGAATTTCCCAGCATTAAGAGCCAAATAACCTCCTCTAGGATTTGATCATAGATTACTGGATAGTTTCTAGTTGTATTTGAATGTTTTTAAAGATTTCAATTTCAACAAACTTTTAAAATATTTGCAATTTTTTAAATTTTTTTGAATTTTTTTGAAATTTTTATCATTTTTTCCGTCACCGGGGTCCTAGGGAATTTCTCCAAGGTTTGATGATAATCGGTTGCTTCGTTTATAGACTTATTGGAATTATTGTTAATAATTTAATGACTCCAGCTTTAGCAATTTTTGATAAAATTTTATTTTTATTTCAAATTTTTGGAAAATTCGTATCATGTTCCAAGTTTTTGGATCTTGATGAGCCAGTGAAACTATTTAAAGCTTGATATATTGATACTGGATAGTCTCTTGAGACAATAAAATGGTTTTGAAGATTTTAATTTCTTGCAGTTTAGCTAGATTTTGTTAAAATTTGCTATTGTTTTCAAAATTTTTGAACCTTTTTGTCCTTTTCGTGAGTTTAAGGACCATTACTGGCCAACAAAGATTTTCAAATCCTGCAGATGGGATACTTGACATAACTCCAGAGACAAAAATTAATTTTGAAAATTTTCACTGTGAAATCTGGAAGCTTTTATTTTAAATTCTGCAATATTTTTGCAAATTTTTAAAATATCAGTTTTTTTATACATTTACTAACAAGGCTAGAAATTTAAAAGCTGCAGAGCCGAATCATGCTGAAGCTAGCCTCAGTAAATTGTGGCCAGCTACTGACGAAGCCAACCGCTCGCTGGTCGTTTGAGAGCAATTCGCCCGACATTTGTTGGTTACTTTTTAGCTCTTTTGCCCACTTTTTTTTAGCTCCAACTCCAAACAACACGTTGACGAGGAAAATTTTCAGTAATAGTTAGCAGAAGGAGAACTAGAGATAAAAAGCGGAATATTGGCATGTAATGAGAGACATTTCCAGTTTTAGAGCATTTTGAACAAAAATTAGGTGCGCTCAATAATTTCCAACCTCTTAAGATGACTTTTTTGTGACTAATACAGGCACAAACTTGTAGAATAAAAGGTTTATTACAAAAAAAAAGAAAATCGAAAAGTGAAACCAGTTGCCTGACTGATCTCTGCTAACTTTCAAATTGGACGACATTCAGATCTATTGTACAGTCACTTAGAAAATCAAATTCAAATCAACGGAAGTATATTGAATAGTGCATCTGGGAGACGGGAATAGTTTATATCAATTGAGAGTGGGCTCATAGTATGTGTTATGAGCCAGTGGCGATTGTGGCGTCTTGCCTGGTCATTCTATTTGCATGTCTGGGTAACCCCAATTATGCCTGGACTATGGAAGAGGATCACCATGGTGGCTTATGGGAGTTCTGCCCGGGAAAAGTTTACCCTTATCACTTAACTCCTCAGGAGGTTGGAGAATTTTCGTCCAAATTTTTTTCGTTGTCTCTGCATGATATGACATATATACAGAGCACTAAGTTTACAAAGAAAAGGGCATACTACAAAAAATGTTACATTTACAAGTTGCATTATTCAGAGAAAGTTACCAATACGATGGAATATATAATTTTTTTACACTATACGTCAACGATATTGAAGAAAACATTATTTTGAAGTTATCTATTAGTTATCATATTAGCTGTCGTATTAATTGTCTGCATACGCGTATAGCTAATATGCATAAAAATCACGTACATGCAGTAAATCAAAGATCCTTTGATCAAAGATATCCCAGGCTGAGGTTCCGGACCAAAAAAGTTGTTATGTCAAGACAAAACTTAATGCCCGAGGGAGCATAGTGCATTCGAAATGACACTGTCAAAAATATGAATGAGTGCACGAACTTCTAGACAGATGCAACTTTGAATGCACAAAATTCTGAATATAGTGACCCTTATAAGCTCACAATTTATCCAAAATAGCAAAGAAAGCCCAAAACGATTTGAGCTCATGGTTGATTCAGAGCGCTTACGAAAGTGCTTGCTTAGGTACAAGCTTTATACGTTGAAAAATTCATGTCATTTTAGTACAAAAGTGGAAAGTTGTTGCAAAAATTTTGCAACTAATGCATTAAATTTCAACCATCATAGTCCTTATTAATTTTCATACTTGATACAAATTTTTATATAAATTTTATGTACGACCTAAACGTGAAAGTATACAGCTAGGTCTGGACATTCACACGAAGAGGGCACTAGAAATTCTGAACGCTCAAAAGTCTGATAAACGCACAAAAGTGTGGACGTGAACAAGCAAACATCTCGACATACTCACTCTTGAACCAACGAAGAGCACACAAAAGTCACGAAAGCACGAAATTCTGGACTTAAGCGTGTCTTTTCGGGGACTGTCTAAACATAGGCATGTTCCACCTGAGGTGTTCTGAACATGTTGTTTTCCGGTCTGGACTTCATTCTGAAATCACTTTTAAAATTGGAATTATTCAGAGGATACTGTAATGAGTAGGGAGTACATATATTGTTTCAAACTCTATAAAAAAGGATACCAAACAAAAAACATTAACTTGAATCAGCTCAATTTGCATATTATACATTTAAAAAAACTTCCTACAATCCATCAAAAATGCTCTGACAAAAATTGGCAAAAATGGTCAATTGCTTTGAGGAATTTTTGGGAACAGTGAAGGAACGATTAACGATTACAAATTTGAGAGAGAAATAGCACTTCACAAAGAAAGCAAACAAAATTATAAATTGATATTCAAACAAGAACTGAAACAATGAAAACATTCTAACTAGTTTGACAAAAATTCCAATGTTTTTGCACACGTGAAAATTTAACCCATTAAAAATTGAATGAACTTTGAATGGACCCATTCAAAAACCAACAAATAAGTTAGAGATTAAGAGTGAACAAAATCACTTCGACCACAAAAACACACTTGAATTGCTACTGTATCAAGATTTGCGTTACAAAAAAATCTAACTGATAAAAGACAGTAAGATTAGTGCAAACATGAATGAATGAAGAGTGAAAACAATTGAAAGCCGTTTTAAACAAATGAACACCGAAGAGCTAAAAGCTCAAAAATTTACCCAGAAAACAAGTTTAACGGCAAAACTCTTCGAGAAAAGGAAGCAAATGAAGTTGAAAGTATTTTCAGGTCATTTTTCAATAACCAATCCAAAAATATTTTGTTCAATAAAGTATTAAAATGAAAAAAAAATTTTCATTGATAAATTTTGATTTGCTTTTAACAGATATTTCGTTTTAGCTGTTGGATGATTGCCTTATATCAAAGTTTTATACAATGTATAAATTTAATTAAACAATTAATACAGATTTTAATTTCTTGAAATTAGTTTTGTAAATGTAAAAGAAAAGTTCAGAGTGGTTCAGAAATTGAAATTAAACGTCATAATTTGTCATTAATTGCTGTGAAACAAAATTTGTAGCAATTGTCTTGCTCGATCGGTCTTTTTTAAAAATTTTTTGGCTAACCTTTTTTTATTTGATAGATTTTATCATCAGATAACAAAAGATACAAGGTTGACACATAAAGAGCATCGCATCTCTCAGCAGTTCTCATAGTGCCTTGCGAATTACTGCTATAAGAACGCGACTCACCAAAACTGTTGCGGAGACTTAAATACTTGATATGCAGGTCAGTTATTAAGAGTTTCAACCCTTACTCGACCCCACCTACCCCTTGTGCACACTCACCCACGTAATTCCAACCGTAACTCTGCTACCTTGCACTCTCGGACCCCTCCCCCTTGCCCCTCCCCAAACAAATACTTTTATGCCAGCATCCCTATGACGCAGCTGACTACTGACGGAGTCAACGCTCGCTGGTCGTTCGGATGGGACTCGCCCCAGGTTCGTCGGCTATGATTTAAGATCCAAATTTTTTCAACAGATTTTTTTGCATAAGTCCTCAGTGTTTTTTGAAAAGGCCCTAAAAAGTTTACATTTACTCCCCATGTCTCTAAAATAATTAATTAAAAAGGAAAGTTTGAGGTTTCCACTAATGTTTTATATGATCGCTCCTGAACATATTAGTGAGTATACAAATAGAGATAATACAATTTCCCTATACGATCACGCATCATTTTTTTCGTTTCTTAGACTAGCTGTTAGAATTTTTGCAGATTTCTTTGAGAAAAATTTGTTCGGTATTTGCCGCTCATGGTAAGAAGCTTTTCCGAGTGTCGAACTGTAAACCTAAATTCAATTTTATGGTTTCAAACTAGGTTCAAACATAATTAGCAGCAGTCGTCGACCTCTCGAAGAGTAATGGCATGGCGATATTCGTTCTTATATTGATCTTAATATCCCTGTAGTCTTCTTGCGATTTTTTTCTTAAGCGACGTTTCGTCTGATACTTATAGTTTTTGGGCGTCAAAAGTTGAATAACTAGATAACGCCAGAGGGGCAGGAAATCGCTGAGCAAATCTTTCATATGGTTGCTGGTCTCTAAGTGTAGAATTCATCTGAGAAGACATAAAATCAACTTTGAAAGGGCAGTGTTTTGCCATTTTCCTCATCTTTCAATCAGCCCCCCACTTTTCCCCCCATTGATTTCCGCCGCTCGTCTTCCAAGAATTAACCCGCCCACGTGACTCATCTAAGCTCACTCTCCCCTATGCTTCATTCCCAACTCCTGCTCCTACACCAATCCCCTTCAAACCCCTCTCCCCATTCCCGCTTCTATTCCCAATCCCTAAACCTAAACTGGACACTACCAACGCCAACGCCAGTTTTTTGGACCATCGGACGTTTGAGAGACACTTTCCTGACGTTAGTTGGTATATTTTCAATCCATTTCACTTTTTTTTGCAAATATCTCACAATTTTCACGCTTGGCTTCTGACTTAATTCACGCACTGTTTCAAATAGAATTTAGAATTCTCTCAACAATTTTGCGCGAATTAAAGGGGGCTATATTACGACAACTTGCCAGCTATGTTTTCTGGTAGGTTTTTGTATTAGAATTATATCTTCTCTTAGATAGTATAATAGGATAATCTACATTCATTGCCAAAAGTGAACACACAACAAACAAATTTACATGTTATATTGCCAATTTCGGACTCAATTTAGGCAATATAATTTTTTCGCTTCCTATGATTTCCATGTTAATCAACGCATTTAATGGAAAATCAGAAAAACTGACAAGCCTACATCCCGATAAAATATAGATGAACTGAACCTACTGAGCTGACGAAAAAGCTGCAAATTATTATCTGGAATTCCTTTGTAAGTAAGCCTGTCAGTTTTTTTGGACTAAAGATTTTATGTTATAATTAAGTTTTTGATAATTAACCGTCAATTGAAATAAAAATCAAAAGAAGCGACTAAAATTATGTTTACTAAAATGACTTCAAAAACAGGAAATTTAAAAATTAACATGTTGATTGCACTTTGACTTTTTGCGTTTTCTTCTGTCATTGAGTGTATAAGACTTTTGATCTTCTGCAATCTCCGAACAGTTTTTAGAGCGTGAGTTTTTGCATTTCATGATTCTTTTACGAATCTTTTGTCCTGTAAATGATTCAACAAAATTATATGATTCAAGGGGTTATATTTGACCCGGGTTATATTTTCTCCCAGCACGGGATGCAGTTTCTTTGATTTCATTCTGTTGTTGCCATATACTCGATTTCTTAGTACGAAAACAACGTAGAAATCATGTTAAGCCTTAAGTTTTTCGTACCTAGGTTTCATTTTTGTCATTTTCGTTTATTTTATGAAATCTTCGTCCTTATGCAAGGCCTTAAGAATTTACATGATTTCTACGTTTTATTCATACTAAGAAATCGAGTGTGGCAACAACAGAATGAAATTGAAGAAACTGCACCCCGAGCTGGGAGAGTTCATAACACAGATGCTCGGGCAAAAGCTTCAAAATTAACGTGTAATGTTTTTTGTTAAAACAGGCACAGGGAGACAATTATGTGAAAGGAGAATGTTATAAATATGACCAAAAGGGTGCAGATAGATACAAGCAACACTACACACAGATCAACGTAGCCAGAGGACTACTCATAACTGGCATATGTCTGGCTGTTCCAATCATAATACTCATCATTTTACAGGTGAGAAGTTTAGCAACGGATCTGGTTCAAAAGTTAGAAAATGAGTAATTGATTTGTGATCTCTGATGACTAAGACTAATAGTTTTTCATTCTGTAATTCTGTTTTGCATATTTTTGATCTGTATTTTTAACTGCTGAAAGACTCCACTTAAATTATGAGTACGTGTTTTCATGCCCCTTAAATCGTTTCTAGCATGAGACAGTAGCTTAAAATTTTCTCATAATTCAAATCGTTCAAGATTCTGCAAGTTTTCAATCCACATGGGACTCGTGCTTTATCGAGTATATGACTTCGATTTGTTTCAGATGTGCAACAAGGTGCCTTTCTTCGTGGGTGGCATTTTCGCTATTTTACAGTTCGCGTGCCTTTTAGTTGCGGCAGTTATGATGACCACAGGTTTCAGTGGGATTGATAAAATAGCAGTTGGTTTCAACACAGTTTCAGTTTACATTGCAGCAATTCTCGCCTTTTTTCTTACCATAATTATATTCTCATCCAAATCTAAGTGTTGGGATCGTTGCAGAGGGAATGAAATGTACCACGACCAGGAAACAGGTGAAGATGAAACTTATAAAGCTGGATCGGACGAAAGTCCCTACCGGGGATCCAAAAGTACGAGACCCAGCACTGAGTCTTCGTCTCTTGTTCGTTCTGGAACCACAAAAAGATCGACGCTTAGTTCTGAATTGGCCTCTCAAGCAGAAACTGAAGACCAAATGCCAGATGTTGGAAAGTCATACGGATCTCAAAGAGGAAGTCAGTCAGCATCTGAGATGTCAAAATCAGTTGTTGGAACCTTGTCACAGAGATCCTCACAGGTGTCTGCAACGTCGGCGGGAAGCCCTTCAACGTCCGCAAGTGCCCCGTCTAAGACATACGTAGGAACCACTGCAACTGGAAGTTCGAGACAAAGCATGGCTGCGTCAACTAGGGGAGGTCAGAGACCGGAAACAATAGAAGAAGAAAGTGAAGTACCTGCCGGAGATACAGAAGAGGAAGTTGGTGAAAAGGACAGAGGATCTGTTTCGGGGCTCGAGGACGAAGAAGATGTGGATGCAAGAGCAGACGATACAGCAAACGATAATTACGTTTCAGATTACGAAAGTGAAGAGGAAACTGAGGGTCTGAAGGAAGATCAGTATTCGGGTGACTTCGGGTCGACCGAGGAAGAGCCAGCGAAAAATGAAGGCAGTGGGAAACAAAAGAAAAAATAGTTTAATTTTGGAACTGAGCCTACTCGTACGGAAATTTCCATCTTCAATAATACCAGGAAAAGAAGTCGATCTGTACATTAAAAAATACTGCAGGTACCAACTAGAAGAAAGAGCAATTAAAGGCTCTGTCTATACAGAATTTATCACGAAAAACAATTTTAGAGCAAGTACTAGATTGAATCGTTGATTGAAGAGGACTTTTTTTGCAATTGGTTTGAGAAACTTTATCCCGCTTTATGAAATTATTGGGCGCAAAATTTGAACAAAAATGAATTTGAACAGAGCTGAAATTGTACACGGGTTTTTGTTGCACTTATTATGGCGGTATCAAAATTTTGTTGGCATGCGTTGACCTGAGAAGGAAAAGCAACGAAATGCAAACTAAAGACGAATAAACAGTAAACCAACTGAAAAAAGTTTACACGATTTGTTAATGAACTGCGTAATTTCCGATTCGATAACTACATTTGGACATATGAAATATCACATTTGATGTAAATTAACAGACTGATTTGAAAACTACTTGAATTGAGATATTTTGTCGAGAGAAAATCAAATTATAAACAAATAGAATTTTAATTCGAGTTGCTTTTGCCCAAGTGGTCATAGAATTGATATGCAGTTTTTTCATGCCATTTCTATGAACACTACTGTGCTATATGTAAATGCATGCACCTTCTTCTTATTTTATCTAATCTGACAGACATTAATCAGATTCTATGCGATAAAAATAACTCACGCCCAAGCGTACATGATAGAATTTCTTCGTATTGAAAAGTTGGAGAATTTGTTTTTATCAATCTGAAATATTCTGTGTGTCAAGCCTTAAAAGGGGTCAGAGTTGGAGCCAAAATGATTACTGGTCACAAAATTTTCCTTGCTCCATTAAGAGTATTGACTGATTTTTCGTCTCTTTTAATATTTCAAATTCAGAAACGGTTAAATAAACAGCTATATCCCGGAAGGCATTAAATGGCTTGCTTGCCAGTTCTATTAGATCCCTACGCCCTACTAGTAGCTAAGTATGTAATACACCGAAACTGTTCTGATTAGAAACAAATTCACGGATTGAAGTCGGGTTCTTAATCTTAAGGTTTTTACCACCCTCAGTTAGCCCCCGCCTCCTCAGTCATCACACCCCTCTACTATCCCCCCGTCCAATCTCCTCCACCTGGCAATTTGGACCCCCATTCCCTTTTTATTGATTTTTTATGTCGATGAGAACTCATGTTGGAATGGTGATTTTAGTCTAGCTAGATTAAAAAAGGGAGCGAAAAAGCAAGATTTTTATTGCTATTGCGAGAAAAGTTTTCAGACTGATTTGAGATGTCAATGCAGCGAATAGATTTTGACCTTTAAGCTATTTTTTTTCATAAAATATTAGGGAACTTTTGAGTTTTGATTGTTTGTTGAAAATCTCCAGTTCTTGTTTCTTAGAACTATTTTTGGCAAGTTTAAGTGGCTTTCAGAAGAGACCTAAAAGAAAGTTATCGACGATTCTAGTTGTTAGCTATTAGTTTTAATACTTCAAATCTGCTCAGTAAATGGAAATTTTGAGTTGCTGGTTTTTTATATTTGCCAAAGCTCAATACTTACAGCCGTTATCTACTGTCTTTTGAAGCATAGGTGTTCTATTTAGGTGTTTCAGTTGATTGCTGATGGGTTTTTGACCGTGAATACCATTTTTATGCTCCGGAATAAAGTCAATGATGACAATCCCTATCAGTTCTCTAAAAGAATAGTAGGTAATTCATTTTTTGGGTATTTGAAAAAATAGCTAATGACTTCTGTGGCCTTGTCGCTATTGGTTTTCAAAAATATTTTAGTCCATTTAAGATTTTATCCACACTTGCTGGTTGGTTTGTTGTTTTGTCACTTGAAGTCATTGTTGAAAAATCTCATCGACCTTTAAGTTGGATATGAAAAATTATACTTGATTATTGTCTTTTCTTGTTAATGCTTTTCCGTTGAAACTGTTTGTGTAAATTTTTTTTTAGTTTTGGCATAGTCAGTTCTTTTCTCATTTCACATGGCACTCAGTAATACCAAACTCATCGGATGAAGGCTCATGATATGGCCTGGCTGATAGGTTATGTTTAATGATTTTGAATTATAATGATCTGATTTAATGACTTGATGATTACTTGTTTGTCTTCACAAAGTTTTATTTTGTGTTTTTTTGCCTCTAACTGTCGTTTTTTTTAGTCCTGGTCTCAATTGATTATCGAATTGAGTCTTCGAGAGGTCGAATTGACTATAAGTTTTTGAAAGCCAGATATTTTGATTTCGGTAAGGGTTTTAGCACTGTGGTACGAGTTTTAAATACTCCCACAATTCTGTTTCAGAGAAGAAATGTGAAATTCGTTCTTTTAATTTTATTGATTTTCAACCAAGGAACCTGTTCTCATTGGTTTTCTTCGAGGCTGTTGTATTTACTTTTATAAATTTATTTTACTTTTTGATCACATAAGTTAAAACTTTCTCGTATGATTTTTGACGCAACTCACAAAATGTTTCAACTGACTGGAATTTAGAATTAATTCAGTAAATTTACTCAAATAAGTTGAAAGTTCAAAACAGAAATCAAAAGAATTGTATAAAACAATAAAGCACGGGAAATGAGACACTGCTCAGAAACAAAGCAAATTTTATCAAAGTTTGGGATTGGCGTTATTATCTTCTTATTTAGAGTTTTAACTGTTATTTAACTCATCGAAAAAAACTGTGAAGCAAGTTTCAACATTTTTTGACAAACTTGTCCCATTTTTTGTTTCTTTTTCTCTGACTGTTTCAATTGAATTGTCGATCAGTGGTGTCAACGATGGCTATTATCTAAAATTGACATTTTCGTCTTAGTAGTACTACCGGCTGTCACACGAGAAAAATTTTTATACTCCTTTTAACGACGAATTTAACAGCTGTAATGAAATGCCTATTAAAAAAATTTTCTGAGATAAAATTGAATTAAGAAAAGCACTATCTAAATCGATGGAATTTAGATATTCACGATATTTTAAGGGCGATTGGAATTGACATCGAATATTTTTTCCATATATCAGAGTAGGCGAGAAATTGAGGTACAATATTCCGTCAGCGTGTGGAAAATGTTTTAAGTGACTTTTTGGCCAATTTTTCTTTTAAGCGTTCAATTTGGAATTAATGAAAATGCCGATCGGTTTTTGTCTCATCTAGTTACCATTATATTATGTTGGTTTTTGTGCGCAAGAGATTGGCCAAAGAGTAGCTTTATCCAGTTTAGCAGTCTTTTCTAAATTTTAGAAATCTTGTTTTTGGGTTGTTTGTAGATACTGTATAACTTTACTCATTTTCATCACGTAATTTTGTATAGAGACTTGCGATAGATTTTTATCGTTTGTTTTTAGCCCATGAAAAACCAAAGAAATATTCTCTTTCAAAATCATTCTAGTACAGTTTTTTTCTCTACTTTATATAAAACTTTATATATAAGTTAGGTGCCATTTTTCCCGAAGCGTCCGTTGATACTGTTCGCTCTGGAAGAATTCCAGCTATGGTATTTTTGATACGTTTTATTTTTTGTTAACCATGACTGCTTTGCATTCCTTTTTTCATGCATGCATATTTATTCCCCTTTATGGTCTCACTTTGTTCAATAAATATAGGCATGGCAGTGAGTACCTTCTGAATCGAAATCAAAAAAGACTCTACATATCAATCCTGGACAATAGGTGGCAGTTGGTTAAATTTTAAAATACATCGGGGCAAATTGCTTTGGAAATTAGCATTGGAGCACAGAAAAGAACGTAGAAAACATCTTAGAGCTTAGAAACTTAACTTATGTTGTTAAACTCAGAAAGAAAACAAACTTACCAGATTTATAACGACAACTGCAGCTCACAATTTTCTTCTCTTTTGAATCTCCTAAAATTAATTCTTATTCTCTCAAATGTCTTCTGAGCTTTAACAGCTTCAATCTCTAACGTGCCAAAACTCGTCCCGCATCATCGGGGTTGTTGCGCTACAGTGTACGTAATCCTGCTAACAGGTTATGGGCCCAGCCATCAGACCGTTGATACGCTAATAGAGTTTTGGTTGAGATTGAAGTGTCAGTGTTGGCAGTTTTAGCTCTTCTAGATTGACGAGAGTTTTAAGATAAAAAATTTGAGAATTCCCTCGTAAATAAAAGCTAAATCAGAAATTGTGAAAGAAAAGTTGAAGTTTAAACTTCATAATGGAACCATCAAACAATAGTTTGAAGTGGATGGCGTTTAGCGGGTTGGCTGAGGACTACCCAACATGGAGCACTCGTTTCTCTGCCTTTGCAAAAACCAAGGGCCTCTTCGAAACGCTCACAGACACAGTTGAGCTACCTGACAGGCCAGCACCACTGAGGGAAGATGCCAATGATGAGCAAATGCGAGAACACGAGGCACAGACTCAAGCTAGAGCTACAACTGTACAGGAAGATGAGAGCCGCAAAAATCAAATTTGGTGCTACCTGGCAATGACGCTAGATGCCAGCAGCCTCATGCTCATCCGACATGACTGTGTGAACAGCAAGGGTCTTGGAGATGGCCAGAAAGCGTGGCAACTTCTCCAGCAACGCTTCAGAAGCGACGAGACAACCACAGTGATCAGTCTGATGAGGCAGTTGGCCAGACTACAACTTCGAGAGGACGAAGCCATCTACAAGTACTTCATCAGAGCGCAAGAACTGGTCACCCGATTGCATCATGCTGGTGAGGAGATTTCTGAGACGCTGTTTAATGCAATGGTATTGAACGGACTTCCACAACGATACGAGCATTTTGTGGTGCAGGAGAGCTTCAATCCTGCAGAGAACTTTGTGGATCTGAGGAAGCGTCTCACCAACTTTGAGGATAGCCGCAGACAGAGAGATGATGTGGAGGAGGATAAGCACGTTGCCATGTCAGCAAAGAATGCTTCTCATCAAATTGGTATACACTCTTCATTCAAATCACATCCTAGGAGGACTTTTTTCTAAGCCTAGTAGTTCCAAAGGCCCTGGATTGTGTTTTGTATGTAACAAACCTGGACATTTAGCAGCTAGTTGTTACAAAAAAGACAACGCTGTATGTAGTATATGCAAGGCTAAAAGCCACCTAGCAAGTGCATGTAAACATCAACAAAAAGTCCTCATAAAGGCTTAGCATCTAGTTTAAGCGCTGACAGCTCATTTGAAGTTTCGAAAACTGATTTAGTAGTAGATTCAGGCAGTACTGATCACTTGATGATAGATAAAACTTGGTTTAAAAATTACCAAAAACTAGAAACCACAGTTAACAATCCAGATGGAGGGAAAACAAAAGTTGAAGGAATAGGAGATGTAGATGTGGAAGCACGAGACACTAAAGGTGTGCTACATAACTTGACTTTTCAAAAAGATCTGAATGTACCAGAGTACAAAACAAACTTAATTTTGGTTTCAAGTTTAGTTCAAAAGCAACACGAATTATTTCACACAAAAGCTAAGTCAGTTCTAAAACTCAGAAGCAAAGAAAGCTTCAGACTGATAAGAAGAGGCAAATTGTTCTTCTTACCATACAGAAAAGAAAAAAAGCACCACTATTCAAACTAAAGTGGGGGCACGTGTCAAGCAAAACTTTGGCACAAGAGACTTGGACATTTGAACTTTAGAGATGTAGCAAATACAACAGACGAAGCTTCCCAAGCTTCAGATTTTTGTGAAACTTGTGCTTTGGGAAAAATTTCGAAAAAACCTGTTCCAAAAGTGAGCGATAACAAAGCAACTCAAAAACTAGAAAGAGTTTACTCTGACGTTATTGGACCAGTTAGTCCATCAAGTATAGGTGGCAACAGATATGTAATTAGTTTCATAGACGAATTCAGTGGCTACGCAGTAGTAAAATTTATGAAATACAAAACGCAGGCATTGCAAACTTTCAAAGAGTATGTTGCACAATATGGCCGATCAAAAATTTTGAGAACTGATAATGGAACAGAATAAAAAAACAAAGCCTTTAAAAAATTTTGCATAAGCAAAGAAATAGCTCAAGAGTTCACAGTTCCTGAAACACCCGAGCAAAATGGTGTTGCAGAACGTTTTAAGAGAACAGTAGTAGAGGCTGCAAGATGCCTTCTAATAGATTCAAAATTGCCAAAAAGCTATTGGGTTCGAGCTGTAGATACAGCATGTTATGCTAGAAATTTAGTTGTCAAAGACAGAAATACAAAATCAGCCTTTGAAATTTTTTTGGCAGAAAACCGAGAAGCGACCATCTAAAAGTATTTGGTTGTGTAGCCTATTCAAAAAAGTGTGATGCCAGTAAGAAATCAAAGTTTGATCCAAAAGCAACAAAATGCCTGTTCATTGGTTACTCTGATAACACAACAGCTTATCTGTTGCAAAACATAAAAACTAGGCAAATTTTCACTTCTAGAAACGTTAGGTTCAATGAAAACAATATACCAGGTTTTCATAGTGAAACCGAAGATACAGAAGACAGCTTTTTATATCTAGACTTAGACGAAGTAAGAGAAGAACTTCAGGATACAAGCAACTCAAGTGAGTTAAGTTCAGAGGTTGAATTAGCTGAGACAGAGACTGTTCAAGAAGGTGAAAACAATACAGAAACTGAAGTTGATCAAGAAATTAAAGAAGAAAAACCAAGTCCTATTGTCAAACAAAAATCCAAAAATAATGTAAAATTTAATCCAAATGTCGCAGTGAAAAACATAGTAAGAAAGCCTTCAAAAATTCCAGTACCTGTCAAAAAATCACAACAGAAAAAAGTAAAACCACCCACAAGACTGCAAATGATAGGTAAGCTAGGTCAAATAGCAATTCCTTCAGGAGACCAAAAAACCTTCCAACTTTGGTCAGAATACGATGAAATGAAAAGATTTAGAAAGGAAGCAGCTCAAGAAAGAGAACTTAAGCGAAGTGATAGGTCTAGAGCGCCTCCGGAACGTTTTGTTAAAAGCTATTCTCAAGCTGTTCAAAGCACATTAACAAAAAATTTCATCGAGCCTGAAAACTTTGAAAATGCTATTAATTCTGAACAAAAAGACAAATGGCTTGAAGCAATGAAAGCAGAGATAGAAAGTTTAAATGAAACACAAACTTGGAACTTAGTTCCAAAAAGAGGACAAAATATTATTCCTGGCCGATGGGTGTACAAAATTAAACATGATTCAAACGGAAATATCGATAAGTTTAAAACTCGTTACGTAGCAAAAGGTTTTAAACAAATTGAGGTAATTGAATATTCGGATACCTTTGCTCCCACAAGCAAACCTGAAACCTTTAAAATTCTACTAGCTTTACCAGCTATCGAAAACTTCTTTTTAAAACAAATGGATATAAAAGCAGCTTATTTGCATCCTAAAATAGACAAAGAAGTCTATCTAGAGCAACCAAAAGTTAGACAGCAATGGCAACAAGTTAGTTTGTAAGCTTAAAAAATCAATATATGGACTGAAGCAAGCAGCCGAAAATTGGTATCAGGAGCTTTCAAATTTTCTAATTCAGCAAGGTTTGGAGAGAAGTAAACACGATTACTGCCTTTTTCTTAAAAACAAAGAAGATGGCAAACTTTTTGTTCTAACCTGGGTTGATGACTTAGTCATAGCAGGAAATAGTCAAAATGTGTTCGACAAATCGAAAAGTTCACTAGAATCAAAGTTTAAAATGGACGACAGACGAGATCTTGAATGGTTTCTCGGAATGAGAATTCTGAAAACAGAAAAAGGAATAACTCTAGATCAAAAAAAGTACACTCAAAATATTTTAGAACAGTTCAATGTGCAAGACTGCAAACCAAGCAAAATGCCAGCAGAAAGTAACCTAAAACTTGAAGTAGCTCAGGAAGATTCAGCAAGAGTAGATTCACATGAGTTTAGACGTCTAGTAGGTTCATTACTTTACCTAGCTAAGCAAACTAAACCAGATATCATGTGGATCACAAATGTCTTATCACGCTTCATGAATGAACCAACTGTTGAGCATTTCAATGCTGGCAAGCGCGTGTTGAGATACCTACAACATACTAAATCTCTTAGACTCTTTTTCCCATCAACCAGCAACACCACTCTAGTTGGCAAAACAGATGCAGACTGGAGTGGAGATGTAAATGATAGACGATCGACCACCGGATACTATTTCAAGTTGGGAGACAGTGGGGGATCTGTCAGTTGGCAAGTAAAGAAGCAACCGACAGTATCACTCTCATCTTGTGAGGCAGAAAACCAGGGTTTAGCTACCGCGGTGCAAGAAGCCATCTTCTTGCGTGGTCTTCTTAGAGAACTGGGGTACGACAGTTTGAGCCCACAACCATTGGAGAGGACAATCAGAGTTGCATAAAGCTTGCAACTAACCCGGTGCTTCACAAACGATCAAAACACATCGACACGAAATATCATTTCATCCGAGAACGAGTTGATGACAACTCAATCAAATTGATCTACACGCCAACAGATGAAATGGCAGAAGATCTTCTGACAAAATCTTTGCCACAGCGGAAAGTAGAACGACATCGAGAACAACTATTGGGCGAATCCAGATTCTTACCTAGCGGCAACAATCTGAGTGGGGGTATTGGAGCACAGAAAAGAACTTAGAAAATATCTTAGAGCTTAGAAACTTAACTTATGTTGATAAACTCAGAAAGGAAACAAACTTACCAGATTTATAACGACAACTGCGGCTCACAATTTTCTTCTCTTTTGAATCTCCTAAAATTAATTCTTATTCTCTCAAATATCTTCTGAGCTTTAACAGCTTCAATCTCTAACGTGCCAAAACTCGTCCCGCCTCATTGGGGTTGTTGCGCTACAGTGTTCGTAATCCTGCTAACAATTAGTATTAAGATTATTTGAAAAGTTGTGGTAATAGATTTGATAACAAAATTTTGACTTTCTTTCTGGTTTGCTTTTTGTTTCCGACGTTGAATGTTCGTCGTCTTTTATGACCATGCTTCATTGATCGGAAAAATACTTTTTGTTTTTTACGTAATCTTGTCTCAGCTAGATACCTGAGTTTCTACCTTCGTTTTCTTCCTACTTCAACTGTAGTTCTGATGCATTATGATCTAGTGCCGCTTTTTGACATCTAATTTTAGTGGAGGTCGATAATGATTTCTGAAAAGTCAATTTCTTGGCTATGTTTCTTCAGTTTGCTTTATATTCTGTTCTCATTTTTGGCGAATAAGTCACGCTTTGGACGCTTGATTTTTTATTATCTCATTGATACTCTCAGTAAATCATCCAATTTTTCTTCAACAAAAAGTCGGAATAAAATGAAAGAAATTGAAGGATCAAAATAATCGCGGTCGGTCACAATGGCTTACCTTAATTTGTTTAATCACAATTCTTCAGAGCAAATGCATATTGACAAAATATTGCCAAAATTAGCCGACATTCAATTGACTCTTTGAAAAACAGAGGGAGGCAACCTTATACAGATTTTTTTATTTGCTAAAAAAACCTTCAGGTTGATGAGTGTGGACTGAAAATCCCTGACAATTAGCAATTACAACCTCAAAAACTTTCAATGCTGATTGTTTTTCAGTTTTGAAAATTTTATATTCACTAAAACGCGCCCCGCTCCTCTCATGTTAGCCCAGCGGGCAGTTAGTTTTGAGGGACATTAGTACAATTGTGTGCTCTACTACAGCAGACGGAGCTTCAGATGTCTGCCAAGTACAGGGCATCAGCTGATTCCACTAGTCTGGCAAATATCACTTGAATGGTGTTAATTTAGTTTAATCGTTCCGACCCCTCTTGAGGGGGAAGGAACTATATACTTAAATGGTTTTTTTTGTTCAGTCAATTTTGGCCGATCGATATATTCATCGTAGAGAGTTGAGACTAGTATCATTAGAAAGCTTGTGCAGCGTAGAATATGGAATTAAAAAGATTTTTTTTAGTTTTCGTTTTTTACAGGGAGTTATCGAGGTTTAAATTTTGAGAAAATAGAGTGAATTCCGGTGAGATTTTATTACCATTTTCCGGAATTTTTGACTAAAACTTCGCCAATTTTGCTAAAATTTGTTATTTTTTTAGAAAGTGTTGTTGATTTTTATTCGTACAGACAAACAAATACTGTAAGTTATTTTTATTATTTTTTTTTGTCAAAAAAGCTGGCTAAAAATTTCAAAATTAAGACTTTTTCATCAAAAACAGAACGAAATAAGTTTTTTTTAGTCCAGTTGGATTCAATTTACAGGAAATACAGACTCAGACACCACTATCACAATCTTTGTAGACTCAAATGGGGGCTTTTCTACTTCAAATTCCGTTGAGAGTGCTCTGTAATTAAAACATTGCCGTTTTCTGCTAAATTTATTTGTTGATTATCGAAAACGCAGCTTCTATTTTTGATTTTTTAACTAACAAAATATCAATATCAAACAACATTCGTATAATTAAGTGTTCCTTATGAACAAACAACATTAGCAGGGCTAGTTTTGGACAAATCTTGAACTGGTATAATCCAAAAAAATTGGATTGTAATCAGTCGATATTTTTAATTAAAAAAAATTCGATCTTTTCTACATTAATTAAATAGCAGAACATTTCAAACCAAAGCTCACTAATGATAGGTCCAATTGGATTAAGAATAAGCTCCACAATTTTGTATCTAGTTGATTACTTGAATGCTTATGATCCCTTGACTTTTAAAAGTATTTGATTTTTAAGTAAACAATGAATTATTGAACTTTGCCTCTAATTTTCTCTTAATTTGGTCAACTTGTAGCTTTTTGTTAGCAATGAGAAAATGCTTTTTCTTCCTACTGAAATCAAATTCTATCTTTATTGCAGTTTTACGACTTAAGTTATGGTTTTCTGGCTTTGATACTACTAGAATTCACATTTTCTTTAATATTTAGGTATTTGCCCATTTTCACGTTTTATAGTTTTGTCACATTATCACGATATTGATAGTTCATATATCTCATTATTGGCTTTCAAAATAAAGCACAATTGATAATCTTAAAAACCTTGTAGATATAGATTATGATTTTAATGGCTTGGACACTACTTTCTCGAAGAATTTATTTGAATTTGTAAAATTTTTCCGTTAACTGTCGGGTTTACTTTGTCTTTTCAGTCGTACGAAGTTTGCTTTTCATTGACCTGGTTTGATTGGCTTTTCATGGAAGAATAGATTAACCGATATTCTGATATTAGTACATAGCTGATGGCTTTCATGACTCTGAAAACAATTGTTTTCCAAGTTAAAAAAACACTTTTTAACTCCGCAAGTCTGTTTTATTGTCTGTTTGTTATCTAGTCTCGTTAATTACAGGCCAAATATGACATTATTGTTGCACGGGAAGGTTTCAAAAGGGATTGGTGTCGCAAAATCTAATGTTTTTAAAGAACTTGTTGACTTTACTAGCTTCGACACGGAAAATAAAGTAATTTGATTTTTTTGTTTTTTGTCATGTTTGACATTCTTTTAGCAGACGTAAGACGTATTCTGGATAATTGCAATTTTCAAGGGCTCTTTTTGGAAAGGTATACTAACCTATACAGTTATTTCGTTCCGTAAAAAATGCCGTTCGAGTCTTTGAAATCTTTTTTTTTAAATATAATTGTTACATAGTTTTGCATTTTTTTAATTTGTCTACTTGTTACACTAGCTTAATTTATGAGAGGTCAAATGATACACTACCGGTGCTTGCAGAAATTGCAATCGAAACTAATTTGATGGCAATAGTACGGCTTCAGACGGCTTCCAAAGTGTTTTCTGCCAAGTTTTAATTGATTCTTTGTTTGTTGTCTATTTGTTGTTCTTTTTGTAGCCGCATAAAAGTTGCGTACCGGCAGTTCTTAATACCTTCTATAAAAATCTTGGTACTCTTTCACCTATGGGATATATTCGTTGATTTCTAATGGTTTTTATTACTTTGAAATTGAATGGTTTTAAAAAAAGAGCGAAATTTTCAACTTTACTGTTTTTGTCCTTTGTTGTCTAATTGTTACCAAGCCTTTTAATTAACTACTCCCATATCTTTTCTGTTGAATTACAAGTTCTTTTGTTTAATATCAGTTTTATCTTACGCTCTTTTGACTTTGTTATCAAATTTTGTTTTTTAAAACGGACATGAAATTTTTGATGTAATTACTTTTTGTTTTTGCTGTTTGTTTTTGCTGTTCGTCTTGACTCGCTTTCTTAATATTTGCACTTATCATCAATCTCCACTGAGTTACTCAACTTTTTTTATTCCACCACATAATCTCCACTTTTTTACTCCACCACTGAGTAATTTGCTTTGGGGGCTACTTTTTCTTTCAAACACAAAAAAAGTTTTTTAAAAAGTACTTGAACTTCTGGGTTTTTCTATGTTCCTCATTTGGTAGACAATCATGCCAAAATTGTGGATGAGCGGGGTCGGAACACATTACCGAGTCGCCTTGTTTTTTTTATTCAAACTGATAT
>NC_134477.1:40569716-40608796 GCF_964194025.1 Convolutriloba macropyga | reverse complement strand
TTAGCTTTAAGAAATAATTAATCTTGCCTTTTGTCATTAGTTCAAAATAAATAACAATTTCTTTTTGTTCAAATTCTTCAAGGAATAAAATAACTTCGCATTGAAATTCAGAATAATATAGTTCGGAGATTCTGAAAGTTTTATCGTTAAAAATAATTTGTTTAGAAAAGTTAACCCAAGCGGATTCAACATGATCAGAGAGTTGACAATAATCTTTAAACCATTCGATATCAACACCTCCTTCAAAATATGTGTTCATTGTGAGTTCAAGTAGTTCAACTTTTGTGTCAATGGGGAGAATGGAAGACCATTTAATCTTTGAAAGGAATTGACAGGAAGATCCAAATAGTACTTAAACTATATATGGCGGATGGCGATGAATGCAAACATTTTAATTGAAATAAGTGAGCGGTCGAAAGTTTAGATTATTGATGTTAAAAATCTCTTCTGTATGAATAAGCTTTAGAAATTCAAATAGATCGTACTCAGGAACTTGATGAAAATAAACTACAATTTCATTAGAATTGTTATCTTGTAAGAATAAGATAATCTCTTGTAACTCAAATGTCCAATGAACTGAAAATGGTGTATAGAATTTATTTCCAACTAAGAATGTTTTCGAAGTTTTAATAACTTGCGATTGAATAAATTCAGCGAGATCACAATATGTTTTGTAATATTTAACGTCTACTGAAAGGTTGTAAGACATTAAATAAATTATGGAGTTCGATGGAAAAGTAAAATAATGAGGCAACCTTTTTGATGGTTGTAAAGATAAAATAATAGTTAAGTTATCTTTATTAAAGGAGAGTGGAAAAACGAAATCTGGAATTTGATAATCAAAACCGACTCATTTTTCACCATAAATTGCGCTGAGTGTAATCTTTGAAGATAGTTTCGATGAAGATAGAAGAAATGCGGATTACTTTACTTGATGTAAGAATTGAAATCAAAGAGAGTAAGGTAATCAAATGGCTAATAATTAGGCGTTCGTTTAAACTAACGAATAATTTTCCTCACCGCGGGAGAAAGAAGAAGTAATGAAGGAAGTACTGAACATCAACAACCACAAAATTATCTATTCCATTCCGTGAGTGCTCAACGTGATGAGCGGAGGATGTGGAGTTGTTGCTTCAGATTTGCGATCTCCAGTTGGAGCTCAGTAATCCGTTGTTCGAGCTGTTGAGAGCGTTGTCTTTCTGTCAGAAAGTTTTGCTGTACTTGATAAGTGAAGGTATCAAGCTGAGGATTGAGGTTTGCTGTAATATTATCAAACGGGACTTGTATTGTTTGTCCTTGAAGGTTGTGATTAGTTAGTAGATAAGAATTTTTGTTTGACAAATAACCAATGAGATTGAATCTATTGATGTTGGGTTGCAACTGGTAGATTAAATTTGTATCGTAGTTCGGGTGTCCATTAAAACCGGGGGTTTTAGCTTGTATCTCAGCTTGATGTTGTTTTTGTAGGCGGTCTTGCAGGGGGGTAGTTGTGTAATGATGAAGATTAAGAAAGTTTGGTCGTGACGATTGAGTAGTTTTAGTGTTTGCTAAGACGTTGGGTGCTGTACTGTTTGTCTTAGGTATATTTACTTCTAGCGGTATCGCTGGGCTAAATGTCTCGCTAATGAATTGTTTACGTGGTTGTTTCTTTGCAATTGTATCTGCGGTTTTAGTTCTCTTTTTGGATGATGTAGATGATGATGTAACGGTTGTTGATGAATTTGCACTAGTTGCTTGAGTTTGTACTGCTGAAATCTTGATAGCTGAGAGAAAGGTTGTAGATGGGGTGATATGAGTTGTGGGTTGTACTAGTCTGTCAAGTTGTTTAACTCCAGATTGAAGTTTAGAAGTTGATTGTGTATTGTATTCGGGCCAACCACTTGAAGGCTCCTTCTGAAAGACTGATATCAATTCGTTAGGGATTGAAGAAAGTTCCTGAAATATCAAGTATTCTCTACTCTTATTCTATTCTAAGAGTATATTTTTTTGAAGTTATTTTGCAAGTATTCTCTTTTTCTTATTTTTTTTTATTCTCTTTAAAAGTAAATCAGTAGTAAATATGAAGTCAGTCTGTATTATATTATCATCATATAGTTTGATGAAATTAAAGTAATAGAGGAATTAATCCTATACTGGAGACGTAGGAACGTTGTGATCGTTTCTATTTTCGTCTTTATTATTCTCATCATGTAGGTTTGGATAACCACTTTTATTTTCATGAGTTAGTGCTTGCATTCTATTATTTTCATAAAGTGGGCTTTGAGTAACTCTGGTTGTATCTTCAGATTTTGGAACACGCATCGTCCTTTCTCTATTTTTATCAGTATTATCATTCTCTGAGTTAGTTGCTAGATAGATAGAAGTCAGAATTGGAGCTGACATTAAATCAAATGTGACAGCAAAAAGTGCTTTACCAAAATGAATAGATGCATCTGTAATTTTTGTTAATTTGCATTGCTCGAATTAAGCATAAGACTATGTCGATGAGTAGCTTAATGAATAAGAAAGCGGCAAACAATATTCCGCATCGCTCAATTATATATTGTATTTTACCGAAGGTTTCAACAAATTGATTATTAAAGAAGTCCGGTGAAATGAATGAATCTAGATAAATAGTTCTAGAGTTATAATAATTCGTGCCTGAAATATTTGAAAATGATTCTCTGCTATCTATTAATGACTTAGTAAAGTGTTTGAGAACTCCTTTCATATTGGAGTTGAAAGTTATTGAATTCCAGAAAGACATCATTTCTTTATTTGTGTAGATAGAAGCATAAATACTTGCAGTAATAACATTCGAAATTTGTTGAATAACTATATGTGGTTTAAAGAGTGCAGGTCCTCTTACTTTTGTGATTTGTGGGGTTAGTTCAACCCATGAATTATCATCGTCAACATCTAGTTGAAATAAGTTTGAATGTTTATCAGAGCATAATTGTTCTTCGGCTTCAGTGAAAGTTTGTCTAGAAATCGGATCAACGAAATGAATTTCATCTTCATAAAGAATTGGTATTCGATTATAGCACTTATTAAGAATCTGTAAGGGTGAATGAAATTCAGGACAATTATATAGCCAGGCAACATTGCCATTTGTTTTGAGAAACATAGATCTGTTTCTTGTTAAGGTATATCCAGCTAAACGCGGATTTTCATGAGAAATCATAAAAGTGTTAAGAATAGTTGAGCGCTCTAATTCACAGTCATTTCTTAAAAGCTCTAGAGTAGAAGTTTGAAGTTGCCGAAGATTATTAAAGTGCAAATAGTCAATTTTTGTTCCAAGATGTGCTTCGAAATCAATATTCTCATAAACTTGAGAATATGTTGTATCAACTGTTTTGTTGTCACTGGAATAGAATTTATTTTTCAGAGTTATAGCACCAGTATCGGGTTTAAATTTGTGAATAGGTTCTCCAGTGTTCATATCAAATCCGTCACGAAGACTAATGTATAGAGAATCATATGGCGTAGGATATACTATTCGTGGATGACTACATAAAGACTGTGGTTTATTATAAACTTGGAACATAAAGCTTTGTAAGTCGAAGTCTGACTGAGCTGAGGTAAATTTAGGATCCTTTACTATGTAGTATTTGTCATTAGCTTTAATCATTTGAGCGTCAAAAGTGCGAATTATAGTGAAAAGACAATTATTGGGTTCATCCCAAGTGTATGCAAATGGATCAGTAGATGTAGAATCGCAGCCTCCTGCTGATAAAGGACAAGGTAGAGGTATATTTTGCCAGTTATTAACTGTGCCATCTCTAAGGTTTACATTCAGGCTAACATTTTGCATATATGTTTCATAAGTGTAGTGTGTAATCCAACCTCGGGAGTTACATTCATTGTTTCCAGTTCCAACATCGCCTGAGTTAAAGTTTGAGAATAAAGATTTGTCAAAATCGAATTCTACTGATTTAGAAGAAGAGAAAAGTTATCTTTTTTCTTTCCTTTGCAAGTTTGCATTTCTGAGCATCAAGCTTAACTGAAGTAGTAATAGTATTATGTCTGGCATCTAAGCCGCTAGAGTCAAAAGAATCGCAAAACCAACGTAATTGCTGTTTGGTTGCTTTACACATAGTTGCTTCTAGCTTAACTTTATAATTTCTTTGGTAGAGAGCGACTCGTGCTTGATTAGTGCTGATTTTATCAGGTCGAATTTCGCAGGGTGCTACTTTGTTGAGAGAATACATCTGGTTTGAAGTCATTTTTGAGCAATCAAAGTGGTTAACATGAAGGTTAGGAGCTGTGTTTTCATAGATACTCATCTTTTCAATTGGTCTGGCGTCAGTGAAAGACGTTAAGATTAATAATGCAAGTAATATAATAAAGATCAAATATTTTGTATAGCAAGCAGTTATAACACAGAGAAGTGCAAGAGGTATTATAGCAATAAGTTTGAGAAACTGAACAGAACGAATTTGGTTTCCTATGTAGGTTATAAAATATTCTACCTTCGAGAGAAGCGCTTTCTTATCAGTGAGTTTTTCTTTAAAGAACTGGTCTGTAATCAGTGATAGTGGCATATGGACGTTGCGTTTTGACCAAATTAATAGCTTTTCAGGAGGATCTAGAAATTTAAGGTACGGAATTTCTTCAGGTAGACAATTATTTCTATTTACGACACATTCTATGAAGTGTGGATGAGAATCGCTATATTCAACTAAGGATTTTAACTCTGCAATACGTTGAGCAATTTCAGATTCAATATCAGTTGCTACAGGTAGGAACAGAGTTGAGCAAAGTAATATAAGAATAAGCATTTTGTAACTTACGTTTATTACTTCGTCTATTGCTGGTGATTTCTTGACTTCTCCGTCTTCCATTTAATAAACGAAGGCAGTATAAGGTGAGTCTAACAGATTCAAGTTAATATTATCCGTAAAAGTAATCTGATATTTTAGCTCATGAACGTGAGCGGAATTATAGGGTACCCAAAATATGACAAATTTTGCGTTATTTTTTGATGTTACGAAGAAAGCAACTGTTCTCTGTTGATTAGAAACAAAACACTTGTCAAGTGTTACAAATTAATTTCCGAATTTCAATATTTTCTGTAGGAGGAATATTCTGATATACGATAGCGGGTCGAATGCAAGGGCAGTAAGAACTTGTGTTTCAAGGGAAAGTGGTAACATAGATTAAGGGTCTACAGTAAAGGGAGCTTCGATGATATCAAGGTCTATTTCGTCTCTGTTGTTCAATTGAAAATGAAAGCGTTCAAAATGTTCTGGTTTGTTAGGGGTCCAACAAACAATTATTTCTAAGTTTACAAACCGATCTTTAACGAAGAAAATAACAATGTTTTCTTTATATGAAATATATGATCGATCAATTTTTGCTGACTTGTTATTATATTTCAGAATTTTATGTGGGATGTTATAAGGACTGTAAGAAGTTGAGAAAGTTGTTCTTGAAGCTATAACCCAATAATCGTTTAGCGGAATATTTATTGATCAGTTGGTGGTTCTAAAACCAAACAAGGGACATTTAAAATGTCTAAGTCAACTAGGCTTGAAGAATGAATTTGAAGTAATAAACGGTTAAGTTGTTGAGGGTTATATTTTCCCCAGAAGACAGCAATAGGGTCTTCGTTAGAGTTAGTAGCAAAGAATACTACAGTTCTTATTTCGTTACAAATTTGACAACTGGTTAAGGTGTTAAACTCACTATTAAATTTCAGCTTTTAATTTGCCTTAATGGAAACTTTCACAAGTGTATCAGGGTTGATAGAAAGAGAAATAAGAAAACCGTTTTGTTCAAATGAAAGTTCGGTCATAAATTAGGATTGACCAGCTTTAAGGGGGTTCTAGCTGTGTTATGCGATGTGTTAACTGGTGATAAAGTTGTTTAGTGTGAGTAGTGTTGTTGGGATTTAATAAACTTGAAACTTTCTGAGTTGTCAGTCTTGTACTATGTTCAATCTAAAGGGTTATGAACTCCTTCTATAATTACTGACTGAGAATTGAAATAAGGGCTAATATTGAACTGAGATACCTGGTATATGTGTTGTGGAGATGTGTTGTGACAAGTATTTGCTGTTCACAAATTGAAATGCTTGAAAACTTTGTTAAGTTTTCTAAGTTTATTAGTTGAAAGGGGCAAAATGTGAAAGATAGAATTTGGGACAGAGAGAAAGAGAGAGAGAGAGAGAGAGAGTTAAGTTAGAACTGAATCTAAGAGCGAAAGAAGTGATTGATTTCAGAAGGTAACTGAGAAAAGTGATTTTGAGTTTGGGTATGGTTCTTAAATAGTGGCTGTCAGGGCTAAGTTATCAAAATCTGTGTTCTCAATTCCGATTGGCCAAGGGCTAGCCTTGACTAGTGGCATGTAGTAATGTGATATGTTGGTCATATGACGAGAAAATTATGACAGAATTGCTAAATCCAATGTTCAGAATTTAGTGGTTTATGTATTCTCCATGATCAAATTTTGTGTCTAAAATTATGTGGTTGTGTTGTAATTTGAGTAATCCTTTAATGTGGGCTGAAGTACTGGTGCTTATGGTCAGATAAATATAATTTTCAAGATTCTGGTATATGCGAATAATTTTCTTAGGCTTTAGAACTTTTAATGACCAAAATTGCAATTTTTCATAATTTTTGTGCCGTTTAAGCTGCAATTTTTCAATTTTGGGGATGAAATTAAAAATTCTGTTCACGAATGTTTAATTTGTATTCAATTAAAGTGTTAATTAATGAATTTTTATCCTGCTGGAAGAAATGACTGATAAACAGGGCCTTTTTTTTTTAAACATTGGTACATATATTTAATATTTTAGCGTGATTTTTCGTCATAATTGTTGCAATTTCTCAACTTTTAGGATAAAATCAAAATTTCTGCTCACGAATAATTAATCTGTAATCAATTCGAGTGTTAGTTAGTGAATTTTTATCTTGCTAGAAGAATTGGCTGATAAACAGGGCCTTTTTAAACATCGGTACATATATTTAGTATTTTAGCATGATTCTTCGTCATAAATCCGTTTATATCTTTGTTATGAGAACGAAAAACGATAATGTTTCGAAGTACAACTCTTGCAAATAGATTTTAGTTTTTAAATATGAAAACTAGAGCAAAATCGGTTTTGTAGATAAAAAGCGCGAATGCAAACAAAAACAAAATTTTTAAATTTTGGAATTTCTCTTCTATATATTTAATTTATGAGTTGTAAACTTTTGTGAACTATTAAAGCAAGCATGCGTTTGTGCAACTTTGTGGTCTGAGTTGTTGAGCGGATAAATTCATCAAGTTATAGCTCTTCCTGACAAATGTGTAAGGTTTGCGCTTAAACGACATAATTCTTACGTAGGGAATTTAAATTTGCGGTTAGTTATTTGTTCTTAAGTGATCTAATGTTTATTTTAAACATTCCTTGGGTCCTTAAGTTAGTAAAGTTAGCTCTATTTGTTGGCTATGTGGGTTGCTTAAATTTGCGTTTCCTGACTAATTGCGATTTACGTGGGTTAAATAGTTTGCAAGGGACAAATTTTCGTACTTAAGGTATTCAACTTAGATAAGTTATTTGCTGATGTGGGACTTGTTTCTACTTAGTTGTGCTTTGGGTGACATGTGTTTTCAGCGTTAGTTTGCAATAAAAGGTATGCGTAATTTGTGAGGGTGTATGAGTTTTGAACATGTATAGAAGTTTATGTGAGTGTAACAGCTTGCAATGGTGATTAATTGCGTACTTTACGTAGGATTTGTGGTGAGTGGGCTATTTGCTTTTTGCCTTAAACGTTTCTATTATACAGTTGATCACTCTTGATTATTAAATTTCAATCCTTTATCTTATTCTTAACTTTCTTTCTGTATTTCAATCTATAACTTCTATTTTGTTCATTACTTTATTTTCTTCTTCTATATCTTAATTTAGTTGATTCTGTTAGTCTATTACCATGGCTATTTATACTCTGAATTATTTATACCCAAACCAGCAGATGGAGGATGACCTTGGCCATGCTGAGTTTGAATTATCACAAAATGGTGTAGAGCTAGAGCCTACATCTGGTTTTCGAAATACTATGCGCCGATATTTCTACCGTAAATACCTCTCTGGGGATGTGGTGGGTCTCTGTGCCAAAGAATTCCTCTTCTACATGTCCACTTCTTATCACTATTCTAGACTTGTGTTGGGTGAGGAAGAGATCTTGGGGATAACAACGGCAAAGAGGTATTTCAGTCCCTGGGAAAGGCGAGAAACAGAGTGTGCTTCAAGAGAGACAGTTGATATCATCAACTTCTTCTTGGGAAAGGTTGTAAGTTATTTTTAATTACTCAGTTAATCTGAGGCCTGCGACGGGCTTTGTAGAGAAAAATAAATAGGAGTATAAAATCTAGAGAAACAAATGTAGGGTTTTAGGAAGTGCAGTTTTTGAAATATAAAGAACTTAGGGGTGAATAAGAAAAATTTTGTTATAGTTCTTCTATCGCTTGTTTCGCAAAAAGGATATAACTGTTGAAGAGTGTGATATGCAAGAAATGTTAGAAAAACAGTTGTGGGCTCTTCGTGAAGCTTGGTGGGACGTAACAACGGGGCCGAATTTGCAAAAATTGTATTTACAATTGAGGGAGTGGAATTATGAAGAGTGTCTGCCCTTCGAACCAAACAACTTACGAGCGGTGTTGGTGCGAAACCTTGTGCTGCCATTTATGGAGAATTAACTTTCATGTGTATTTTGGTTAGCTTTTTGTAATTGCTGTTTTCTGTTTTTATTTGGTTTTGTGCGCAATAACGCTTTTATTATAAAGGTAATTATTTGAAAAGAGATTTTGTGTCTCTATTTCTTTTTGAGTTTCTGTAGCAAGTCAGAAGGAATAGGTTCACCAAAGAATGTAGGTGCTTTTCTATTACGTTGAGGTCTGCTCAATACTTCATTTGCGTCAGGTAATGCTCAATACTTCATTTGCGTTAGATATATTAGGTGATGCTGTAGGTGTAGGATTATAAGGTGATGATGTGGGGCTATTTTGCGATGTTTGGGGGAATAATTTGCGTGTAGTTTTAAATTTACTAGTATTATCAGGTGGTGTAGAAAAATTTTCTTGCTGTGGGCTATTAGGTGAATACATATTTTGCATAGGGTAGGCGGTTGAAATGCGTGGGGGTAGAAAATTAGAAGAGCTTGTGCCTTGTATATGCGTAGTATTATCTGCTCGTGTTTGTAGCGATTCTAAGCCTGAGTCCTTTATTGGGGTAGCCTCAATATTATAAGGTGGCTGTAGTGTAGTATTAGGATTTATAGTAGGTTGTGTTTCTACTAAGGGCCACTGCGAAATAGCAATATGTTGTGCGCCTCCATAAGCATTAGATTTGGATATATTATGCTTATTATATTGAGTATAATAATCATCCGTATCATCTGGGACTACATAGTTCTCAACTAACTCTTGTATTTTTTCTTCCTTCGGGTAATAAGGTACTATATGATTTCTATGCACAGTTTTCTTCTCATTTGTTTTATCATGTTGTATCTCATATGTAGTATTAGTTAGCATTCGTTGCACAGTGTAAGGGCCTGAGCGTAGCTCTTGTAGCTTTTTAGACTTTAGTAGTCCTTTAGAGTGATTTTCTAGTAGTACTTCTCTACCTTCGGATATAGGCTTTCCGAGTTTGAATCTATTTCTATACTTGTGCGCTTTATTCGTAGTTTGTCTACATTTAGTGTAGGTATTCGAGTATATTGTTTTAAATGTATTCTCTCGCTTTAACATTTCGTTAGATAATCTGTTTTGTAATAATTTCTCTATCTTTTTGTTATTACAAGTTTCTTCACTATGTGAGTGTGGCGGTAGATTATTACAATACTCTGATGTGCATTTCTTTTGATTATCTCGTAGTAGTCCTAACTTTAGTGATAAGGGTATTTGTGGTTTCGTTCCAAATAGTATTTCATAAGGGGTGTATCCCGTACTGTAGTTTACTGCAGTATTGTGTGAAAATGCAAATTTACTAGTGTACTCGGACCAATTAGATCCACTTTTACTAATAAAATGTCTTAGGTAATTAGTCAAATGTTTATTTTGTACTTCTACTTTGCCGTTAGTCCACGGTGAATATGCAGTTCGGGGGCATAGTGTAATTCCCATTTCGTTTGTGTAGTGAACGAAATCATTACTAATAAAAGCATTGCCGTTATCATGTACTATTTGTTGCGGTATACCAAATGTAGTTACAAATTTCTCTAGTTGATTTACTGTTTCGAGAGCTTCAGCATTCTTGCTAGGATATACTTGTATAAATCTAGAGAAAGCGTCTACTATTACAAGACAAAATCTATTTCCTTTGCTAAGTGGTCGTAGTGGACCTTTATGATCAATATGAAGTGTATGTAGAGGTATAGCTTCTAATTGTCCCCATGGTTCTAAGGGTGCTTCGTTCAAGTCTTTGCGTGCTGACTTATTAGTTTGGCAACTTAAGCAATCTAGCGTTAACATTTCAATCCATTTAAACATACCGGGCCAATAGAAATATCGCTTAACTCTATTGTAAGTTGTGCTTTCTGCTCTATGACCACTAAGTTCATGCGTATGTGCGACTTCGAATATCTTTATAAATAGTGAAAGTGGTGCACATATCCTAACGTCAAAAGAGCCGTCTTCACAAGGTTCGGAATAACAGAGTAAATCATATTGATTCTCTAAAAACAACAAGTTGAAATTATTCCTATAAGTTTGTAGTGCCTTAGATTGTTTAATAATATAGTCTTTTTCTGGAGCCTTGCCTACTTTTAGCCAATCTCTAACTTTATTTATCACGGAGTCGTTTACTTGTTCTTCAAGAATATTGTCGGTGTCAAGATTAGCGTTTTTGCAAAATCTGTAACTTTAGCTATTAAATCTAATGTATCTGTGTGGACATCCTTTTCTGAGATGTTTTGAAAAGCTTCTGGTTCAATAAGTTTCTTAAATTTTGTCCGTCTGATATAATCGGCTTTAGCAGATTCTAATTGTTCAATAAGTGAGTTTTCAATATTACCTTCTACTAAGTCTAACCAATCTTGGTCATCATAACCTTCTCGGTCATAACTTATTTCAGCTATTTCTTCTATCTCGGAATAGTAATGATTATCATACTCGCTAGTTAGTTCTGAAGTTAATTTCTTTATTTGATTTATTTGTGTGCCGTAGCGAAAACAATCAGAGAAACTGTGTATAGCATTACAGTGTTCATTTATGTAGTCAGGTGCATCATCTACGCTAAAGTCACCTTCATCATTTATATTAATAAGTTTCTTTCTTTCGCCTTTGACTTGAGCAATAATTGGATAACAGTCGTTAGCTGATGCGTCCTTATCGTCTTGATGCAATACAGAGTAGTTAACTTCTTTTCCGTTAATATGAAACTTTATATCTTTAGGTATCACTTTGTGTTCTAGTTGATAAAGTTTAGCATCTGCTAAAGAAACGTTTCGGCTAAGAATGTCAGGGAACGCTAAGTTTTTGCCTTCAGTGTATATAATTTGCAAGTTTTGGAACTTAGTTATTACAACTTGATACTTAAAGAAACGATGTGACATTTGTCCTCGTCGAGACCAAAGAAGTAGAATTGGTCTGTGATCACAATATAGGTAAATTGGAAAAGGGGATCCAATAACATAAAATTCATATGTTTGTAATGCAGATATTATTCCGCATAGTTCTCTATGTTGAGGGGACATCTTTTGTTCAGCTTTATCAAATACTCTCGAGTTTGCTGAAATCATACGTTTTCTATCAGGAAAATCTTGTATAAGAACACAACCTGTTCCTAAATTAGATGAATCAGCATATATATGAAAGGGATAGTCATTAGAAGGAAATGCGTTAGAAATATCGTGACAGAATCTTTGTTTAATGTCTGTGAATACCTTTTTGTGTTCTGGTAACCACTTGAATAAGGTTGTATATTTAGTTAAGTCATATAGAGGTTTTGCATCTATGTGAAAGTTCAAAATATAGGTATGATAGAAACCCATCATTCCTAAAACTCTTAAAACTTCTGTTTTCGATTCTGGCGTTTTTAGGTTTCTAATATCATCTATGCGCGAAGCAATAGGCGATAGTCCGTCCTTAGATATAACATGTCCTAGAAATCTCACTTTTCGTAAGAAAAACATTGTTTTATCGGGGGCTGCTTTAAGGTTTGCCTTTCGAAGCAAAGAGTGATACTCTTTTACTATTGTGAACATTTCTCGCTTATCTTTAGCTTGTAATAAAGTATCGTCTATATATGTTATGGCTTGTTTACGCTTTATAAGAGGTCCAAATGCATAACGCATTAGTTTGCTAAAGAAACTGGGTAATGGCTTAAGACCATAAAATCCTTCTTGATAGGTGTATTGTCTGCCTCCTACAATAAAACTTGTAACCTTCTGAGTATCTTCGGTTAGTGGTACTTGATTATAAGCCGATGATAAATCGCTACTTGTAAATATAGTTCCGGTTATTCTTGTCATTAGAACGTTTAGTGGTTCGAGTGGCCAACTAGAATTACTTGTATCAGTTATAGAGTTTAGGTATCTAGCATCAATGACTAGTTTTACATAATCCTTCTTAGGTAATATGATGACGGGATTGACAAACCAACTATTCATATCATCGTTCTCATTGAGTTCTCTGATTATCCCTGCTTGAATTAATTCGTCCATTAGCCTTTCTAATTTATCTCGGAGATGAATGGGTATTTTGCTTGGTCGTTGCTTTTTAAAGGTTGCGTCTTTCTTTAGGGGTAAATGGAACTTATGTTTAGTTCTGCCAATATCATACTTATGATGTGAATAGACATCATTATCCTGAAGTATTATTTCTATCAACTCAAACAATTCATCATCAGTCAAATCACTTTGCGTGAAATCAAAGTTATCTAAGAACCTTTCTAGATACTCTATGTCTTGAACGGTATTACTATTTTGCTTAATTACAAAATCACTAACTGCCTTATTTATGATTCGGTTGTTTTGTAGTTTATCTCTAAACTTAGGAAACTGTTCGTTGACTTTAGGTCTACATAACTCTTTTGCTTCGGTAGAGAAGTCTGTGGCTAGTTCTCTCTCATCTTCTTTGCATTTTTCTATTAACTCACTTTCAATAATTTCGAGCACCTCTTCCTGTTCTAGTGTATTTGTTTCTACTTTTTGTAGTTTATCAATATCATCTTTGCTTGTATACACATAGATAGTTATTCCTGAATTCTTAAATGTTTGTTCAATTAGAGAAGATATCTCTCTCCAATCCATTCCGTCTAAACCACAAGCTATTTTTGGCATCGCTATACAGCGTAAATTTAGTCCTAGTGCATGATCTCTCATAGCAAGTAGTGTTGTTTTGATTGTATCAATTGTTGGCTTTTCATAATGATTAGCCTTAGTGATGAGATTATATATTAAGTTATTATCTGCTCTGAAAGTTATTATGTCACCTATATCACAGTTTCTACTTTTACAGTAGTTCTTTAATAAGGGTATTCTTTTGGAGATTGTATTAGCAAAACCTTTTCTCATTTCTGCATCTGAGGATATCGTGTGCGCTATAGGCATATTAGATTGTCAAATATAGATTGGGTACGAAAATCTATATATCTAATGCAAGAATTAGTTTGGATTTGCTGTCCTTCTTGTAAATTGTTTACTACTGTGTTCAGTATGAAGCAACTGTTATAGTCCTCACTTTCGTTTAGTATTGTACTTGTAAATTCGGCACAGTTTTTATTATTGTATCTTTGTATAGGTTTGTCAGTTATATCACACATAGCATAACCTATTATTCCTCTATTTATCTGTATTGGGCGATACTTTTGATTCTCCATAAATATGGGTAGAAATTCTTCAGGTTGTGGACAAAGTGTGTTCACAAAGACTAGGTCAGTTTTTGCAACGTTAATATGGGGCATGAAATATGTTCCTGGTGGAAATAAGGCTTGACTGGGGTGCTTTTGCTTGTGCAATTGTGTACTTTTCTGTTGTAGAAAGATTGGTTGAACTATGTTTAAAGCAGTCATCTCAGTTATGTATGGGTAATCTTTCTCATTGTTGAGTGAGCCGTAGCAAATTAGGTTTCTCTCAGTTTTTAATTCTACTGCGGGGATATTGAAGTGAAGTGCTTTTAAAATCAAATGACAAAAATCAATACCTAATATGTTCTGTCTCTGTTCTTTAGTAACGAATACTTTATGGGGGACTGTATATTTACCATCAGTTTCAAAGCTAGATTGAATAGTTGTGTAGCCAAGCATTCTGATTGATGAACCAGTATATGTCTTTGAATCACAATTTGTATTTTGTAAATGCAAATTTTGTCCAAGGTTTACTAAAGCAAGGTATGTAGGATGATTGATAATAGTGCAGGTTGATCCTGGGTCAATCATGATTTCTACTTCTAAACCACTATTATTTTTAATGTCTCCGGTGGCATAATGATATAAGTTGAGGTAAATTCTTGACTTAGTACTACTTTCTCTAGTAGCGTTCGGAGACTTCAAAAGTTTAAAGGAAAGAAGTCTGTTATAGCATTTACGTAGTCATCGTCACCTTCAACGAAACTTATTTGATTTGTTTGTTGCTGAATATTGTTGGGTTTTGATTGTCTTTGTTGTAGATTGTTATTTCTATTTGGTGTATAGAAGCTAGCACCTTGTTGTGGTTGTTGCTGTTGTTGTGGTAATGGTGTAATGGTGATTGTTGTTCAAGATTTGGTTCATTATTTCTATATGTGTTTTGCTGAGGGAAGGTTTGTTCGTATGGTTGAGTGAATCTATTGCCATAACTGCTAAAAGATGTATTTTGTGGTTGATAGTTAGGCTTGTTGAACCTAGGATTATAGTTTGAGTAGCCACCTCTTGGTTGATAGCCTTGGTTTCTAGGACCATTGAATCTTGTATTGCCTCGGTTATTCTTTCTATAATCATTAGAGAATGTTATATTTGGCCTTCTTGGTTCAACTAGTTCCTTTCTCAATTTGTTAACACTATCATCTATCTGCTTCTTTGTGCATCTAGAGATGGAATGACCATTGCTTCTGCAATAATCACAGAATCTAGTACTGTTAGGTCTGCCTTTTATATTAGGGTCTCTTGGCCTAGAAGTATCTATAGCATTCACTTCGTTGCTTTTGAAAAGACTAGTTAAATCGTTAATTTTGCTCTCGAGTGTCTTAAGTTTATCTATTCCTGTAGCTCCACTAGATTCTGTTGTTACAGAAAATGTTAAGTCTTTTACGACTAAGTGGTCGACAAACTGTGTCCAAGTTATTGAAGGATTCTCAATAAGTTTTTCGTGCGCTTTGCGTTTTAAACCTTGTGTTCTTAGTCCTCTTATGGCAAATCTATGTATTTCTGACTTCGTTGTCTTTGTTGAATTTCTTTCTCTTTCCTTATATTGTCATCTCCTTCAATACTTGTTGGTATCTTTTCTGGCCAACCTTTATCAACTCCACTCTTTATTCTATGTAGATAGTTCTTTATTAATTCTCCTTCTTGCCTAAATGTGTTCTCAACCTCAAGTCTAAATCTAAATTGGTCTCTACAGTCTGCGAATCTTTTTATAAATTCATCTTTTAAAGTATTCCAATCTGTAGCATCTGTGACTTCACTTTCAAACCATTCTAGTGCTGTATCAGTTAAAAGTGAGCCGAATAAGGATTGTTGCCTTTTATCATAGCTAGTTTGTGCAGCGGGTGCTGTAGGCCTAGTTCCTAGTGAAAAGAGTATTTTGTTTTCTACAGAGTTCCAAAAAGAAGTGGCATCCTGATTAGGATCATTGCCTGAAAAAGATACAAGTGAGAGATTTGGATGTATTATGGGAGTTTCAGGTGGGGGAGTAACGGCAGGTGGAGGAGTACTACCACCAGGACTGGCCATCGTTTAAAGGACTGAAGTTATTGTATTAGAATTATTAAGAACAGAGGAATAGTTTAAATCAAAATCAAAAAAGGATTTTAGTGAGAAGCCCTTTGACTAGTTAACTTACACAAGTTAATTTAATGGCTTTTCTACAATAAGTGAACAAGTTAAATTTAGGCAGGCTTCTCTGATAGTTTGAATGAACAAGTTAAATTGAGAATGCCTCTCTATATTAAATGAACAATTTAGATTGAAGTAGCCTCTCTATATTAAATGAACAATTTAGATTGAAGTAGCCTCTCTATATTAAATGAACAATTTAGATTGAAGTAGCCTCTCTCTTTTAAATGAACAAGTTAAATTGAAGTAGCCTCTCTGGGACCACCATTTATACTGCTGGTCCGTACATTAGATACTTTAACGACGGGGTTAATCGCGGGACCACATCTATAACTTGAGAGTTCAACCCCTAGTTCTACTCTTGGTATATAGTTAAGTAATAAATAAAGTTAAATGCAAATATGAATTATTAAGTTATGTTAAACAACATCAAATATGAACCGAGCATGAAGGGATAGAATAGTTAAAGTTGTTAAGACTGAGATAGCACTAGATAGTACAGGTTGAGTTATTCTAAGTTAACTTGTAACTTAGATAGAGTTTAAGAGATGTTAAATTATAACTTAGAGAAGTTAAGTTAAACTTACCTGATTTCCAATTTTGTGCTAAGTTAATATTTTATGACTTAGAGAGTTCTTAGTTAAGAACAAGTCACAAAATATTCTAAGTTAGAAAAATATCTCAAGTAAGCTGAGATTGAGAAAGGGAGCAATACGGGAGTATGATTTTAAATCAGAAGTTATCAGGGACCAAAAAGTGTTGGTGGTTGAGCGTGCAAGCTCCTTTTATACTTGCGTACACGTGGTTATCTAGTATCCTATTGGATAGAGATAACGAGTGTCGACAGAGTTACCAAGGTTAAGTTGGTGTTCTCTATGTGGCGTGACAATATCACGTCATAGTATTCTCAGTTTTAGTTATTGATCTTAAAATAGTAGCTTATTCAAAACTACTTAGTAATTTGTTCACACGCTAAAATGGACTTTGTCCAAATCAAGTTTGTGCTTCACGCACTATAACGTAAATTCTCAAAATAGCACTAAGATTATCAAATAGTGTTACTGAGTGTAGCACACTTCAGTACACCGACTTACATTTTTTTTACCTGAAAAGCAATATTTGTTTTTGTACAGGATGCTCATCATTTGCATTGTACCGCACTCAAAGTTCGTTTTGTCTAACAACAAACTTAGACTTTCACCCGCTCCGTTAGATGTAAACTGGAAACTTTCAGTGGATCATCACTCAACAAGTTAGCAGCAAATTCCTCAGTATCACAATTTCCGATTTCAAATAATATTGGTAAGGCAGAGTTGGTGTAAAAATTCTAGGACAATCGGATCAAGATGTAAAGGATCAGAAACAGTCCATCAAAACAGACAAAAAAAACGGTCATGAAACTTGACGCACAATGTTTTTCAGTAACGAAAAAAAAACCAAATTGTCATACTTTGAAAAACTGATAATGAGTGTTTTCTTAAGTACGTTTTTTTAGGCCGGCTGATCTCCTTAGAAAATTCCCGCTGATGTCAACTTCCCAACGGACCAATTGTTCAAGGAACGCCATCAAAAATAATTTAATTTGATTTTGAGTACAAATTTGACAGCAGATTGATCGAAAAGAAATAAATTTAATGCATCAAAGAAGACAAACAATTGTTCGCTCCACACCATGCAATTATATACCCACACCAGCCAAAAAGGGCATGGTTTGTGTAACAGCGTACTAAATTCGAGGGAGCTGCTCTCAACGGTCAATTCCTTTCTCATGTAACTTCTAAAAAGCCTCATCGAAATATTTTTTTGGTTCAGGGTGCTTGAAGTAGCACCAGGAGTTTGCCCTCAGAGCATTTCAACCATGAATAATGAGAATTGAATGGCAAAAAGTTCTGAATCATGAACTCTGAGTTATAAATTCTTGTGTGGAACAGCATCAGAGTGGTTTAACACTGTGTAAGGTGAATTATGTTAATTGTTAGTATGCACACGATGAGCTATAAACGGGAGGGGGGGGGGGGGGGGTGGGGAGGGGGGTAAAAGAAGATCCAGTGTCTTTTTTGCATAATTTGGTTCTTATTTGCAAGCCCAAAAGCATGTTCCATTGATTGATTGACGGAGTGGAAAGTCGAAGTCTATATCTATGCACCTTTTTCTGTTTATTCTTCCATATACCATGGCATGATTTTAGCATTTTTAAATGTCAAATATTAAAAAAAAATGTTATAGCAAAGTATTCTTTGTTTTATGTACATGAGCGTTACTAATTCTCATATTTAATTTGAATCAGAGTAAACCCGTACCGAACTCCAAGTGCAAATCAGTACTGGGCAGTTGTAAATGCAAGTCTCCCATGTAATACATTTTGCTCGCTTTCTCGCTTGAAATTCGCTTCCTTCAAGCGTATATTAACGGCACAAAAGTTAATATTTCACCAGTCGTAGTGGCGCAGAAAGGAGGACAAACAGCTAGGGAGTGAGAGATTGAGGGTGCAATCCCCGTACGTAACTTTGTTTTTACACTTGGCCTAAGTCTGACTATTTAAAATCAGACTGAATGCAAGTCTGACAAGTCAAAAACGTGAAATGAATCAGTCTCTGAATCAGTAATGATGAGAAGTTGCATTTACACTTGCCCAGTACTGAAACGCACTTGGAGTTAGGTGCGGGAAGTTAATGTTAACAAATTTAGCAAGCGTTGTGCTTATTTTTTCATACAACCTCTTTTGCAAGCTAGCCTGTGTGTATGATTCATCCTTAGCAGGCAAACCAGCGTTTATAACACTCATCTTGTGTTATGAAAACCTGCTTTTATAAGCCATCTTGCGCATATTAATCCTGCGTTTAAAAATCATATTGCGCATACTAATCTACGGTTATAAATGAAGGCTATGATTTTTTTCTATGATGTGTGCGAAATATTACATGAAATTTCGTGTAGCCTAATCATTAGAATTTAAGCATTTTTTTTCTCCAGGTGAAAATACCTCAACTAATAAAAATGATTATCCGCTTGACTTTTATAGGTACGAAAGACACACGAACAGCAAAGTGATGTCATGAATAGCCAGGCTCAAATGAGAAAAAATCATCTTTAATTCAAAAAAACTTCTTCGTGGGCATAAACTGTTTGAGATTCTCTAAGGAAGCAAGCACATCTATATTTAGATTACAATTTTGGCTTGAAAAAATCTTTTTGAACATAAAAAGTGGTGCGTCATCTTCTAATTAGAATACTTCACAAAGATAAAAACAGTAGAATTGTGACCAAACTACGAGACGTTGTTTTTTTAATAAGGAGGTCAAATAAGAAACGCCAGATATATACGCTGATGAAACAAAGAGGTACTTAGCAAAAGAAAATAGTGTGTGGTGTTCTAATCTGCTGCTGAATCTCCATCTTCAACTCGTCAGCTATCTGTGCAATATTCAAATTCAGGATGGCATTGTTGCTGAAAGCGATTTGAGCTTAAGAGGCCCAGGCAGAGACAAGCAGATCTTATAGGAAAGCCAGCAATCGTTTTTCAACTAATGCGGCGAGCTGGAACATGAACCAGCTCTCTCATTGAGCCGACGCGATTTCAGCAAAGCATCAACAGAAGTTTTGTATTGCAGATATTCTCACACAAATCAGCAGTATGCATTGTTTCATGAATACTGCAACCAGCAAATTTTCTTTGTCTTTAAAATCCGAGTTGCAACAACGAGACATTTGAAATTTCCCAAAAATCGAATCGCAAGAAGTTCTGTACGGTGCAGGACTGCGACAAATAATTCAACAAAAAATGATGCTGTTTAGTAGAGAAATACATTGGAGAGACCCGTACCTTAGCGTCATAGCATATCAGAACTAGGTCATGACACCTGAATTGTAATCAGCACTGATTCATTGAAATTGTATTATCATTTTTGTTTTCAGTCTATGCATGGTATTCACATTCTGTTATTCATCTTCCCACGAAGAAAATCAGTCTGTTGTTCATCTGTGAAGTGTTAACTTTCACTGCTATACTGTTACAAATCAAATCAAACGCCACTCGAGCTGATGAAGTGATTTGATTCTGCTTGATTGAATAGGGAGGTATGTGGGTGCAAGGTGGGGGCTGGTTGGGGGTTGTGCGCCTTTGAGGTGGGGGCGGAAGATTGGTTTGGGTAATCTGACGATCAATTTAACAGTAAAAGATTGCCCGTCCGAAATTCAAACTCTCTTGAGTCTCACGTAACTTTACGGCTAGCAGGAGCAAAGGGTAGTCATTCCCGTAGACCGCGCCCTTTTTTGATAGGATTGCGCCCTTAATTGCGATGGACGTTAGTCTCGAACTTCTTTCGAAGATCTGAATCTGGAATTAGTGTCTCTAAATTACATGTACTTTAGAAATCAGTTTGGATCATCATTTGAAAAAGTACAAGACTTATCCGTCGAGAAGACTTTAGCAACTCTTGTCATGTTGATGAACACGTTCTTCGATATAGTCATTTGGCGGCATTTTTGCTTTCAGCTGTCGAAGATTTCATCATTGGTCTTTGATAGCTACTAAGTATCTACTTTTTGGCGGTTACACTCTAAAATTTTCTCGCGTGAGATCACATAAAAAAATCATGTGCCAACACACGATTTTTCAGTTAAAAAGTGACACACGAGAAAATTGGAATTTACGTGATTTTTCGTGTGAAATCACACGAATCTCTCGGGTTGGCCTTCACGAGTTTTCATGTGATTCACACGAGTTTTCACGTAATTTCTCATGTAGAATCACACGTTTTTTCATGTGAGCCCACGTGATTTTTTGGGGGTTTTACAAACGAAAAATCGTGTATTTTTACATGAAATTTTACACGATTTTTTGCGTAAAAATTACCGAAAAGTCATGTGAAAGACCCCGAAAAATTATGTGGATCACACTAAAACTCGTGTGACTTTACATGAGAAATTACGTGAAAAATCGTGTGAATCACGTGAGAACTCGTGAAGGCTAACCCGAGAGATTCGTGTGATTTCACACGAAATATCATGTAAATTGCAATTTTTTCGTGTGTCACTTTTTAACTGAAAAATCGTGTGTTGGCACATGATTTTTTATGTGATCTCATATGACAAATCATGTACTGCTTTTTTACAAAACTCATTCAAAAAAAGGGGCGCTCGCCCCAAAAAGCACTTGTTATTTGTGCTGTTAGGAGAAATTTTATTCATGCACGTCTCTAACTACCTTCTAAAAATACAACATTAAAAATTTTCTTCGAAAAATTGGAGGCTAATACCACGAGCTAATAGCAAGAAATAGAAGAGAAGACACAAAAAGAGTTCAAGCTGGTCAATTTTATGGCCCAACAGTTAAGAACACTTTTTGCCACCATCGCTTTAACAAAATTGTTTCAAAAAATTGGAGGCCACGAGCTAATAGCAAGAAATAGAAGAGAAGACACAAAAAGAGTTCAAGTTGGTCAATATTATGGCCCAACAGTTACAAACACTTTTTGCCACCATAACCTTTAAAAAATTTGTTTCAAAAATTGTAGGCCACGAGCTAATAGCAAGAAATAGAAGAGAAGACACAAAAAGAGTTCAAACTGGTCAATTTTATGGCCCAACAGTTAAGAACACTTTTTGCCACCATCGCTTTAACAAAATTGTTTCAAAAAATTGAAGACCATATGCTAATAGCAAGAAATAGAAGAGAAGACACAAAAAGAGTTCAAGTTGGTCAATATTATGGCCCAACAGTTACAAACACTTTTTGCCACCATAACCTTTAAAAAATTTGTTTCAAAAATTGGAGGCCACGAGCTAATAGCAAGAAATAGAAGAGAAGACACAAAAAGAGTTCAAGCTGGTCAATTTTATGGCCCAACAGTTAAGAACACTTTTGCCACCATAACCTTTGAAAAATTTGTTTCAAAAAATTGGAGGCCACGAGCTAATAGCAAGAAATGGATGAGAAGACATGAAAAGAGTTCAAGTTTGTCAATTTTATGCCCCAAAAATTAAGAACACGTTTGCCACCATAACTAATTCAAAAATTTGTTCAAAAAATTGGAGGCCAAAAGCTAATAGCAAGAAAAAGACTGTGTTGTAGTTCAATATGATTTAGCAGGTTCTCCTTAAAAATTCTACCAAAAACTTGACAAGAAAATATTTTATTTATTTTATCCGTACATTTGTGTGAATTCACTTAGGAGAAGCAAGTCAAAATGCTAAAAAACTTTTTCCTTGCTTTTCCGGTTATGAAACTCAAAAATAATTACTGTAGTCAAAACAGAAAGAATTGATTCCTCTTTATCAAATAAAAACGTCAGGTCGTGGCTCCGGTCAGAGTTATTCATAAATATAAGGCTCAAAGGCCATTAACTGCTAATTTTCAGTTTGACTGACAACCTACAGTCAACACATCAAGATAAAAACAGTTTTTGTGAGAGGATGTTTTAGGTGTCCCATTTTACCCCAGTTTTTCATTTTAAAGTTCTATCTTAATCACTTAAAAAAAGCCCGAAATAGCATAAGAATACATTTGACAGAACATTCTTGTTTTCTAAAAGAAATTCGGATGAGTAAAAGACCCACAGAGGTTGCATTATTCAAGAAACGTTTTGAACATATAACTCTTGAGTGTGCTACATCTACGTTGAACACATTATCCATTGAATTTTTAAACTCTTTTTAATTGGCTCCTTTTGTTGGGTGTTTACTCCATTGAAATCACCATTGATTTCACGTATACTACATTGAAATCACCAGATTAACTTTTTAAATGACAAAACAAAGAAAAATTGCACTTTATACCCAACTTTTTCAATTTAAAGTATTATCTTTGGTTTTAATCACTTAAAAGACCCCAATGTAGCATGAAATTATCATGGATAGATCAGCCATCTGTTCTAAAGGAAATTAGGACGAGGAAAAATCTGAATTTTCTCTAAAAATTGCTTCATTTCCTCAGAGTCATTCACATGAAAAACCGTGTAATTTTTCATCACACGAGGAAAATGTTCTCGTGTGAAATCACACGAGACGCATTTTTCACACGAAAAATCATGTGATTTTTCATCACACGAGAAAAAATTGTGTGATTTCACACGAGAGATTTTTAGAGTGTAAATTGAACTTATTGCTGTCTTTCCTCTTCTTTCCGACTTGTTTCTACTTTTAATCTAAGAAGCACTTATGTGCTTTACTTACTCTTGAGTTGTTTGTTTTAGATTTTCTTCTGCCTTCGAATTTTTCATTTTGAATGATTCCACGTTTATAATCCACTTTTATAATCACTAGGACTTGTTGTTGTTGCCACCAGTCTTTTCTCTTAGCGACGCGGATCGTATCAAACCTGTTCTAGAGTTTTTGAACTTGATCACGTTGACAGATAATTGAGGTCATCATCATTAATCTGCATCAAAGAGGAGTGCGATCAACGAGAACGACCTCCATTTATTCCTGAGTTTCAGAAGGCTTAAGTGATATTAAAGGTCTCGAAAGTTTACATTAAAGTTCTCGAATGACAATTTGCTTCAGGTCAAATTCAAAACCGAATTTAGGTCAAACTTTTCAAATTGTGCAGCGCATTAAAACTGAATGTTTCATTTTAATGTTTCCTTTGAGTTTAATGCGATTTGTTGAATTTGATTTTTATTCATTTGGTTTATATTCATAATTTTCAATTATCTTCGCAACACTTATGTTTGTTAATCAGACTTGCTTTAAACGCTTTAAATACTTAAATGCTTTATGCTTAAGATGAACTCAAGCTCAAAAGGAAACGAGTGTTTGTGATAAAATCAGATGAAATTATCATTTCTTAGTTCAAATCACGTGGTAATTTATTGTTGCATTTGATGAAGAAGTCATCTAGAATTGAAGTTTTGGTGCTCTCAATATATGAAGGTCAAAAGGTTGTTTACCGCAACATACCCCGGCCTCCTTGAACGAGTTCGAATGAAAAGTAACATTGAAGTCACTTGAGACCATTTGACAGAAGACACTTCACAGAAAAATTTTGATGAGGAAAGTGCTTTCTGAAAATTGATTGTTGTTTGCCTTGTTGTTATTTTCGTCGTCGCAGTCGTCATCGTCGTAGTCATCATCGTCGTATTCGCCATCGTCGTAGTCGTCATCGTCGTCTTTGTCGTTGTCGTCATCACCATCTTTTTGGTCATTATCGTCATCATCATCATTGTGGTCTTCATTGTCGTTGCTGTCATTAAGATGGATGTTTAACAATTAGCGTCACAGACTTCAAATTATTGATTGCTGATGTTATTGACCTGAATATTGATTGTCTAGGGAACGCTTATTTTCCGGTCTTGTTGCACTGAAATGAGCTGTGCTGCTGACTTGTCAATCCCTATCCATTTAGTCATCCGCTGTCTTCCATTTGTGTAACTGAGATTCTGATGTTTCCTTTTCCAGTGGAACAAGTCGGCTTACTGGTCGTATGTAGAGTCCTGTTTGAGTTCTAATTTGGACGACTCGTACTATCTTGTCATTTTTGTAGACAATTTTTGTAATCCTTGCCAGTGGCCATAGCATTGGAGGCGTGTTGTCTTCCTTTATGACAACAATGTCTTTCATGGCGTACTGTAGCTGGTTATCGTGCCATTTGGTTGATTCTAAAGCGTTGTCAAGTAGTCAACGGAACACTTTTTCCAAAATTGTCTGACAATGTTGTTGATGCTCTTGAACCTTCTGTTTAACGTCCTGTTGACTTCTTGAGATGGCTCCGGCAAAGCTGTTAGTGGGCATTCAATAAGAAAATGAGCTGGTGTTAGTGCTGAGGGCTCAGTAGCGTCGCTAGAGGGGGCTGTCAACGGGCGAGAATTGAGGATGGCCTCAATTTGAGTGATCAAGGTTGTGAAATTCTCAAAAGACATCTTTGTTGTCCCCAGAGTCCTGTAAAATGTCTCTTCATGGAAATAATTGCGGCTTACCAGAGACCTCTGATGTGAGGCGTCCAAGGAGGAATTGACAACCAGTTTATCTGCTGTACTGTAGTGAAGGCATCTACCAGTTCCATAAATTTTCTGTCCATTAATAACATACGAAATCCGATTTCTCCCCGAGTTCCAATGAAAATCCTTGAGTTGTCATTATATATATTTTCGGATAATCTAGGTTGTGCTGAAAATTTTTTTATGGCGTCCAGAAAGTCCTCTTTAGTCAACGTTGTCACTGTTTCCTAATGAAGGGCCTTTGTGCTGAAACACAGAAATCGGGCAACATAGGTCTTCTGCAATTTTCCGCTGCTGTCTGTTGTGCTGAAAGGACCACAGTAGCCCAAACCACTGTGAGTGAAAACAAATAATGAAAAAAACGTTCTGTTGGCAGATCTCCTATTTGCAGCTGAAGAGCCCTGTCGTCGTGGCAAATGCAGGGCTTGCAGTTAAAAATAATTTTTTTAACGGTTGAAATTCCTCATGGTATCCAAATTGTTTGTCGAAGATAAAACAATGTTAATTGTGGGCCTTCATGTAAGTTCCTTGCATGAGCTTCCCGAATCAGAAGCTCTGTGATTGGCAAATCTTTCGGAATCACGATAGGAAACTTCTTGTCAATGTTGTATGGCGAGTTTGCTAGTCGTCCGACCACGCGAACAAAATTATTGTCTGGGTCGTAGAAGGAAGAAAGTTTGAAAGTTTTCCTCTTTTGGCAAAAGCTCTATTCTTTGCTTTGTGGTACTGTTGATCAAGTCTTCTTCACTTGTATCTACATGTTGCTCCAATTCTTTGAAACTTGTTGGTTTATCAAAATTATCTAATTGAGCTGTAACAAGATCATCTACCTGAATTTTAACAATCTTGCCTACCTCAAACTTGCCAGCCTTACCTGCCTAAACCTCACCAACGTTACCTGCCTTAACTTTAACAACCTCAACCTTACCTAACTCAAACTCACCAACATCATCAACTTTACCAAGCGGTTTATTACACTACGCATTGTCCGCATTGTTGTTAACTTTCCACTTTGTTATTGATGAAAATGAATGACTAACAATGGCATCAAACTCTTGCAAGTAAAGATTTTGAACCAAACTGTATATGGCAATCCGTCCAAGATAAAGATGTGAAGAGTTGAATTGACGAAGTGATTGAAACTCAGATGCTGCTGCACCTTCCGACCTTTTCTGTTGATTTTGTTTTGATGATGAGTTCCTCTTCTGTGAGTAGCAATTGATATCGGATTGTGTTGGATCTGTTCTGCTTGCAAATGTCTTCTGGTTTTGTTGTTTAGCCTTCTGAAAGTTTTTCTAGACATAACAAAAACTTCGAACCAGTTTTCCAAACGAGGATATTCTATGACTTAGCTGAACTATTGAGTTGATCTCCTGAGTAACAACTATTGGCGTTTGCTTCAGTGTTTCTTTTTGCACTTCAATGTTCACTGTGGGCTGATGTTTCCCATTGAATTCCGCTTTTGGCCAATAACCTTCGCATTTTCTAGCCAGTGGGTTCATTCCACGAAAGGCTGTGTTTGGCTAAGTTTGCGGCTAAGATCCCTCGTGATGTGCAATCAGCAGGATTCTTTTCCTTCGGCACGAAATTCCAATTACTGGATGGGATGTTTTTCTGAATTTTTGCAACACGGTTGGCAATGATTGTCTTGCACTTTCTTGGAAAATCTTGCAGTCAAGCAAGTGTTACCGTTGAATCTGTCCAAGCGTACACCTTTGGTGTCGGGAAACTTTGATCGCTCAAAGATGATGATGCGGTTTTACTAAATTTGCTCCAAGAAGTGCTGCACAAAGCTCCAACAGGAGAACGCACAAGCTCCTTATTGGTGCAACTCTGATTTTTGCGCACAACATTTTTGTGTGGACCGATCCGTCGAAAGATTGTCGTATATACACAACTGTGGCGTAGGCTGTAGTGGATGCATCACTGAAGACGTAAAGTTCAATATCCGATGATGCTAGTGAGATTGAAACTACCTTTCTAGGCAGTGTAATACTTTCAAAATCCCTCAAATGAAATCTGCGTGGGCTGTACTGTTGCTGAAAGCTTTTCGACAAAGCTTCGTCCCATCCAAGTTGGTCTATCCAAAGCATTTGCACAAAAAACTTGGACTATGTTGTTGTAGGTGAAAAGCATCCCAAAAGATCAAAGAACCGGGCAACTTCTGACAGTATTTCGGGTTTTTTAGATGGTATCTTTTTGTCCAGTTTTGCTGTGAAACTGAAGTAGCCTGGATTTGGTTTCCACTTGACGCCTAAAGTTTTCATTTTGTAGTTGTCGCTTTTAATTGTCATCTCGTCGGCAGTTTCTCGAAATTTTGCAGGTAGTCATTCAACAAGTTCTGGGTTATTGAAGTCCATTCGCGAATCTCAAACCTGCCTGTGAAAGAACTGCTACGATTGAGTCCTGCAGTTTCATTGCACTTTTCAGATCGGGTGCTCCTGTCAACAAGTCGTCGACGTACATGCCTGTCATGATTTTTTGCTGTACATTTTTGTCCGTAACATCTTCCGATAAAACTTGTAATGGACGAACAGAATGGAACGCTGATGATGCTATTCTGTACGTGACACGTGTCAACCTAAAAGTCCTTGTATCTGTTGATTTCGGTACCTTCTAAAATAGTCGAGGATAGTCTTTATCTTCGGCTTCCAGTTGCAATTGTCTACACGTTTTTGCAATGTCTCTTGAAAGGGCCACAGGATACATACGGAAACGGATCAGGATGCTGCATAGATCTTTCCGGATCTTTGGTCTCACCATCGGTCTATCCTTTATAGAAAATCCACTGGTAGTCTTCGCTGAAAAACCAAGGACTACATGCAGCTTTATAGTTGTACTTGAATCTTTGAACACATAGTGATGGTTGAGATTGGCATTATCATCTCCTTTGCGAGTACTTCTTCCACGTGTCCTAGTTTAAAGAACTCATTGATGAACTCGTTTTATCGTCTGCACAGATCAGGCTCTTTTTGAAGTCTTTGAAAGAGACTTCTAAGTCTTTGTCGTGTGTGCTGCTGTGAATCGCCAAGTTCTCCAATTTCTTTTTTTCAAACGGCAGGTTTACGCTGAACCTTCCTTAGGGGGCTTCTTCTTGTGGTTGACTTGAAGTTTTCTTCACATCTTCTTTCTTCGTCGGTCAGATGTTTAGTTGCAGGCACTTCCTCGATTTCCTGAAAACGCTATAGTCTGTCTTCAAATGATGACACATAGTAGGTTTGCAAATTGGAAGAATTGGAAGGTTGCACGTTTTCGCGTTCATTACTAACCACCCGAATACTGAGAGTCGATAAATAACAGGGACTCTTGGTTCTTAGAGTCGGTTTTTCCAGCCACCAAGTCTTCGTAGTGTCCAGCTTCAATGTTGAGATCTGATTGGGTGGGCTTGTTAAAATCGGGGTCAGCCAACTCAACTGTACTTCCTTTACTGTCTTACAATTGTCTGTGTTGATGTACCGAGAAGGCAAATCGTATGTCATTTTTGTCAAAACTGACGCGTCAATAATAATTTGTGCTTTGTTTTTTGGATGAAGGCAAAGGTCAACAAATCCGCGATTAGCCGAGACTTCATTTCTTCCAAGTCCAAAAACACGAGTATTGTCCCTCTTTCTCCTTAGCTGAAGTCATTGTACTGCAGCTTCAGTTACAAGATTATTCTGAGATGCAGAGTCCAGAATTGCTCGAAGATTTCTCCCTGGACATTAACAGGAAAAATTGCTGCCTGGAGAAAAATTTCCTGAGTCTTATCTTCATGAGTGAGGGCTGCTGTTATCTTTTGATCGACAGTTATTTGTTCTGCAATACTGTTCCAGGTGTAACCTTTTTCGGTTCCCTTGCGTCGGTTTTGCGGCTGTTTCCAAACTATTTTTTCACTCGATTGGTGACTTGCTGAGCCTTTTCTCCATGCAACAAAGTGTGATGTTTTCGTCTACATTGGCGGCATGAAGAACTGGTCGTAGACAATTGAAACAAAAGTCTTTTGATTTTGATCAGCTGGGCTCGCTCCTTGACACCTAAACCTTTGAACTTCCCACATTTGAAAATTCGGTGTTCTCATTGCTGATTCGTTGTCGTGACATGAGTGTGAAGTGGTTTCTGTGCTTGATTTGGTTGCGAATGCGATCGTTTTTCGGTATTTCATAAACTCTTGCTTGGTGCTGCTGACTCCAAGGCTCAAACACGTTCCTCTAGGAATATCTTTAGTTCCTGATAGGTCTGTAGTTCTTTCCACTTTGAGAAAAAAACTCCCAGAATTTTTGTCTTTTGTTGGGCACTTTTTCTGCAATCAAGTAGACAAAGAAGGGGTCCTGATGTTCAACTGGTTGTCTCATGTTGCGAAGAGAAAGTCTGTGTTCCTACATTGTGAACAAGTTTTCTTAATTTCCGCGTGTTTTCATTTGAAACTGGTCAATAGGAGACAATTCCATGAATGTTGGCTCGCAGTATAAATCTTTTCTTGTCGTATTGGTTCAGCAAAATTTCCATTGCAGCATCGAATTGTCGTCGGTGACTATGATTGAAGTTAACATCTTCGAAGCTTCTCCTTTCACTGCCGACTTCAGGTACTGTACTCTGAAACTGTTTGTCAACTGATTGTTATATATTATTGCTCCCTTGAAGCGATCGAAAAACGAGATCCAGTCCAAGTAGTTTCTGGGAAAACTGGGCAAGTCGAGCTTCGGTAATTTATCGAAATCGTTTTGCTTCCGGCTGCAAATGAGCTCTTTTGTGACAAGTGCCTTGCCTTTTGCTGAATAAAACGATGAACATAGTTGATGTTTTGGCATATCTTGTCATCATACTCCTCTGTCTCATCAATTTCATTGTCAAATATGTCAGGATCATCAAGAAGAGACTGAATTTTTGGTTGTGCTCAGATTGGAAGCCTTGCTTCTTCTTCAATAATTCAATTATCTGCTGCAGTCCGATAAGGTCGTCTTCATTGAGAAATGAGAAGTGTGAACGGTTTGTTCATTATGCCGTCTGCCTCATTGTAGAGTTTTGTTGCAACTCCTCTGTGAGCTCCACGCATTTTTCGAAGAAGTTCTAGATTTTCTGGCACGTTTTTGATATGCTCTTGTCTCACTGACCTTTGCTTTAGTTGCTGTAAATCTTCTGTGGTTAAAACAGCGTTAAAGTTGTAAATATAGGGTTGTATCTATCCCCTCAGCAAAAGTGTGGCCAATTTTAACACCCGAAGTTCGTCTTGGTACTTCAGGTGGCAAAATCAGCTAACAAAAACCGTGTTCTCGATTGGAACTAGAGAGAGATTGACTTCACCTGAATTTTTCCAAAAAATATGCAGAATCTTCAGTATACAGTTACCCCACTAGATATCCTCTGCCGGGTCTCTTGGTTAGATTAATCAACCTAGCTATACAAGTTAATCAACTTGAATAACATGTGGGGGAATGATATTGGTATCTAGTGAGGGTGTCCGGTTTTCAGTTTCCCTTTAAGTTTCCCCTTTTTAGGTTATCAACAAATTTTTGATAGAGTGAATGCTTTGAGTGCCTAATGCTTTGACTATTTTATCCTTAACCTATTTTTCGGCGGACCATTGAATGTTGGGTTGCAACACTTATTTTTCTTGATTAGACTGCTTTAAACGCTTGAAAGACTTAAATACTTTTTGCTTAAGAAGAACTCAAGCTCGAAAGGAAACGAGTGATTGTGATAAAAATTGGATGAAATTATGATTTCTTAGTTCAAATCACGTGTTTATTAATTGTTGCATTTGTTGAAGAAGTCATCTAGAGTTGAAGTGTTGAAGCTCTCGCAATATGAAGGTCAAAATGTTGTTTACCGCAACAATTTCTGTACCAAAGGTTCCTTTTTATTTTAAAATTTGTTTACAGTCGAAAGAGAGAGAGAGAGAGAGAGAGAGAAAGAGAGCCAGTGGTGAATTTCTTTGCATTGCCTCACTTATCTAAATAATCATGCAACAACATAAGATACAAAATATCATAAAAAAATTCAGACTATAAATTATAAATTGGGACTTGAACAGAGTAATGGGAAGGCGAAAAACAGAAAGCTTTTGACATGATTCAGTGCTGATGTTCAAGGGAGGCTAGGTCCACAAGATAGGGAGGCTTTTCGCCATTGACTTTGCTAATCACACAAGAACTAGCAATTTGTTGTAGCCAATCGATTTGCAAAAATCATGGAAAAAACTAATAACGATGAATGAATACAAGCCCCAGCAGAGTTCACATGGATAAAAAACGAAAATGATGGGATCTGCTCTTGGAAACTGAACATAATTTAGTTTACATAATTTCACCGCTGAATTTAGCGGTAAAATTACATAAATTCACCGCTCAACTTAGTGGTGAACTTACATAAATTCACCGCTTAGAAAAAATTGTTAAAGATGTTTGAGATCAGCAAAGAATGCGGTGAAATTTAATGGTGAGTGTGGGAGGAAATGTTAGATTTGCTTTCCGACTAAAACTACACCTTCATCTTACATCTTTTTGACACTTTTTTCTAAGCGGTGAATTTAGGTAATTTCACCACAAGAGTAAACGGTGAACTTACAAAAATTCACCACATTTCACCGCTAAATTATGTAATTTCACCGCTAAAAATTGCAAATCTTACAAAAATTCACCGCGCATGTTTTGCAGAAAGTAGAGTGAATTCGATTTATATTCAAACAAAAATTACTAAAACTTAGTGTGAGATGGTGCAGTGGAAGAAGAAGTGGATGACATGCAGGAGGTGAGAGGTTCGGACCCTTGTAAGGGCAGTGAAATTTGATATTTTAGCGGTGATTTGTGGTGAATTTTTGTAGGATCACCGCTTTGTCTAGCGGTGAACTTACATAACTTCACCGCATTCACCGCATTTCACCGCAAAATTACGTACGAAATTTGCGGTGAAAAAACTAACTTTTCACCGCTTATCTTACATATTTTTGCATTTTTTTCTCGACCCGGGTAGCGATCGATAAACGAAAAGAGTATGAAATGTTGCAAAGTATTCCACTTTATAACTTCCTATGAAATATATGTAAATTTTTAGGTTGATGGGTAACTTATTACTTTTCAATATTACGAACGGCTCATCATTGGAAATGGTTTTTCTTAGATGATCAAGGAACGTTGATGTTGGTTTTAAACTTACAGAAGGAGATTTCAACATCATTAATGCAGAGGAATGGGACCCAGAAAAGTGCTTAGCTGACTCTGTTGCAAGAAGAGATGTCTTTCAAAGGAATTTCCCCAGTTGAGAGGTCGATATTATGAAAAGACTTATAAAGTCGACATGGGGGGTAGTTTCCCTACCTTAAATACACGGTCGACCTAAAGTCTTTTCATAAGTCGGTCAACGGTATTTTCATATCCAATATTGGTCGACTCTAGGGTCTTTTCATACCCGGATAACGGTCGACCCATAATCTGTTCATAGATGATACCGTCGACCTAAAGTCTTTTCATAAGTCGACCAATGGTCTTTTCATATCCATTACGGTCGACCTAAAGTCTACTTCATAGGTCTTTTTTACCAAATATTTGGTGCATTTTTAGGGGTTCATGGGTTCTGTAAATCCCAGTGTTGAGCACTCCGTATGTACAAAGATAAAATCAAATGCACTAGAAACATCTCAATGATGTAAACTAGAACGATAATATGTTGGCTGGAACAAAGATTTTTAAAAAAAGAAATTTTGTCCTTGGCCAAAAGTTTTTGCCAACTGAAGCAAAACCATTAACACTTGCAACTACCTTATATGCAAAAACGCATCAGTTAAAACCCAAGGTCGACCAGTGCCATATCGGTCGACTTAAAGTAGTTCATGACCATATCGGTCGACCTAAAGTCGACCATGACCATATCGGTCGACCTAAAGTGGAGCATGACCATTAGGGTCGACCTAAAGCTGACCAGGACTATTAGGGTCGACCTAAAATCTTTTCATACTCAACATTGGTCGACCACGGTCTTTTTATACCCGATATTGGTCGACCACGGTCTTTTCATAATTCGACATCTCAACTGGGGTTTGCAGGGAAAAAGAAAATATTATAGATGAATGGGCAATCAAGGTAAATTGTTAGAAATTCAAACGAAAAAGATGATCCCCTTTAGCCGCAACTGAATAAAACTTCTCAGATACGCCAGGCAACTTCATTCGCGGCTCAGAACAAGCGTGGACTAATTGATAAGACCTTTTATACCAGGATGTGCGTGGTAGAACAAATACTCAACGGTTGGCTTTGTTTGCGGTGTCCGGTGATCCGACAGCCATTTTTTTACTTTTGGGAAGTGTGATGGTTTCCAAGAAGCATCAAGAAACTTAGAAGTTTTCTTTATCAAAACTTCAAAGAACAGAAAAGAGCTTACCTGACGAACATTATTGCTATGTCGATAAGTAATGGTGACTAAACTAAACTCAATCCTAATTTTGTCTTGGCGCTATCATGATCCTGTTGACCTATCAATCATGTGTCAGAAGCAGTTTCTCCCATCAACATAAAGCTGATCCTAACATCCACTGACCTCCAACTAATGAACTCGATTGTATCTAGGCCATACATTATTCTTATGAAATGTTGATGAAAATAGAAAATCACATCCGGAATTCGGAACTGAGATCTATTCACATGTCAATCAACTAAAATTATTTTTATCTAATCTAAATTTTCTCTGTATATTTTCGCATAGATAAGTATTATAAATACCAGCTAATTTTTGTGTATTTTAAGTTACAAGTTTATTTTAAAATTCAACTTGTTGAATTCTTTGACCCGTGTTATCGACCAGGACAACGGTTTCTAGACCAGTTACAGCCAGACAATTGTAGGATCTACAGAATGCAGAATCAACTACTGCGTGGATTATGTCTTTTGTGGCGGAATTTCGCGCAGAGCAGAAAGAGGACAAGATTGAGATCCATGGTACTGTACAGGACCTACAGGTAACCAACAAATCTTTTTCTTAGTACGTGCGGGCAAGATGCATTTATTATTTATAGGAGTCTAATTAGTCCTAGGAATTTAATAGACACTCCGTATAAAGACATCAGATTGCTGATTCAAATTAATATTTCTCCTAAAGAGAGAGTAGTAACGGCAGAAAGGGCTTAATTTCTGTCCGTAATACAAGGTGTAGGGACATCGGACGACGATTTCTTAGCGCATCTTAGAGAGGAAGCACGCTATTACGACTTCAAAAATTTAAAACATCAGCCAATCCCAAAGAGGAGTTGGTAAAATTAAATTTTGATCTGAGGTTTGCGGGACTCTGAAGCAAAGCTTAGACTACTAGACGGTATTAAAGCAAAACCAGCAAGTTCGGTTTCTGAAATGATCGAGAGCTTATAGTTCAGGAGTCAAGCAATGACTTATGCAAGTTCTTCGTTAGATAATACGCCTTTTACTGCGAAAGGAGAAGTTGGGTTCAACTTCAAAAAGACCTTTCAAAAACCAAATGATAAAATTACGTATAATTAACACAACAACATGTGCACTAGGTGTGGAGGTAAGCCACACTCAAGTAGACCCTTTACAGCGTTAATTAAAAAACAACCCTTGTGAAACGTTTAAAAAGAAGGGACACTTCTCAAAAAAGGGAAAAAAAGTGTAGATGCAAACCCTAACCAAATTCATTTAGTTACAATAAACAGAATAACTTTTCAGCAGAAGAAAAAATTTCTTGTGAGCAAACATCTCCCCCAATGGAGATGCGAATGTTTTATACTGAAGAACAATTCTTTAGTATGTCTGAGATATAGATATAAATCTCAATAAATAACTGCACAGTAAAAACGCAGGTAGACACAGGTCCGGATAGCACAGTGATATCAATAAAAACATGGACTGAGCTTTGTAAACTTCAATTTGATGGTAAGATAAGACATCTCGATGCTTATGATGGCCATCAATTAACACTTCTGGGATTACTTACCTGTGAAGTTGAGTGGAACAGAAGCAGGCTCACACAAAAAACAACGAGCAATTGTGGAGTCTGACAAAGAATATGGACTACCTGGTAGAGACATTCTACCCAAGCACGCTGTGAACAACATCACAACCGAGCACTTACCTGCTATGAAGGGTTACAAAGCTCAAGTGAAGTTGATACCAGGATCAAAGCCAACGTGCAAAGCCAAAAATACCTCCAACTCATCAAAACAAGGTCACAGAAAAGCTGGAACAGATGGTCGGTCAGGGCAACCTTGAACCAATGCAGCCAGGAAGAAACACTAATGTATCTCCAGTGGTGAGGCAGAGAAAGAAGAGTGGAGAAATGAGACTTTGCATGGACTTAAAAGTGCATATCAATGGCAAGGTCATGGATGAGGACTACACAATACCAGACATGGAGAATATCTCCCATAACCTACATGGGGTCTCATACTTTAGCAAAATTGACCTCTCAGATGCCTCTATCAAGTAGAACTTGACAAAGAGGCAAATGATATATGCACAATCAACCCATCTCAGGGACTGTTCAAGATGTGCCGACTAGCTCATGGATTGAAAAATTCTTCTTCAATCTTCCAGAATCGCAACAAATCGACACTCAAAGGAATCAAAGATGTTGTGATCTTTCATGACGATGTGTTGGTATATGGAATTACCAAGGAGCAGTACGAGAAGACAACTGAGACTTTGCGTGAATTTATAAGTGCATATCAATGGCAATATCATGGATGAGGACTAACCAATACCAGACATGAAAAAGATCTTCCACAACCTACATGGGGCATCATACGTTTGCCAAATTGATATCTCCGATGCCTACTATCAAATTGAACTTGACGACAAAAAAAATAAGGACTATGCTTGGTATATCTCAGTTGGACAGTAAGATAAGACATCTCGAAGCTTATGATGGTCATCAATTAACGCTTCTGGTATCACTTACTCGTGACGTTGAGTAGAACGGAAGCAGGCTCACACAAAAACAGCTAGATTTTGTGCAGTCTGATAAAGAATTTAGACTATTTGGCACAGACCTTATACCAAAGCACGGTGTGAACAACATCACAACCGAGTGCTTACCTGCTGTGAAAGATTACAAAGCTCATGTGAAGTTGAAAACCGGATCACAGCCAATGTTCCGCAAAGCCAAAAAATTACCTCTACCTCTCTAAGACAAGGTCAGAGGGAAGCTGGAACGGATGGTAGGACAGAAAATCTTTGAACTAGTACAGCCGGAAGTCACTAATGCATCTCCAATGGCGTGGCAGTGAAAGAAAAGTGGAGAAATGGGACTTTACGTGGACTTAAAAGTTCATATCATTGCAAGGTCATGGATGAGGATTGGCCAATACAAGACATGGAGACGATCTTCCACAATTTACAAGGAGCCTTTTACTTTGGCAAAATTGACCTCTCAGATGCCTACTATTGAATTAAACTGCACGAAGAGGCAAAAGAAATATGCACAATCAACAAATCTCAGGGACTGTTTAAGATGAGCCGACTACGTCAGGCATTTAAAAATTCTACTTCAATCTTCCAGAATTGCATCAAATCAACACTCAAAGGAATCAGAAGTGTTATGATCTCTCAAGGCGATGTGTTGGTATATAGAACTACCAAGGAACAGTTCGACAAGAGAATGCATGCAGTCATGAGCCGATTACGTGAGAAAAAATTTACTATTAATCAGAAAAAAACCTAACTCAAAACAGTCGATAGCTTTTTGGGATACTCCATTTCAAAGGAAGGAATAGCACTAGATCCTAAGTTTGTTGAAAAAAATGCAAAAGCACCAACCATTAACAAACAACTCGAATCCTGTGGCAGGCTAGCAAAATTTTACGGAATAATGAATTCTTATTATGCAACAAGAACGCTACTCTCAAATAACATGAGAAATAGCAATTTCTCATAGGGCAAAATGCAATAAAAAACCTTTGAAGACATAAAAATTGAACTATGTGCTATACCACTTGTACATTCTGAGTTTACAAAAAAACAACAACAGTTACTACTGACCCCTCTGAAAAAAAACAATTGGCAGGGTTTTTTCTTAAGAAGGACATCCAGTGATATATGTATCAAGAAAGCTAACTCCAGCGGAATTAAACTACCCAAACGTAGAGCGGGAAGCACTGGCAATGGTGCTTTTGGTCACAAAATTGAAGCAATTACTTCTTGGAAGACGAATTTGCAATCAATAACAACTACTTCAACTACTACTAACAACGGACCACAGACCGCACAAATATCTCTTTGCACTAGATGAAGAGATCCTGAAGACATCACCAGCTAGAATCATAAGATGGGCAACCGCTCCAATGGGCTTAAACTATGAGTTAAAGTATACACCATGAGAGCAGATACCCTACAAAGATGCTTTGAGTAGAATGGATTTTGACGAAGACGAATCCGACAACGAGCGAGCGTGCTTCGCAATCAATAACAACTACTTCAACTACTACTATTTGGTGACCCAAGGAGAAATCAAAACTGAACTTGGAACAAACAAAATCTTCCAGGCCATAATGAAATGGATCAAAAGCGGAAATTGGAACATTGTTCAGAAGTGGAAAAAAGAACTGATCAACAGAAAGATGCACTGACCATTCACAATGGAATCATCTTCAGAGGTGTTGTACCTACCATTCCACCCAAACGACGACAGTTGGTGTTGGCAAAAGCGTATGAGACACATCGTGGGAAGAACTCAACTGAGGCATCCTTCAGAATGATAGCATGGTGGCCTGGCGTTAACCAAGACGCTCAACATTTTGTTTGTTAATGTAGGAATAGTCAAATGAACAGGCCTAGCATGGGAAAAACAGTCTCTACGTGGCCAGAAGCCAGCTTTTGGGAACGGTTCCACAAAGACTGGGGTTATGTTAAGGACCAAGGGAATATCTTAGTAATTGCTGACCCGAGTTCTGGCTTGATTGAAGCTTTCCCCGAGGGAAATAGAACATCAGAAATAGTTAAAAAATATCTTAGGCAAATCATTGCAAGATTTGGTATACCAAAACTTTAGTATCTGATAAGGATCTTGAAATTGTAAGTGGTGACCTTAAACAGTGGTGTGAATCACTGGGAACACGAAATCACCCGTCTATTAACCAAGAGATAATGGACTAGCTGAAAGTGAAGTTCAGACAGTGAAGCGGGCACTTCAAGCATGGAGTCCCAATCTTAATGTGTCATTTGGAACATTCCTGCAAAGGGCAATGATGACACATCGCAACACTTCAAAGACGAGGAGCAAAACTCCATTTGAACTCCTGTTGGGACGCAGAGTGAGATTACCAGCAATAGCAGATTCCGACTTGCGCGAACCCAATCTATTCAAGACCAATGAAAAGACAATGACAGTTACCGCTACCTTCATCATCAGGACGGGCTTGAGAACATCTTTCATAAAGCCCAAAAACTCAAACAGACTATTCTAGTGAGCTAGAACCATTTGCGAGATTAGACGAGGTCAGTGTGAAAAGTGAACCAGCATTTGAGGAGACCAATTGTGAATCAGAACCACAACTTCAGAGCACAGATGTGGGACCTTCACATCAAGATGAAGCTTCAGCTGCCAAATCATCTGCAGAGCACCAACAACCCGAACCATCAGAGACTTCACGAACATCGTCAAGAAATAGAAAACAGGCCGACAGATTTGGAGAGCCTATACCCACAAATTTGCTTAAAAAGGGAGGATGTGATGGTTTCAAAGAAGCATCAAGAAATTTAGAAGTTTTCATTATTAAAGTTTCAAAGAACAAAAAAAGAACTTAGTTGACGAAATTTATTGCTATGTCGATAAGAAATGGTGACAATTTTTAACTCAATTCTAATTTTGTCTTGGCGTTATCATGATCTGCGTCAGGAACAAATTCTCCCACCAACATAAACCTGATTCTAACATCCACTGACCTCCAACTAATGAACTCGATTGTATCTAGGCCATACATTATTCTCATGAATTGTTGATGAAAATAGAAAATCACATCCGGGATGCGGAACTAAGATCTATTCATATGTCAATCATGTAAAAATGTTTTAGCTAAGCTAAATTTTCCCTGTATATATTCGCATAGGATACTATAAATAGGTACTATAAATACGAGCTAGTTTTTGTATATTTTCAGTTCCAAATTTAATTTAAAATTCAAATTGTTGAATTCTTTGACCCGTGTTATCGACCACGACGAGTTAAGGTATTGCTGCCGATTGTCACACGATTGAGAGCTTTTGTGACCAACGATAGTTATTCAAATTTCGCTG
>NC_134477.1:40427216-40564716 GCF_964194025.1 Convolutriloba macropyga | reverse complement strand
TGAATCTTGATTCCAGATAGCGGCTTCGTCCAACATGGCCTGCTTCAGCATCTTCTTGTCTAAATGGAAATTTCTTATCTTTTTTTATGTCAGGTTTTTGTGGTTTGGGTTTTTTAGTATGTTTGTTAGTTGTGTGTTTGCGGTTCTGCCAAAGTGTGCTTCGAATGGTGTTTTGCGTGTGGTTTTGTTGGGGATTAGTCTAATGTTTTCTATAATGTGTCTTAATTTTTAGGCTAATGTTTCCTTGTCCCATTTGGGATCAACGTTTATTACAGAAAGTCGTCTTTTTAATGTTTGTATCATTCGTTCTACTAGTCCTGTTCCTCTGTGGTCTCCTGCTGGGGCTAGTAATAGTTTGATGTTGTTATCTTTGCAGGAGATTTCAAAGTTTTTTGATTGAAATGCTTCTGCTCGATCGCACCTAAGTGTTCGTGGTATACCATGAAATGTCATATAGCTTTCAAGATGTGCTATGGCAGTTTCTGTGTCACAGTTGTGGTATGCTTTTGCGTGTGGGTATCTGGAAAATCTTTTGACTGATACTAGTATGTATAAGTCCTTACTATTTTCTTGAATGGGTCCTGTAAAATCGATTTGTGCCTCTTCATTAGGTTCTTGTAGATTGAGGAGGTGTGTATGTTTGTTTTTTGGCATTACTTGTTTTAGATTCTTACCTATTCGTTTGCATGGTTTGCACTCTTGCGCAATTAGGACGATTTCCATGTGGATGCGAGGGAACCAGATTAATTGTGCCGTGTACATCATGCCAGCTTGTCCCGTATGGGTTTTATGGATTTATTGTAATGCAATGTCGCGTAAATTTGGGGGTATGTAAAGTTTTCCATCATGAAGTATACAGCCATTGTCGTTTACGGATAAATCTTTTTTCAATGTGTGCCAATAGCCCGAGTAATTTTTGAGAGCTAGCCAGTCCTGATTTTGTAGCATTTTCCGGATCCTGTTGCTTTGGTTATCCAGTCTAATGGCTTCAGATATAAAGTTTTCATTTAGGACTTTATGTAAGTTAGCTAGGGGGTAGGAGTATCCGATTGGGCAATATCGAAGGGGTTTTTGACGCGGTTGGGATCAAGTGGGGTAGTTCCTCTTCCTAAATTAGTTGGATTGTCCGTTTGTGTGGCGATAGTGATAGATTTGGGGTAAAATTATTGATGGGGCTGGTTAATTACGTTAGGGATTTCTTGTAATGGGGTGTTGTTCAACTTTATATCGCGGTGACGTTGGTGGATTGGTAAATCGAATGTATTTAAATTTGGGTTGTTTCGAGTGCAAACTAGAACGTGTGTTTTAAAGGAACGAGAATTTTGGGTTATATAGAGAAAGATTATATAAAGAAGAATTTGATTGACTGCAAGAGATCGACTGTTTTAGATAACGAGAATGGCAAGAAGCGTGTTTGCTTTGTTTGTTTCCCTTTCTTGCTTTTGTTGCGTCAGGATATGCGTGATGTAATTTTGGCGCGTTTTGATTGGATGAAATTCTTTGTGCATTCTTTAGTATGTGTTTGAATGTATTTAATAAGTTAATTACATAGTTTTTATCACTTTCGAGCGGTTGTGGTGCGGGAAAAATGGGGTATCTACTGAAGTAATCTGCAAATCCCATATTTTTTTCCTGGTGCATGTCGTGCGGGAGATTGTGGAGATTGTGTCCATTAGATGTGTCCATTGTGTCCATTTTGGAGATTGTGTCCAATAGATGGTCTATGCTTTGCATTTGATACTTGTTTTTGTGTATTGCCTCGTTTAGTTCTTTTGAGTCCAAGGCTATTTTGATGGAGTTATCGCTTTTAACTGTGATGACCTCGGGGCTTATAAATTATTCGTCTGAACATTTTTCTAGTTTGATAATTTGTTTGTCTTCAATTAATTTTTATTTCGTTTTCTACTTTATCAATTAGGTGTATGGATACTCTTCTTCCTTTATGTTGTGTTGGTTTGAAGTATTGTTTAAATGTGGATTTGGCTATATGGTTTTTTGATTTTCCCAAACGGGTACATAGGTGGGGAAAATTTTTGAAAATTTTTTGTGTTATTTTTTGTTGTTCTGTTTTGATGAAGTTTGTAATTTTCTCACCTTTCTTTGTTTGTGATAGTTGTATTCCCAGTTTTTGGAGTATATCTCTGCCCAGTAGGTTCACTGTGTTGTGTGGTACTACCAGTATTTCACAATTTGGTGCGGCCGTGTTTCCGGATGATAAATCGATATTGAGGTTGTTGTTTATTTTGATTTTGTTGTTGTTGAAACATCTGAATTCTGCCACTTTTGTGGCGTTGTTTTTGATGTTTTTCCCAAGTTTGTTTGTCAGCCACTTTGAGGTTGTTTGTGAGACGAAGCTTCACTGGCTTCCAGTGTCTACAAGCCGGTGTATCTTGCATTTTCCCGAATGGGTTTCTATCCAGTACTCCCATTTGGATTTGATTTATTTTGTTAATTTTGTTTGTGACCATTTCCATTGCACGAGGTTGACGGTATTCCAGTCTTCCATCATTTCTCTTATGTAAGATGGTTGCTGTCTGTTTGTGATGCGTCGTCCGTTGCTGTTGTATTAATTGTTCTGACTCTCCTTTGTGTTTTGTTGGTAATTATTATTTTGATTTGTGGATGTTGTGTTTCTGCTTTGTATGTTTGTTCTTGGTTGTGGTCTTTGTGTTGGTCTTGGAGGCATTTCTGCTTTACACATTTTTCCGTAGTGGCCTATCTTTTTGCAGATTCTGCATATTTCATTCTTTGCTGGGCAGTTGCTGAGATGGCCTGGGATGAATTTTTATCCGCATTTCCAGCAATCTGGTATTTGGCCTGATCTTGGTGTCTGTAATATGCCCGTTCTTTGTGGCATGCTTTGTCTTTGTTGTGTGTTATTGCGTCTCATGTTTTGGACTTCTGATTGCCCTTGTGGGTATATGTCTCGTGGCGACCTGTTTGTGTTGGCCATTTTTTGTTGGTTTTCTTGGCCTCTTTCTCTAGCGAGGGCTTATTGTAATGTTCCGATTGGGTCACGGTCTTCTGATAACAGGTCCATTTGGATTTGTGGGTTGCGCATGCCTTGAATGAAGATGCTTTTAACGAGACTGTCTTCTAAGTCTTCCCAATTGCAAAGTGCCTTTTTGTGCTGTATTCTTGAGTGGAATTTCTCCAGTGTTTCGTTTTGTTCTTGTTTGTAGTTGAAGAATTGGTAGCGGTCAAATGTTTCATTTCTTATTTCTTTAAATGTTTCCTTTAGTTGCTCGACGAAAGCGTCTGTTGTACATTTTGACATCTCAGTGTGGGGTTTCCTTTGGTGGAAGATGTTTGTAGCCTCCTGTCCCAAAGACAGGTAGATGAGGTTTTTTTTTGTATCGGCCTCGTCCCAAGGGATATTGTCCACGTATGGGCCTTTGTCCTCTATCGCTAAGCATTGGTTCTGCCAATCGACTTTTCTTTTAATGTTTCTTTGTTCTCGTTGTTCTTCTCGGCTGTTGTTTCGTCTGATGTGGGGGTTCATACATGGGTTCGTGTGGGTAGTCAAGTTCTCTGTTATGTGTTTTAGGCCTGAGCAGTTTTTCTACCTGGACATTTTCTTTGGCTGTTACGGCCAGTTTTACTGTTTCGAACCATTTCCCACACTATGTTTGGCTGTGGCCCATTATCCCAATATAGTTTAACCCCGATTGGGGATTTCGCAATTGCTGACGGCGCCATTTGAGAGTGAGCAAAGAGAGCAGTTTCAAACTTTCGCAATTCAACTGTTTTCAATCTTGTTTTAGGCAAAAAGCGGTGAACCAGTTCACGGCTTTAGAAAGATAGAGGCGTGACCAGACAATACCCGTCAACGCTATGTACGATAAGTTAGAGTTTACAAATGTGTTACGATAAGTGATAGAAAGTTTACTGCATACAACTGAAATGATAAATGAGTTTCAGACCGAATGGGTTAAACTAACTGAATGAACAGATGACCCGAATTGGTTGGTAGTATAATAGTATATGATGATTAACAGTGTTTATAATAATATTTGAGTCTTGGTTTCCGTAGGGGTACTTCCGTACCACAATAATAATAATAATAATAATAATAATAATAATAATAATAATAATAATAATAATAATAATAATAATAATAATAATAATAATAATAATAAAAATAATAATACTAATAATAATAATAATAATAATAATAATAATAATAATAATAATAATAATAATAATAATAATAATAATAATAATAATAATAATGATAATAATAATAATAATACTAATAATAATAATAATAATAATAATAATAATAATAATAATAATAATAATAATAATAATAATAATAATAATAAAAATATTAATAATAATATTAATAATAATAATAATATTAATAATAATAATAATAATAATAATAATAATAATAATAATAATAATAATAATAATAATAATAATAATAATAATCATAATAATAATAATAATAATAATAATAATAATAATAATAATAATAATAATAATATTAATAATAATAATAATAATAATAATAGAAATAATAATAATAATAATAATAATAATAATAATAATAATAATAATAATAATAATAAAGATAATATTAAAAATAATAATAATTAAAATAATAAAAATTTTAATAATAATAATAATAATAATAAAAATAATAATAAAAATAATAATAGTAATAATAATAATAATATTAATAATAATAATAATAATAATAATAATAATAATAATAACAATAATAATAATAATAATAATAATAATAATAATAATAATAATAATAATAATAATAATAATAATAATAATAATAATAATAATAATAATAATAATAATAGTAATAATAATAATAATAATAATAATAATAATAATAATAATAATAATAATAATAATAATAATAATAATAATAATAATAATAATAATAATAATAATAATAATAATAATAATAATAAAGATAATAATAATAGTAATAATAATAATAGTAATAATAATAACAATAAAAACAATAAAACTACTAATAATAAAAAACTATTAAAAACTTCCTGCTTCTTTTTTACTTACTTTGCTTTGGATAACACTTGAAGGTCGGTCAGAATCTGCATGAGAGACAGAGTGTTGAATCTTGGCGCCTTGACACTAACGTTGAGACCAAACGTCCTCAAGTTTTTCATATTGATATCTTGCTGCGAATCCAAAACAAATGAGTCTAAATTTGTCCTGTTATCAGTTGCGATCCAAGTTATGTTACTCCTACATAGATGTTGGAAAACAAGGCAGGCATACTTGAGTGTCTTGAGATATCGCCCAGGCTCTAAAAGTTTTGCTTCTGAAATTTTATCAGTGCTTCTTATATGAACAGAAATGATATCAGAAATATTTACTTCAGTTTTAAGTATACCACTTCCGTTCATCAATTTCTCTGAAAACTGTTTTGAAAATTCGTTGAGATATAGCATGTGCTTCAAAATGACGCCTCTGTACCAGACTAGAGGGTCTTCGTGGCAAAATTCCAGCGATGTTTTCACTTCTTCAGGGACAGCTAGTACATATTTGGAAAAATTTCTGGGGGCATCAGTTGAAACGAATGGAATTCGAGTTATGTTTTTCTTTTTCTCTGATGAACAGATTTTAGAGTTTTTGAAATAGTTCTGAAGATGGCCACGATGATACCACCATTCACGATCATCGATGAAGCAAGGTGCTCCAACTTGTATAGCAGCTGCAATACACGTCGACACACGGTGAAAAAAGCTACCCATTCCCAGAAAATGCAAACCGGATCCATCACTACATACGGATTTGGGAGCCAACAAAAATCACAAGTTTTTTGGCCTAGAGTGTAACTGTATTTTTAATACAGCTCAATGCTTTCTGATGCTTTTTTTTAGTTCGAGGGGCTTTCGAACTCAGAAACTCAACTAACAAACAAATTGCACGATTTTTAGTTATAAATGGCATTTTTGTCAGTTTTGCTTATTATTCTATTTTACATAAAAAACAAGGATATTAAAGAGGTAAAATGAATATAATTGATAAAATGACTACTGGTTGATCGCGGTAATCGTTATCATATATAATCAATTTCTTTGACAGCCCTTTTCATTTGACTGAAGCGTATTAAAATCTGTATACAGTTTTGAGCTACTATTTTCAAATTGATTAGACAAATAGAAATATTATTTAAGAATAGACAATTCGTTTTGAATCAATCCCCCTGCATCAAAAAGATAAAACTCATTCAAAATGTCTAATTTGCGAGGTATATTTTGGTAAATTTTATAACATTATGAAACACAAAATCGTTTATTGATAACCTTATTATTAATATTTTATAACTATTAATTCTATTTAAATTATTATGTCCATTATGTTATTATTAACACTATTATTATTATCATTATTATTTTTTTCTATTAAATTTATTCTGATTATTATTATTATTATTATTATTATTATTATTATTATTATTATTATTATTATTATTATTTTATTATTATTATTAATATTATTACTACTATTATTAATGTTTTCATAATTACAACTCTTATTACGATTATTATTATTGTTATTTTTTTATTATCGTTATTATTATTAATACTATTATTAGTTTCATAACTATTACTTTTATTATTAATATTTTTATTATTATTGTTAATTTTCTTATTATCAGTTTTATCGTCATTGTTGTTGAAAATATGATTACTTTCGTTATATGCAATTCGCGCGGATGATAAAAGAGCAAGAGTGAATCTTGAATTTTCTTCAACTATCTTTCATTCGCGATAAGGCATGACTGCCCATTGTGTGTTTTCACACTTAAAAGTCAAGACACAGTACCAGTTGGTATTTGTCTATCAAAGAACATAACTCAATCATTATGTACAGATCGTCACCTGTTTGTGAAGTGATAAGTAGCAACATGAGTTCGTAACAAAGATTGATTGTTCTCCGTTTGGAGAAAATAATATATATGTATATAGTTTAACAGTGTTTATAATACTACCTCTTATACTTGGCTGCTTGATGGTGGACTCATCCACCACACTTCCCTCTCTCTGAATCTTTGACTTCAGGCCTCTATATCCTCTGTGTTTAAGGATGAAATCGAACTTAGTGTTGTGGTGTCGCCGTGGTCTTCTTCAATGTGTAATGTCTCGGTTGGTTCTTCAGGATGTTGTCGCTCTTCCGGTATGTTCCCAGGGGATGCTGGATTTTGTTGTTGATCGTTTCTGTTGTTTTCTTCTGGGCTTCGTGTTAACAATTGTTTGGTGCCAATTATGCGTTCTGCGTTAGTGTTTGTTGATTGCTTATGTGTGACCAATTGGTTGTTGTGCGGAGCAATTTCTGTGAGGTCCACTTGTCTCGTGGTTGCTTTGATGGGTTGTCCTTGTTCCTATGGTGTCGATTGGTATTCTGGAATTATCGATATGATTTGGTCGGTCGGAGTGGTGTGGTCGGCTGGGTTGATTGAGATAAGTTGTTGTTCGTTCTCTTGGTGTTGTTTGTTTTATGACTTTGTGGTTCGGTTAATGATTTTGTCTATTTTGCGGTTTACGTGTTCCTTGTTTTTGATTTTTTTCTTTGCCGGTGTTATCATAAATGCTGTGGGGTCGTTAGACGTGTATATGGCTACTGGGCTGCCATTTGAGGAGTTGGAGGCTAGATTGATAATTCCGATCGACTTGTTTGAGTGGAATTGCGATGTGTCCAGTTGGACTCTTGACGAGTGAGAAAGTTGGCGTTGTCTTAATTTTGCTTTATCCAACTTTGTTTGTGCCAGTGCTGCCTCCTTGGATTTTTGTCAAATTCGCTTGTTTACTTTTGGGGCCGTTTTGTTGGTTGCGTTTTCTTCTTTTGCTGTTGTTGTTTTCGCTTATTTGGTCCTGGTAGCTCCAGTCGGTGCGAGGGTCCTGGTACGTTTGAATTTTGTTGTGTGCTGGCGTTGTCCGGGCTTTCGTGTCTCTCCAGTTGGATTGGACGTCCTTGGCTTATGCATGTTGCTGTTTACAGCTGGGCTTGTTTGGCCTTTCTCTTTGCTGATAACAGAAAATGTTTTATTTTTTCTTGGTTTCTATTGTATTCGCGTACTGTCTTACATGCTACAATTTGCATTAGTCTTGGTTTGGCTTCAGTTCCGATTTTCAAATCCTTTTTTCTAATCACAGCGTTTTTTCTGTTATTCGTGTCTAGTGTGATTGTTGTGAGTGAGTAGTTTGTTATAGTACCATCTGGTATAATGTTCCATAGTGGTTTTAGTGTGCCTCCGGGTTCGGTTGTTTTTCGTGCTAGTACTTTTTGTGCTACTTGTTTTCTTGTGTTAATGATTGTTGTTGTTTTATCGCCAAATGTTACCGTTAATTTAACAGGCATTGTTTTTATTGGATAAATTCTCTTACGTTTGATTGCTCTTTTCTTTAGGTTTTGTAGGGTGGATTGGTCCGCCGAATCGTTTTCGTCTATTGCTTGTTGGAATTGGTTCCCTAATTCAAGTTCTGAATCTGATTCCAAGTTCCGGATTATTTAGCGTTGAGCATAGGTTGTTTCAGTCCTCTCTTCTTGTCTAAAAAAAATTCGTTAAACCTTTGTATGATAAGTATTTTGTGGATGTTTGTGTTGTGATGTTTGATATTGGTGTCCTATGATTTCCGCCGAAGTGTGTTATGAATGGTGATATTTTTGTTGTTAAGGTTGGTATTATTTTTATTTCTTGAATGATTTCGGCGATTTTGTCTGCGAGTGTGATTTTTGACCAAAATTGGTCATTATTTGTTACTGATAGCCGTCGTTTTATGTTGTATTAGGCCCTCTATCATGCCGGTTAATCTATTATCTGCAGCTGGAGCTAATATTGGTTTTGTATTTTTATTGTTGCAGAAAATTTCAAACTGTCTTGATTTGAACGCTTGTGCTTGGTCACGTCTTATGTTTCTAGGTACACCGTGAAGTTTTATATATTTTTCTAGGTATGCTATTGGTGTGTCTGCGTCCCAATTGTGGTAAACTTTTGCGTGTGGATATTTTCAGATTCCATCTACTGATGCTAGTATGTATGAGTACTTTTGTTTTTCATCCATTATTGGACCTGCGAAGTCCAATTGGATTTCTTCGTTTGGTTAGAGGAGTGATGGTAGTTTGGTAATTTTGGATTTTGGGATTATTGGTTTTAAGTTCTTACCAATTTTGATGCATGGTTGGCAATTTTGTGTAAGTGTCACTATCTCTCTATGAATTCTCGGGAACCATATGAGGTTGGGGAGGTGAATCATTCCTGATTGTCCTGGGTGGTTGCGATGGATTGAATTCATAATTACCTTGCGTAATTGTGTTGGAATGAAGAGCTTGCCGTCGTTGAGGATACAACCAGTTGGAGTTGTGCTGAGGCCTCTATTGAGTGACTTCCAGTATCGGCTTTAATGCTTTAGTGTGTCCCATTTCTTTTTCTCAATTATTTGAAATAAGTTTCTGCTCTGTGGGTCACTCCTTGTGGCTTCTGCAACAAAATTTTCACCAAATACTCTGTATAGTTGCTTTAGATAGTCGGGGGATTTGTCGTAGTCAATTTTTGGTAGTGGGTTGAAGTGTTCTTTGTCTGATAGTGGTTGTCGTCCTTGTCCTAATTTTGAAATTTCCTCGGTTTGTGTTGCAATTGTATTTGTTTCTTGTGGTGTAGTCATAACTTGTTGTTCTGATTTCTTTTTGTTGGGTCCCTTGTGCCGTTTTTTGATTGGTACTGTGTAAGTGTTTAGTTCTGGGTTGTTTCTTGTTGTGATATGGATTTTTCTACTAAATAAAGGATTTAATTTGAAATTTGAAATAAAGTTATAATGAATGATATGTTTTTGATTTATATGTTTGTTGTGTGGTTTTATTCAGTGCGAAAGAAGGCGACTTTTTAATGGCGTGTATATGGCAAAAAGCGTTGTGCATTGTTTTGTTCGAATTGGAATGGTTTATGAAGTCATTATATGTCTTTCGTTTTCGCGCAATTTTTTTGGTGGATTTTCTATGTGTCGTGTGGAGTGTATAGTGCAAGGTCGCTATAGTATTTACTAAAAGATTTTCGTCTATGTTTTCACCAATTGGTTGTGAGTTTGGATGGCGGCTTAGATAGTCTGCGAATCCCATATCGTTTCCTGCGAGATGTTCATTTTTAAAATGAAATGGTAGTAATCTATCTACCCATCTTGTTAGTCTACTTTGGTATATTTTACTGCCTCTATTTTTTCAAGGCTGAAAGTAGTGCTTGGTGGTCCGTTTGGAGGCTGAAGTGCGCTCCAAATGAAAATTATTCGAAATTTTCTAATGACCACACAACGGCTAGTAATTCTAGCTCGTTTATGATGTGTCTTTGTTCGTTTTTGTTCAAAAATCTATTTGCATAGACTATCGGTTGCCATATGTTGTTTTGGTTTTGTTCTAGGCATGCGCCTAGGCCTTTTTTGCTTGCGTCGTATTTTACTCTTGTTTCGCAATTTATGTCAAAGTGTTTTTGTTCGACTTTTGTTCTGATTGCTTGTTTGATTTTGATAAAAGCTGTAGTGTGTTTTTCCTCCCAGTCTAGTTTTTTTGGAATTTTTGGTGTTGATTTTGCTAATAGTGGTCGTAATGGTGCCGATAGAGTTTCTAAATTGGGTATGAATTTAACCAAATGGTGTATACTACCCATGAATGATCTTAGTTGTTTTAGTGTTTTAGGATTCTCCAGTTGGATGATTGCATCTGTTTTTCGTTTTGTTTGTGATACCTTCAAAATTAATTTTATATCCTAGCCATATAATTTCTGTCGGGCCAAATTCACATTTGTGAAGGCTGATGGCTAAGTTTTCGTTCTCTAATCTATTTAATGTTTTGTCTATTTCTTTTTCGTGTTCTTCTAGTGTTCATTTGGAGATTATTATTATATCGTCTAGGAATGCGTGTGTGGATTTTAATCCGTCTAGTGTTAGATCCATCATCTTCTGGAAGGTTGCTGGGTCTCCGTTAGGCCATAAAAGACGTTCAGGACTCTATAGGTACCGGTGGCGTTTCAACCTAGTATATTGAAATTTTTGTGTTTCTGGGTGTAGTGGCAATTGACTGTAGGCAAATTTAAGATCTATCTTACTGAAATATAGTGTTCCTTTTGTTGCTTTTAGTTCTGAGACTTCAATCGCAATTTTATTTTTTAGGTGGTCTATGCTTTGCATTTGGTATCTGGTTTTGTGTATTGCGTCGTTGAGGATTTTTGAGTCTAGTGCGATTTTGATCGATTGATCCGATTTGACTGTTTTTACCACTGGGCTTATGAAATTTTCTTCCGAGCATGATGTTAGCTTCTTAATTTGTTTGTCATCTATTAATTTTCTTAGTTTGCTTTCTACGTTTTCTGTTAGATGAAGTGATATTCGTCTGCCTTTGTGTTGTGTTGGGTTGAACTCTTTTTTGAATGAGGGTTTTTTGATCTCCCTAGTTTCGTAAAGAGGTTTGGATATTTTTGGAATATCCAGTTGGATATTTTTTGGTGTTTGTTGGATATGTTGAATAATTTTTTCTTATTTGGTTTTGTTGGGGCGACATTGTTAGACGTATCCCAAGTTTCTCCATTATGTCTCTTCCCAGAATGTTTATTGTGTTGATGTCCACCAGTAGTATTGTGCAATTTTTTGCCATTGATGATCCCGAAGTAACATCCACTTGGAATGTTCAGAGTATGTTGATTTTGTTGTTGTTGAAGCATCTGAATTCTCCAATCGATTTCTCTGGTTGTTTTATTTTTGTATTCCCATTTACTAGTAAGTTGTTATCTGTTTCGATGTTCATGAAGCTTCTTGGACTTCCTTTGTCTGCTAACCAATAGATTTTTTTGTTGTTTGTTTTGACTGTATCCAGAATTCTCCTCTTTTTTGTTTTGTTGATATCTGTCACTTTTTTATATGTGAAATGTACTGATTGTATAAAACTTGCTGTGTTTTGCCAATCTTCCATCATTTCGCGTATGTAACAAGTTGATTCTAGATCTCTTGTCTCATTGGTGTTTCTTGAGTGTCTTCTGCTTCTTCTTCATTTATGTTCCTCATCCTTTGTGATGTCTTTTTTGTAACCAGATGGTTGTTCCTCTGCTGTTGCTGTCCCGGGTAGCTTTGTGGTCGTCTTTGTTGCGTTCTGTATTGTGGTCGTAGGGGCATTGCGGATTTGAAAAATTTGGCAAACTGGCCTATCTTCTTGCATATCCTACATGCCTCCTTTTTTGCTGGGCAGACGTTTAGATGTCCCGAGTGAAGTTTGTTGCCGCATCTTCGGCAATCTTGTATTTGTCCCGAAGGTGGGGTTGGAAGGATGGGTACCTTGTTTTGTCTTTTTATGTATTGTATTTTTTTGCTATGTTTGGGTTAGTGATGATGTTGATCATTTTTTGTTGACTTTTTTGTCCTCTTTCGGGTGCCAAAGCATATTGTAGTGTTTCTGACGGTGTTCTTTCTTCTTAGCGCAGATCCATTTGGATCTGTTGATTGTTCATACCTTGTATGAAAAGGCTCTTATTTAGGCTTTCTTCCAGATGGTCCCAGTTACATATTGACGTGCTTTTTGGTGCTTGAGTGGAATACCTCTAAAGATTCGCCCTATTTTTGTCGTCATCTGAAGAATTGGAAACGAGCGAATGTTGCATTCCTCGTTTGTATAAATGCTTCTTTGTGTTGCTCGACTAGTGCGTCTGTGGTTCATTTTTGAATGTCTGTGTGGGGGAATCTTTGGTGGAAAACGTTTCCTGCGTGTGATCCTAGTGATAGATATATGTTGCTTTCTCTTTGCTGTCGGCTTCATCCCACGGTAAATTGTCTACCTGGGGTCCTTTGTCCTCTATTTCTTCGCATGTGTTCTGCCAGTCGGTGTGTTTTTTACATTTCGTTGTTCTCTTTGCCTTGTTCCGGCTGTTTTCTCGTCAGATAGTGCGGGTTCGTAGTGTGGCTCTGTGGGATAGTCTAATTCGTCATTTTCTGGTCTTGGTTGGAGTAGTTTGTCCACTTGGATATTATCCTTGACCATTATTGCAAACTTTACGGTTGCAAACCTTTTTCCCAGTCTAGTTCTGGCTGGTGACTTTTGTCCCAAAAGAAGTTGATGATAAAAGAGCGGATGATAAAAGAGCAAGAGTGAATCTTGAATTTTCTTCAACTAACTTTCAATCAGGATAAGGCAAGACTGCGATTGTTTGTTATCACACTTAACGGTCAAGACACAGTACCAGTTGGTATTGTATTTAACAAAGAACATAACTATCAATCATTATGTACAGATCGTCACCTATTGGTACTATTCGTACTATTCGTACTATTATTATGGACCTAATCGTACTATTATTATTATATTCAATATTATTATTATTTTTAAATTTATTACTTTTATTATTATTATTATTATTATTATTATTATTTTTATTATTATTATCATTATTGTTATCATTATTATTATTATTATTTTTATTATTATTATTATTATTATTAATATTGTTATTGGCATTAATATTATTATTAATATTGTTATCAATATTATTATTATTATTGCTATTATTATTCTTATTATTATTATCATTATTATTATTTTTTTTTATTATTATTACAAATACTGTTTTTATTATTATTAATATTATTATTATTATTATTATTATTTTTATTATTTTTATTATTTTTATTATTATTATTATTATTATTATTATTATTATTATTGTTATTATTATTGTTATTATCATTATTGTTATCATTTTTATTATTTTTATTATTATTATTATTATTATTATTATTATTATTATTATCATTTTTATTATTATTATTATTATTATTATTATTATTATTATTATTATTATTTTTATTAGTTTTACTATTATTATTATTATTATTATTGTTATCAATATTATCATTATTATTATTATTACTATTATTATTCTTATTATTATTATTATTATTATTATTATTATTAATTTTTATTTTCATTAGTATTACTAATACTGTTTTTGTTATTTTTATTATTTTTAATAATATTTTTTTATTATTATTGCAATTATTAATGTTATTATTATTACAATTATTATTTTTAATATTATTATTGTTATTGTTGTTTTCGTTTTTATTATTATTATCAATATTTTTATTAGTTTCATAACTATTTTTTTATAAGTAATTTTTTTTATTATTATTCTTAAAATTCATATTATCATTGTTATTTTTATGGTTGTTGTAAATGTCATTATTTTTATTATAAATATTAATAGTATTATTATTATTATTCTTATGAATATTATTATTATTATTATTATTATTATTATTATTATTATTATTATTATTATTTTTATTATTATTATAATTTATATTATTATTATTGTCGCTATTATTATTATTATCATTATTTTTATTCTTATTATTATTATTATTATTATTATATTATTGTTATTATTATTATTATTATTATTATTATTATTATTATTATTATTTTTATTATTATTATTATTATTATTATTATTATTATTATTATTATTATTAATAATATTGTTATGTGTGTATTTGGCGCTCAAAACAACAGTTGAGCAAGAGTTAATTCCGAACAGTATTCTAGCCTAAACTTGGCAATAAGCACTCTCTTTTTCTTGTTCATGAGTAACACCTTATTCGTGCCAGACAATGCATTTCCGAAAAGAATTGTACAGTTAACGTAACATTACAACAAAAGAGTTAAGTTCAATAAAGAGAAGCTTACAGCTTCAGTTTAAATTTGAATCAGTCTCGCTGTGTGAGTTGGTGTTTTGTGGGGTCTGTTCCACGAATACTTCGTTGCCGGTCTTTATTTTGTTGACTATGTTGTCTTTGTGCTTCTTTAGTTTGGGGGTTATTTCCATGAAGTCTTTGGGAGACGATGATGTTACGATCCGTGCTGGACTTGCTGTTGAGGAGTCCGATGGTAGAAAAATTACTTCATTTGTTTTTGAGTTTTGAATGTCGGATAGATCCATGTGGATCAGTGATGGCCGCTTCTGACTGTTTGGTGGTTGCCGTTTCTTAGCTGAGATAAGCTTCGTTTGCGCTAGCGCTGCATCCTTCGATTTTTGTTCGAACGGGGAGTGCTTGTTTTGATTTGTCTGGTTGTTCTTTTCGATGGCGATGCGTTTTTTCGCTTACGTTTGGTGCGTCTCTTTTGTGAACATGTGGGTCTCCGAGTTGGTGCTTGTTGACTTGATGGCCTCGCTTGGTCGGCTGCTGAGGTGGATGGTTTTTGCTGCACTTGTGTGGACGTTTCTTTCATTAGTCGTTGGTTCCTCAGGATTTGCCTTTTTTCATCTAAAGAGATCTTTCTTTTTTTCCTGTTCCTATTATAATCTTGTACCCTTTTACAGGCCACAAATTGCATCAATTGTAGCTGGGCTCTTGTGTTTGTAATAGTATTGGTTTTTGATATGTTTCTGTTGCTGTTGATAGGTCGCTTTTTCTGATGCGTGTGTTTTTTTTATTATGTGTGTCAATGGAAAATGTGGTAGGTTGTAGCTGAAGATTGTTCAGTCTGGAACTATATTCAATAATGGATTTAATGTGCCGCGTGGTTCTAGTGCTCTTCTCATAAGTGTATTTCTGGCAACTTGCTTTCTTTTATTTATTAGTACGGATGTTTTATCTCCAAATGTTATGCTTAATTTATCTGGTATTATTTTTATTGGTAAGATATGCTTACGTTTTCCTTAAAATTGTCTATCCAAAAGGATATTCTCCAAATCCAAATGGCTTGCTGATTGAGCACCAGGCGTCTAAGGATCTTCTTTTTGAAATAAAATATCTTTATCTTATTTTATGATAGGTTTGTTTTGTTTGGCTATATTACTATGTTGCTTGATTATGTGTTTGGTTTTCTGCCGAAGTATGCTTCAAATGGTGTAATTTTGTTGGTGGTGTTAGGAATAAGATTTAAGTTTTCAATGATTGCCAATATTTTATTTGCAAGGTTTTCTTTTGACCACTTTTCTTCCATGTTAATTGCTACTAGTGGTCTTTTTAGTCGTTTGAATAGTCTTTCGACCATACCTGTGCCCCTGTGGTCTCCAGTGGGAGCCAGTATTAGTTTTATGTTGTTATATTTACAGAATTTTTCAAAGTTTTTTTTCTTTGAACGCTTGTGCGTGATCGCAGCTTATTTATCTCCTAAACCGTGGAATCCTATGTATTCTTTAAAGTATGTTAGTGCTGTTTCAATGTCGCAGTTAATATATACTTCTGCGTATGGTTATTGTGAATATCTGTCTATTGTTACTAATATGTAAGAGTCTCTGTTGTTGTTTGTTATTGGTCCTGCGAAGTCCTTTTGGACTTCTGCAGTTTGTTTGGATTGTAAAAGAGGGTCTACATGTTTGTTTTTGGGAACTATGAGTTTTAGATTTTTTCCTGTTTTGGTGCACTGATTGCACTTTTGGGCGATTGCCACAAAGTCCCGGTGGATTTGTGGGTACCAGAATAATTGGGCAAGGTAAATTATTCCTGCTTGTCCTGGATGTGTCTTGTGAACTGAGTCAATTATTGTTTTTCTTAATTGGGTAGGGATTTAGAGCTTGCCGTCATATAGGATGCATCCATTAGGATTGATAGACAACTGGCGGAGACTGTACCGCTTTTTAGAAAAAATTTTCAATGGTGGTCCAATCTTGCAGCTCTATAAGTTTGCGTATTTTGTTACTTGTAGAGTCATTTTTGATTGCTTCTGCTATAAACGCTTCTCTCAAAACTTTATGTATATATAATGAAAAGTTTGGCGAACTTTCTAACGTTATTTCACCAAATGGATTTTTAACTATAAGGGGGAGTTAAGGGGTTTTAGTCCTTGTCCGATGTTTGCATTATTGTCAGTCTTGGTTCCAATGGTAACATTAGTTTGGGAAATGCCAGTTGGGTTGTTAGGGGTAATATTTGGTGTAGTATCTGAGCTGTTACTGGAAAACATGTTTTTTTTCTTTGAGAGCTCAAAATCTTTTAGTAAAAATCTGTTCAAATGTGTTCTTAATTGGATTGTTTCTTGTGCATACGTTAACAATGTTTTTATAGTTGTTTGTATTTTTGTTGCTGGCCTTTATTTTGTTGATAATGTTGTCAATGTGTTCCTTTGGTCTGGGGGTTATTTCCATGAAATCTTTGGGAGACGATGATGTTACGATCCGTCTTGGCCCTGCTGTTGAGGAGTCCGATATAGATTAATTACTTCAATTGTTTTTGAGCTTTGAATGGTGGATAGATCCATGTGGATCAAGGATGGCCACTTCTGAATGTTTTGTTGTTGCCGTTTCTTAGCCTAAATGAGCTTCGTTTGCGCTAGCGCTGCTCCCTTCGATTTGTGTCTGAACTGGGATTGCTTGTTTTTTATTTGTCTGGATGTTCTCTTTGATGGCTATGCGTTTTTTCGCTTACGTTCGGTGCGTCTCTTTTGTGAACATGTGGGTCTCGGAGTTGTTGCTTGTTGACTTGATGGCCTTGCTTGGTCGGCTGCTGAGGCGGGTATTCTTGCTGCACTTGTGTGGTCTGTTCTTCCATTAGTCGTTGGTTCCTCTGGGTTTGCCTTTTTTCATCTAAACAGAACTTTCGATTTCTTGAACGCTTGCGCGTGATCGCAGCTTACATATCTCAGTAAACAGTGGAGTTTTATGTATTCTATTAAGTATGTTAGTGCTGTTTCGGTGTCACAGTTGTTATGTACTTCTGCGTGTGGGTATCGTGAATATCTGTCTTTTGTAACTAATATGTAAGAGTCTCTGTTGTTGTTTGTTATTGGTCCTGCGAAGTCCATTTGGACTTCTGCAGTTTGTTTGGATTGTAAAAGAAGGTCTACATATTTGTTTTTGGGATTTATGGGTTTTAGATTTTTTCCTGTTTTGGTGCACTGATTGAACTTTTGGGCGAGTGCCAGAATGTCCCGGTGGATTTGTGGGTACCAGATTAATTGGGCAAGGTAAATCATTCCTGCTTGTCCTGGTTGTGTCTTGTGAACTGAGTCAATCATTGTTTTTCTTAACTGGGTAAGGCTGTAGAGCTTGCCGTCATATAGGATGCATCCATTAGGATTGATAGACAATTCTTGACGGAAACTGTACCACTATTTAGAAAAGTTTTTAATCGCGGTCCAATCTTGCAGATCTATAAGTCTGCGTATTTTGTTGCTGGTAGAGTCATTTTTTATTGCTTCTGCTATAAACAATCTCCTAAAACTTTATGTAAATTTAATAAATAGTTTGGCAAATTTTCAAACTTTTTTTTATCAAACAGATTTTTAACTATAAGGGGAGTTAAGGGGTTTTAGTCCATGACTGATGTTTGAATTATAGTCAGTCTGGGTTCCAATGGTAATAATAGTTTAGGAAATGCCAGTTGCGTTGTTAGGGGTAATATTTGGTGTAGTATCTGAGCTGTTACTGGATAACATGTTTTTTTCTTTGAGAGCTCAAAATCTTTTGGTAAAAATCTGTTCAAATGTGTTCTTAATTGGATTGTTTCTTGTGCATACGTTAACAATATTTTTATAGTTGTTTGTATTTTTGTTGCTGGCCTTTATTTTGTTGATTATGTTGTCAATGTGTTCCTTTGGTCTGGGGGTTATTTCCATGAAATCTTTGGGAGACGATGATGTTACGATCCGTCTTGGCCCTGCTGTTGAGGAGTCCGATATAGATTAATTACTTCAATTGTTTTTGAGCTTTGAATGGTGGATAGATCCATGTGGATCAAGGATGGCCACTTCTGACTGTTTTGTTGTTGCCGTTTCTTAGCCTAAATGAGCTTCGTTTGCGCTAGCGCTGCTCCCTTCGATTTGTGTTTGAACTGGGATTGCTTGTTTTTTATTTGTCTGGATGTTCTCTTTGATGGCGATGCGTTTTTTCGCTTACGTTCGGTGCGTCTCTTTTGTGAACATGTGGGTCTCGGAGTTGTTGCTTGTTGACTTGATGGCCTTGCTTGGTCGGCTGCTGAGGCGGGTATTCTTGCTGCACTTGTGTGGTCTGTTCTTCCATTAGTCGTTGGTTCCTCTGGATTTGCCTTTTTTCATCTATACAGAATTTTCGATTTCTTGAACGCTTGCGCGTGATCGCAGCTTACATATCTCAGTAAGCAGTGGAATTTTATGTATTCTATTAAGTATGTTAGTGCTGTTTCAGTGTCACAGTTGTTATGTACTTCTGCGTGTGGGTATCGTGAATATCTGTCTATTGTAACTAATATGTAAGAGTCTCTGTTGTTGTTTGTTATTGGTCCTGCGAAGTCCATTTGGACTTCTGCAGTTTGTTTGGATTGTAAAAGAGGGTCTACATATTTGTTTTTGGGAATTATTGGTTTTAGATTTTTTCCTGTTTTGGTGCACTGATTGCACTTTTGGGCGAGTGCCACAATGTCCCGGTGGATTTGTGGGTACCAGATTAATTGGGCAAGGTAAATAATTCCTGCTTGTCCTGGATGTGTCTTGTGAACTGAGTCAATCATTGTTTTTCTTAACTGGGTAAGGCTGTAGAGCTTGCCGCCATATAGGATGCATCCATTAGGATTGATAGACAATTCTTGCCGGAAACTGTACCACTATTTAGAAAAGTTTTTAATCGCGGTCCAATCTTGCAGATCTATAAGTCTGCGTATTTTGTTGCTGGTAGAGTAATTTTTTATTGCTTCTGCTATAAACGATCTCCTAAAACTTTATGTAAATTTAATAAATAGTTTGGCAAATTTTCAAACGTTTTTTTATCAAATAGATTTTTAACTATAAGGGGAGTTAAGGGTTTTAGTCCATGACCGATGTTTGAATTATTGTCAGTCTGGGTTCCAATGGTAATAATAGTTTAGGAAATGTCAGTTGGGTTGTTAGGGGGTATTATTTGTTTGGTGTAGTATCTGAATGTTGTATAGATCAATGTGGATCAGTGATGGCCGTTTCTGACTGTTTGGTGGTTGCCGTTTCTTAGCTGAAATAAACTTCGTTTGCGCTAGCGCTGCTTCATTCGATTTTTGTTCGAACGGGGAGTGCTTGTTTCGATTTGTCTGGTTGTTCTTTTCGATGACGATGCGTTTTTTCGCGTCTCTTTCGGTGCGTCTCTTTTGTGAACATGTGGGTCTCGGAGTTGGTGCTTGTTGACTTGCTGGCCTTGCTTGGTCGGCTGCTGAGGCGGGTATTCTTGCTGCACCTATGTGGTCTGTTCTTCCATTAGTCGTTGGTTCCTCTGGATTTGCCTTTTTTCATCTAAACAGAATTTTCACTGATGCGTGGGCTTTCTTTGTTATGTGTGTCAATGGAAATTGTGGTAGGTTGTAGCTGAAGATTGTTCAGTCTGGAATTATATTCCATAATGGATTTAATGTGCCGCGTGGTTCTAATGCTCTTCTCATAAGTGTATTTCTGGCAACTTGTTTTCTTTCATTTATTAGTACGGATGTTTTATCTCCAAGTGTTATGCTTAATTTATCTGGTATTATTTTTATTGGTGAGATATGCTTAAGTTTTCCTTAAAATCGTCGATCCAAAAGGATAGTTTCCAAATCCACATGGCTTGCTGATTGAGCAGCGGACGTCTAAGGATCTTCTTTTTGAAATAATATTTCTTTATCTTATTTTATGATAGGTTTGTTTTGTTTGGCTATGTTACTATGTTGCTTGCTTATGTGTTTGGTTTTCTGCCGAAGTATGCTTCAAATGGTGTAATTTTGTTGGTGGTGGTAGGAATAAGATTTAAGTTTTCAATGATTGCCAATATTTTATTTGCAAGGTTTTCTTTTGACCACTTTTCTTCCATAATAATTGCTACTAGTGGTCTTTTTAGTCGTTTGAATAGTCTTTCGACCATACCTGTGCCCCTGTGGTCTCCAGTGGGAGCCAGTATTAGTTTTATGTTGTTATATTTACAGAATTTTTCAAAGTTTTTTTTCTTTGAACGCTTGTGCGTGATCGCTTCTTATTTAACTCGGTAAATTTTAAAAAATAGTTGGGCAAATTTTCAAACGTTATTTTATCGAATGGATTTATAACTATAAGGGGAGTTAAGGGGTTTTAGTCCTTATCCGATGTTTGAATTATTGTCAGTCTGGGTTCCAATGGTAATATTAGTTTAGGAAATACCAGTTGGGTTGTTAGCGGGTATTATTTGTTTTGTGTTGTATCTGAGTTATTACTGGATAACATGTTCTTTCTTTTCTGAGCTCGGAATTTTTTGGTAGTAATCTGTTCAAATGTGTTCTTATTCAGGTTTTTTCTTGTGCATACGTTGACAATGTATGTTATAGTTGTTTGAATGTTGCGAAATTTGAATTGGAGAGTGCAACTGGTTTGTAATTAACGAATGGCTAAGAACGTGTTGCTTTGTTTGTTTTCGTTCTTTTGCGTTTGAGACGTCATTTTATTCTAAATTGTTTACAGCTTTTTGGATAAAATTTTTTCCGCTTTCTTTAGAAGAAACTTAAAAGACTCGATTAGATTTATTACGAAGTTTTTACGTTCTTTAGATCGTGGAGTGTATTTTGCCGTAGGGCGTCTGCTAAAATAGTCCGCGAACCCCATGTTTTTTCTGCAATGTGTTTTACAGAGAAATTGAATGGTAGTAAACTGTCTACCCACCGTGTTAACCTACTTTGATATGCTTTATTGCCTCTTTTATCTTTAAGGGCTGATAGGCGGACTTGGTGGTCCAAATCTTTGGTGATCCAAAACTTGGTGTTCCAAGTCGTTTGGAGTGCAAATCTTGAACCATACAAATATTATTTAAATTGTTCCAATGACCAGACTACGGATAGTGTTCCTAATTCATTTATGCTGTATTTTTGTTCATTGGTGTTCGGGAATATGATTGCATACGCAATGGGATTCCAGTTGTTTTCGTATTTCTGTTCTAGGCATGCCCTTCAACCTTCTTCGCTTGCATCTCATCTTACCCGGGTTTATCTGTTTGTATCAAGTGCTTGTTTTCTATTATCTGTGTGATTGCGTTTTTTATTTGTTGGAACGATTTTGTATGTTCTTTGTTCCAGTCTGTCTGCTATTTTTTTACTTTTTCTTTGTGTGATAATTGTGGGCGTAGGGGGGCTGAGTGTTGTGACAGGTTTGGGATTAAATTTTGTAATTGGTCTATTCTACCTGATTACTGATCTAAGTTGTTTTTGTTTTTTTATGATTGCCTCTGTTTTACGTGTTGTTGGTATGATTCCGTCTGGATTGATTTTGTATCCTAGCCATGTTATTTCCGTTACTGCGAATTCGCATCTATGGAAGCTTATGGCTAGATTGTCTTTGTCTTATCTATTCAATACTTTATCTAAATCTGATTCTTGGATCCTGAGTGACCATTTTGTTATGATTATTATATCATCTAGGAATGCATGTGCCCAATGGATATTCGCAAGTGTGAAATTCATTATTTTTTGGAATGTCGCCGGCTTATCTGTTAATCCGTAGAATCCATTTATGAATCTGTTTGTTCCCGACGCGTTCACTCCTAGGATGTTGAAATTGCAATGTTTTTGTGTATCTATTTGGAGTGGTACCTGGCTGTATGCATAATTTTAATCTTTTTTAGAAAAATTTAGTGTACCTTCTTTTCGTTTTAGTTCACTGATTTTACATGCGATTTTGAATCGAGTGCTATTTTGATTGATTTGTCGTGTTTCATTGTTATTACTAATGGACTCGTTAATTATTCGTCTGAACATTTGCCTAATTCTATTATTTGTTTGTCTTCTATTAGTTTCTGTTGTTCTTTTTCTACTTTATCAAATAAATGGAGTAGTACCCTTCTTCAATTAAGGTTGTGTTGGTTGAAAGGTTTGGCGAAATGTAGATTTGGCTACGTGATTTTTGGGTTTCGCGATTCTGGTACATAAATGTGGATAATTTTAGAATACCCATTTTGCAATGTTGTTTTGTATTGAAAGTATATTATGAATTTTCTCACCTGGTTCGTATATTTCAGTTGATTTCCGAGTTATTGTAAGCTGTCCCGCCCTAGCAGGTTGACTCTGTTCTGTGGGACAACCAATATCTGGCTTTTGTGTGCTTCTGTATTTCCAAATTTCAGATTCAGTTGTGTTGTGTGGTCCACTTTGAATTTGTTGTTGTTGAAGCATCTAAACTCTCCAATCTTTGCTTCTGTGTTGATGATTTTGTATTTTTTTAGGATTTTGCCGTCTGTCTGGATATGAAGGATCTTGGGCTGCCTGTGTCCACTAGCCAGTTGATTTCTTCTTTGTTGCATAGAGTTTTTAGCCAAAATGCTCCTTGTTTATTCTTATTTAAATTTGCTTTGCCGACTGTGGTGAGGTTGAGTGAATGTATGAAGTTTACTAAAATCCAATCCCCATCATTTCTCTAATATAACATGTGCTTTCCGGGTTGATGGTTTCTGTTTCATTTTCTTTTTCTTCATAAATTGTTTCGTTTTTTGTGTTTGAATTCGCACTCGTCTTGCATTTACTTGTTGTTGTCAAGTGTTTTATTGTTGTGTTCTGTTGTAGTTTTGGTTTGGTTTGTTCCTTTTTATACTTTGTTTTTGTGTTTCTGATCTTCTTGGTGAAATTTCAGATCTGCACTCTTTAGCATAATGTCCTTTTTTCTTGCAAATTTTGTAAACTGTGTTTTTGGCCAGGCTATTATCCAGATGTTTTTTGATGAACTTATACTCACATTTGCAACAGTTTGGAGTTTTGTTATTGTTTGGTGGTGTGGGTAAGATGTTTCTTCTTGTTTTTTGTAGTCGTGTCCGTTGGACTAAGTTTATTTCTGATACTTGTGGAATTTGTGCATGTGTGATGCTTATACGCTGTTGGTTCACGGGTCCATTTTCTTTTGTGAGTGCATAGTTCATTTTTTTTAGTGGATCTCTATCTTCTGATAGTAGATCCATTTGGATCTGAGGATTTGCCATTCCTTGGATAAAAAAACTTTTTAATAAACTGTCTCCTAAATTTTCTCAATTTCAGAGTGCTGCCTTTTGTTTCATGCTAGAATGGAATTGTTCGCTTGATTCTCCTGGGTTCTGTGTTCATCTAAAAAATTGGAATCTGTCGAATGTTGCATTTCTGATTTCTTTTAATGTTTCTTGTAGTTCGAATGTATAGTGCATCTGTTGTACATTTTTCTACTTCTGTGTGAGGGTTGCGTTGACGGAAGATGTTTGCGCCTTCTGTTCCTAATGATAGATATATTAAACTTTTGAGTTTATTGTCTATTTCGTCCCATCTAAAATTATCTATCATTTGACTATGGTCATCTACTGATTGGCATTGTTCTTTACAGTCCACTTTTCGTTTGATATTTCTCTGTTGCCTTTGGCGTTTTTCCTCAGTTGTTTCATCTGGGAGTGCAGGTTCATAAATCAGTTCTTGGGGGTAGTCCAGCTAAGGCGTTATTGGTCTGGGTCGTAACAGCCGTTCGACTTGGATGTTTTATTTTGCCAAGATTGCTAATTTGGTTGTTGTAAACCATTTTTCCCAAGTTGTTGTAGGTTGTGCACATTTTTCGCACTATAGGGCAACGCCTATTGGGGATCTTGCAATGCTGACTGCGCCATGTTCTGTGTTAATCTGGCGGCCAACAGAACAGTTGAGCAAGAGTGAATTCCGAACTGAATTCTAGCTTAAACTTGCCAAAAAGCACTCTCTTTTTCTTGTTCTTGAGTAACACCTTATTAGTTACAGACAATACCTGTCCGAAAAGAATTGTACAGTTAACGTCACATTTCAACAAAAAAATTAAGTTCAAAACAGATAAGTTTACTGCTTCAGTTTAAAATTGAATCATTCCATGCGGAATGGTAATAAAAATAAAAATAGTTTAGACGAGCTTATAATAGTAGTTTACATAGCTTGGTTTCATAATTTTCTAGCTCTCCACCACAATTATTATCCTTTTTATTACTATTATAATTTTTATTAATGCTATTATTATTATTATTATTATTATTATTATTATTATTGTTATTATTTTTATTGCTTTTATTATTATTATTATTAATATTTTTATTATTATTATTATTATTACTATTATTATTATTAATTTTACTATTATTATTTTTGTTATTATTAAAATTATTATTGTTTTTTATTGTTATTATTATTATTATCATTATTATTATTATTATTATTATTATTATTATTATTATTATTATTTATGTTATTATTATTATTATTATTATTATCATTATTATTATTATTATTATTATTATTATTATTATTATTATTATTATTATTATTATTATTATTATTATTATTATTATTATTATTATTATTATTATTATTATTGTTGTTGTTGTTGTTGTTGTCGTTGTTGTTCCGATCCTCATTTGTATGGGAGGAAATATAAACTCAAGTTGTCGTGTTCAGTCAGGTTTCGCCCATCGATATATTCATCGTACAAGATGTTGAGAGGTATCCTTAGAAAGCTTGCGTAGTATCTTTTCTTTTCTCTTCTTCCAATCAGTTACTGAGGGTTAAAGGTTTTTCAACTTTAGCAAAACTTCCTTTGTTTTGTTCAAATTTTATCGAAATGTTTGCTTAAAGTTTGATCAGTTTTGCTAAAAAATTATAATATTGTCAACTATTGTCAAATTCGTTTTACGCTAAAGGATAGAATTTTTTTGCGGATTGTTTGAACCAAATTTTTTTACACTATATTTCGCTAAATTTTTTTGAAAATCAGCGTTATTTTTTTTCTTGAAAAATGGCATGAAATACACCTGTAAAAATTACTGATACAAACTTCAGTCACTCCGATTTTGATTTTTTGTACTTCCCACTTCTAAAATAGTTTTCTGCAAGTTTTCAACAATTTTGCTGTTTTTCTCTAATTTAAACTGACATCTATAAAAAAAACTTTATTTGATTTGCAAATTTTTGATGTAGTAAGATTTTTGTTTGCTAAAAACATACAACGAAATCGTTAGAACATTTTTGTTTTTAACAGCCACGCAGTGATATCAAGGTCAATTGGTTTCTCATCGTTGAGTTTTGCATAGAACAAATATTCGGATTGTATTCTGGGTCTATATTTTTTGAAATTTTTTTGCAATTACTTCAGCCAATCAATGAAAGTCTATTTTCATTTAAATGTTCAATTAATAAGAGTTGTCTTTAAGTTCCAAAAGGGTAAAATGAAACATTAATTCGTTTTATTAGTGAAGCCCATTGTTGTTGTCAGTCCGACGAGTTGTTTTAGTAATTTTCATTGAATTCCTGAGATTTGACAGATTTTGATTCTCTTCGTAACGTCTACTGCTCAAATCCAATTGTTCAAATGTCTGTTTTAAATGTGGAAGCTATTAAAGGATCTTTGTTGTGATTTCTTTTGATTTATAATGCTTTCTTTGTCAAAATAACTCGACACTTATCAAAAATTTATCATTTCTTATTGATTTAATGACTTTTTTGTCAAAATAACTAATTCAAAATATTTCCCTCTTTTTGGTTTTAAGGGAGCAGCAGCTTTTGCAAGGCGAATTCTGGTCTAGTTTGGAAGTTTAATAGTTCAAATTTTTTTGGATTGTAATGGGTCGTTGTATTTATTTTTTTCAAATACGTTTGCTTTTTTGTTTTTTATATTGGTTACAGGCCAGAATGATTTCAACTCGATCTGATTTATTGAAAAACCAATTTTACGTAAAGAGAGGCCGATTAAAATACATAACAATTTCAACAAAAGCATGCGTTACTTTGGCTTCAACACCGTTTGCATATTGTTCGAGAAATTTTTAATCCTGTCGGTTTTCAGTGTTAAGTTGTTGTGTTCTAACTGAGTCTCCTTGGTAACATGTACAATTGGCTTCAACTCAGTTGATATATAAGGTTTTTGTCTATGTTTAGTTGATAGATTACAAATGTGTTGTCCTAAAGTTTTTTAAAAGTTTACTAGCAAAAAACTGTTTTATGAGATCTGCCACTTTTAATTCTGTTCTGAAACCTTGTAGCGTCTGAATAAAGAGATAGAGCGTGTTTTTAAGAGTCGATTATGAAGTAGTTTTAATTTTTTGCTTAAATAAAGGCTTTTTGGTGTTGATAATACGAGTTTTCATAAACATTTGTTTTTTTAATTTTTTTCGAAACTTGCAATATTTTGAGGTTCTCTTTTGCTGTATTGTCCAACCACAATATTATTTGCACTTAATTTAAAATTGCATATCCAATCAATGGCGAAAAACTTAGGCATAATTGATTATTTTCAATCTTTTGAGTCAATAGATTTTGATCTTATAGAATTCGACGTCATCGTTCCTTCGAAAAACAGAAAGCAATTGTTTTCTGTCTGCTTTTATTTTTTTGTAGCCATGAGAGATTCTGGATAATAACAGATCTCAATAATTTTGTTTGATAGTATAGATGAAGCTATTGAAAGTATCCAGATGATAGCTAATTGTTTTCCTGAGCTTGAGTTTAATTGTTTTCAAAAAAGGGTTAATGTATATTCTTACTTTGCCCTTTTTGTTTCTTTTCTTTATTTTTGCAAAAAAAGTGTAGACCATATCTTTTGTGGAAGAATGCAAGTCGTTTGGTTCAGATTAAGTTTTTTCTGGTGCAATTTTTAATTTTTTTCTACCAAGTCTGAATGTTTTTCGAAAAAATTGAGATTTAATCGCAAGTAATGCCTGTTGTTGCCTTTTGTTTTTGTTGCATGTCCTGTCTGTTTTACTCTTTAAGGGCAGTTTTTACCGGAAATCTTATGATTTATTGTTTCATTTGTATAGTGGTTAGAGATGCAAATGATTTTTTAATGGATGAAACATATATTTTGTTGAACAATTAAAACAAAAACGTGGTTGACTGAGTTCGGAAAATTATGTGCGAGCGCACAATAGCGAGCCTCCTTGTTTATATAAAGTTCATTTTTTATTAACCTGATATCATTATCAATAATCATACTGTCAAGATTATTTTGTTGTTTTCGTTGTTGGTGTGATTATTATTATTAACCGGTTTGAAGTTGTTATTTATCATCCTATTTATCTATTATATGATTGCGTCTTATGAGAACTTAACCAGTTTTTGCAAGTTCTGAAAAACTTTTGATTTGCAAGTAAAAACTTCCAACTGATCGTTGTTATATCATCAGTGCAAAAAGCTCGAGCAAAATTATTTCAGTTCTGGGTGTCTGAATTCTATGGAAGTAAATGTTAGACAAAAATGCAAAATACTTATTTTCAAATGAGCCCAATTTTGAGTGCGAAACTTGTTCCTTTCAAAATTTTATGTAGCTCTGCTGTTTTCGAAATTTTGGGGTTGTTGTAAAAAAATATGCTAAAATAGCATTAAGAATAGCAATTATAAATCTCACGCCAAAATGTAATCAGGATAATATTGTAGTTCTTTTGAATAGGTGTTTACTGCAGTTAGAGTTTTAGTTGCATATGTGGCTGCAAAACGATCCTTTAACGAAATGTCCTGCTACTTATAGCAGATAATTTGAAAAAAGTTTTCGTAGAAAAGACGTTTACGTTTTATATGATGCTACATTTGACTTTTTCATTTTTTTTTCAACTTGAGGATTTGTTGTAAGCAATGCTTGTTGTTTTCAGTTGATTTTAATGTTTTTTTGTCTGTTACGATCTTTAATGGTGGCTAGTACCGTCCGTCTAATGAGTTACTGTTTCTTTTGTATAAAGGTTAGCTGAAAACGACTCTTTTTAATGGATAAAACTCATATATTTGGATAGTAGGTAATTCTTTAAAAGTTTTCTATTTCTTTCTCGCTTTTTGGACAACTAAGTCAAAAACGTGGTTAGCTGAGGTCGGAACATTATGCGCGAGCCCACATTACCGAGCCTCTTTTTGAGAAATAAGTTCATGTTTTGCATCAGTAATATTAGATCAATATTAATAACAATAAGTTCAAGATTATTATTATTTCTACTATAATTATAAATATTAATGTTTTCATTAATTTTATTTTTTGTTTTTGTTAATATTATTATTATTAACAGCTTTGAAATTATTATGGAAAATCATTTTTATTTATTATATGACTGCATTTTCATGTTTACCTTAACAAAGGTTACAATCTTCAAAAACAATGATATTCCAAAGTAAAGTGTCAGAGAACAGAAGTAAAGATCAGAGAACTGAACCAGTTTTTGCAAATTGTTAAAAAAACGTTGATTTGTTATTTTTTCATCAGTTCAAAAGCTCTAGCTAATGTTGTTCAGTTTTGGGTTTCTGGTTAAGCTTTTCAATTGAAGAGCCTTGTTTTTATAAAAAAAATTATTATACAAAAAGTCAAAAATTTATTCTGAAATGAATTGATTTTTGAATGCGGAAATTGTGTTCTTTTTCAAATTTTAAGTAGCTCTATTGTGTTCAAAACATTGAGATTGTTGTAAAAAAAATTATGTTGAAACAACATTAAAAAATTGCAATTAAAAATCTGAGGCAACAAATGTACTCTAGATAGTATCGTTTTTGTTTAGATTAGGTATATAGTGCACTTAGTGTTTTAGTTGCATGTGTGATTGCAAAATGACCTTTGAACAAAGTATCGTGCTATTTCAAACAGATGATTTGTAAAAGGGGTTTCGTAAAAAGACGCAAATGGTGGACAGAACAAGATTGATCAGAAACGAATGCGCCTTCTGCTCCTGTAATGATTTGATCTGCCTGACAAAGTCTGTACAATTGATCTGTATAATTAACTGTTGCCCTTCACTGCCTAATTATGAGGATAAAAGCAATAGTCTGCAGAGCCAATGCAAAAAAACGCAAAGAAAAACACTATCTTTTAATATTAGAAAAATCAGATACTGTGGATTTTACTTGCGTAAAATTTCTCACAATCCATGATTTCACAATTTTTGAATGCACTAAGAGAACCGTGGATTTATTATTCGCAATTTTAATTTTCATTTCTGCAACAAAAATTTATTTGCATTAAAGCTGCCAAAAACCTTATGAATAAATATTTAAATCGCCCCAAGTTTATTGGTACATATGTTTTATGCGATTTCCTCCATAGGATAAACATTTGCAGGCATAAAATACGTAAAATATCAAACAACTAACAAAATCATTCATCAAGTTTCACCCACAAAAACTGCGAAAATTACTCAACAATGAGTGAATATAATTTTTGCGCTAAACAGACAAAACATTCCCCGACAATTCAGTCCTAGACAAAACAATTCTCAAATGCAAATCATTCCTGGACAAAACAGTCGCATACAAAATAGTCCTGGTCAAAACGCATTTTGGAAAGGCCAAAAACTGCAGCTTTTATTTTAAAAGGACACTTTGAAAAAGGAAAAAGTAAAAAGTACGGACTTCTATTGCCTAATCCCCTTGACGCACCTTTGAAGGTTGATTGTGCAAGTCGCAGTTCTATGGAAGTAAATGTTAGACAAAAATGCAAAATACTTATTTTCAAATGAGCCCAATTTTGAGTGCGAAACTTGTTCCTTTCAAAATTTTATGTAGCTCTGCTGTTTTCGAAATTTTGGGGTTGTTGTAAAAAAAATATGCTAAAATAGCATTAAGAATAGCAATTATAAATCTCACGCCAAAATGTAATCAGGATAATATTGTAGTTCTTTTGAATAGGTGTTTACTGCAGTTAGAGTTTCAGTTGCATATGTGGCTGCAAAACGATCCTTTAACGAAATGTCCTGCTACTTATAGCAGATAATTTGAAAAAAATTTTCGTAGAAAAGACGTTTACGTTTTATATGATGCTACATTTGACTTTTTCAATTTTTTTTTCAAAAAAAAAACGGTTACATCTCAAATGCAAATCATTCCTGGACAAAACAGTCGCATACAAAATAGTCCTGGTCAAAACGCATTTTGGAAAGGCCAAAAAGTGCAGCTTTTATTTTAAAATGACACTTTGAAAAAGGAAAAAGTAAAAAGTACGGACTTCTATTGCCTAATCCCCTTGACGCACCTTTGAAGGTTGATTGTGCAAGTCGCAGTGGGCAGGAAATATTTCGTCAAAAACAAAACACGGTAATAATCAAATTGGCACGTTGCGGAAGCTAAGGAAAGCGTTACCCAGGTTGAGGTGCCAGACCGAAAGTCGATATGTCCAGACCGTCCCAGACGGAAAGTGTCTATGTCCAGACCCTCCCAGACGAAAAGTGCCTATGTCCAGACTTTCGTGCGTTCAAAATTTTTCGTGCGTTCATCGTGCGTTCAAAACTCCCTATGTCCAGACTTTCGTGCGTTCAAAATTTTATACGACCAGACTTTAGTTCGTTCCAAATTAAAATTCGTGCGCTCATTTGTGCGTTCAAAAACACCTATGTCCAGACTTTCGTGCGTTCAAACGTGCTTATGTCCAGACTTTCGCGCGTTCAAAATCTTATATGAGCAGACTTTAGTGCGTTCAAAATGAAAAATCGTGCGCTCATTTGTGCGTTCATGTCCAGACTATCGTGCGTTCAAAAACACTCATGTCCAGACTTTCGTGCGATCAAAAATGCGTATGTCCAGACTTTCGTGCGTTCATGTTCAGATAACGTTCTTATAATGTATTCGTTTCAAGTATAGATACGTTAGGGTGGTAGTTGTGATGAAGTGCCCAAGCAGTTGCTACATTTTGTTTAATAAAAAGATGTTCGATGAAAGTATTGGTTGAAGGGGGTGCCAGCGACCTAGTTATTAAAGTATGATTTGCTTTGCAACTTCAGCAAGGGTTTATAATTCTAGGTGTGAAATTGTTTTAAACAAAGCTAAATGTTGGATGCGAATTTTCCTGCGTTTGATGTTTTGTAACTTTTGAACTCAAGTGAGTTGAGGTTTTCTTGGTAGAAAGCTTTCACTTGAGTGAGCACTCTATTAAGAGTGTTTAGTCAAACATGGACTCATTGGTTTTTGGCATTCTTGTTTCCATTCAAAAAATTTTCTTGCGCTCCGAGTCACAATGTCCAGACTTTCGTGCGTTCAAAATTGCTTATGTCCAGACTATCGTGCGTTCAAAATTGCATATGTCCAGACTATCGTGCGTTCAAAATTGCATATGTCCAGACTATCGTGCGTTCAAAATTGCATATGTCCAGACTATCGTGCGTTCAAAATTGCATATGTCCAGACTATCGTGCGTTCATTTTTTTTCCAGACCGTGTAATTTTGAACGCACGACGCCACCTTGTGCGTTCATTTCGGTCTCGACATATCGACTTTCGGTCTGGGAACTCAACCTGGGTAAGGTTAGAAGAAACCGGCCGCGGTTTATAGTGAGCGGTGGAAACTGAAAACCTAATTTATGATCAATGTTATGCTTCTAGCAATACTTTTAACCTATAATTAGTTGATAGAAAATGAACGAACTGAATTACGTACAACAATGAATAACACTAGAAAAATCAACAGGACTTAAGTTTATCATCATAACTGGAGCTTTTCAAGGAATCAATGTGTTTCTGAAAAAAAGTACAATAGATATTTTGTGAATCTGCTTGATTTGCCTTTTTGCGCTCTTTTCTTGCTGAAGAGCCGTTATATTTGCCACCATTGTTTCTATTTATCTTGTAAGTCCTTGAATTTCTAACTCAGCTCGTTAAGGAAGTTTCCGATTAATCAGTTTGAATTATTAACGTTCCAGTCTTCGACCGAGTTGTTTGCTCGTGGCTAGTCCGTCTATAGGCGCAGTTCCAACGTTCAATTGCAAATGACTATTTTCGTCTCTGAGAAGTACAATTGTATCCAACGAGGTTACTGTTTTTTAAGTAATTTAAGTAATTAACATTTGGCTGGTAGTCCTCAGGGCAAATTGACAGCATTGTCTTAAATGCAGTTATGATAGCTATTACTGGGAAAGCATTATCCCCATATGCTCTCGGAACTCAAAACTTTTATTGATCTCTGATGCACTGATTGTACATGTGTCAACACATTTTTACCAAGTTGGGAGAATCATCATTGAATTTGAATGGTTGTATTCCACTGAAGAAATGCGTTCCCAACTGAACCTCCAAAAGTTGTTGTAAAGCGGTTCATTGCGGTTTCCGTAATTAAACTTAGTAATTTCTGACATCTGTTTTAAGGAAGAAGAGCATAAATGCGAGACACATTTGAATCATCAATCGAAGCGTGATTATTTCATACCTGGTGTGGCCAAGTCGCAGCGCGAGAGCAAATCATTGGCTGGCAGAGTCACAGAAGGAAGGGTTCTCTTCTCTTCTTGGGGTACTGATTCACTATACTTGAAATTTTCATCACTATGTGCTCTTTCTAAGATATCTGAATTCTCAAATCATTTCAGTGACAAGTGGTTACATATTTGTGGACGATTTTTTGTTAGCAGGTTTTGCTTTTGTAATTTTAATTGAGCTGTGTCGTACAGATTAGAAATCTGTAGATTGAGTTGGTTCGCGGTGCCAATTTATTCAAATTAACTATTCCAATTTGTTGGTGTATTCGCGGAGCGAATCGACACTTAATTTTGATGCTTGTTGAATTAATATTCTGAATGCAGAATAAGTGTAGATTTGGCGGAGCGAAAGTTCGTTCTCTTTTTAAACGGGTATTTCGCTTAGCGTAAAACGGGTATTTCGCTAACTAAATTAATTTAACTTGAAATAAACTTGATTTGTTGCACCAAATCAATAGCCCTCAGAATGACATGTACTACTTTACCACATTTCCCCCTTGACGAAAATAAATGACAAAGTTATTTATCAGAAAATTAATAACATATGTACTGGTTAAATAATTAATACTATAATGTTTTGAATCAGAAGTGTTTTATTTGTTAAATGTCAATAGTTTTGATTAGAATGTTTTAGTCGCTATCACTTCCATAATATCTTTCGGCCTCGCCGACCGTCATCGATGACTCTGGTCCTTCGTAATTGGGCGAAACGTAGTATTGAGCGGGGTAAGATTGTTTTGGTGAACATGGGCCGACTGTAAAGTCAGTTTCGCTTTGTTGAAATTGGGCAGCGGCCGTCTTTATGCCTGAGATTATCGATTTGTTTCGTATTTGTTGTTGTTTGATGATCTGTCTCCTTTTGTTTCTCGCACTTACACCAGGACTGGATGTTGTAGGGGAACAAGTTTGTACGGATGTGACGGACTCATCTGATTCAGTAACAGAGGGTGTTGATCGTTTTCGTTTTACAGGAATTAATGCAGCTGAGGCTTTTGTAGCAGCTTTACGTTTTTGTCTGCTAGGTGACTCCGCTATCACAATTGAAGTCGATGGCATCTCCATTGGCACAGCGAAATCGCTTCTTATTTCTGTGGGTTGTTTTGTCGGTGCTGTTGTTATCGATCTCTTTGGTTTAGTGGGCATTCGTACCCGAAGAGCGCGTGTTACATTAGAGTGTATTGAAGAGACCGTACTGACATCATTTGCTAATTTCCTGTGCTTCATGCGTTTACCTCCCTCTAGTTTCTTCCTTAACTTTTTTGCGTGATGGCTGATCAGATCCTCGGTTGTTTCCCCGTTGGTGTCTTTGGACGTCGATTAGCGTATGTTTGCAATTCGGTTTGACGTTCGGCTTTTGTGCCAAATTTCGCCAAGTCTGAATTTCTGATGGTTACGTCTCTTTTTCCTGGTTCTTTAATGACTGAGTTGAATGTATCCGTTTTTACCACCGAAAAACCGGGCGCCAACACGTCGTATAACCCATCTAGGCTTTTCTTTGATCGTTTTGTGCGCGGTCTCTTTTTTGCAAGTTTTACTTCTAATGATACTTGTGTTCGTGGCACGGATTTTCCGAAATCTGGGTGAGGAATCACTCTTGATTCTTTGTTCGGGTCCTCATTTTTTCGTTTTGTCGCATCTTTGCTCAGCTTGTCTTTGTTCAACTCAACTTCTGTGTCGCTTCGTCCCTCATTGTCTCAGTTTTCGTCAGAAATGAGTTCCTCCCATCTGACAGTCTCCAAATCTAAAAATATTTATTTAAAACATTTTCGTAGGTCAGACTTTTTGGGTCTGGTTTTGTTGTTACATTACTTAATGGAGTATTTGCCTTTCTACCAAAATGTGCCTCAAATGGGCCTCAAATATTAATAGTCTTTTGACGGCATATTCGGAGCTGGTAAATTATTGAATTTATTGATGCTTTCACATTGAAGTGATTTCGCGCCTCCGTTTTAATACAAGCTAATCGATTCTTGATTGTTTGTATTAGCCTATCTACTAAGCCAATTGCTTTGTGATCGTGTATTGGTGCTTCAATTAACTGTATGTTATTTTGACTACAAAAGGTTTTAATTTGTTGTCCCGTTTGGCATCGAGCTTGATCCAATCTAATTGTACGGGGTATTCCGTGTAGCAAAACATATTCTTGGAGAAATTTCAAAATATTATCCGCATTAGCTCTATCAAAAACTTCTGCTGTTGGAAATTTTGAAAATCGATCAATACATGCAAGAAAGTAAATCTCTTGATTTTTTTCATTAGAGATGGGTCCTCCGAAATCAATTTGTATCTCTTCATTTGGAACTTTGCATAACTTTAAGGGTGCCCATTTATTAGCAGGTATAATAGATTTTAAATTTTTACCAATCTTGACACAGGGGTTGCATTTTGCGGTTTTCGTAGCTATGTCCCTCTGCATATATGGCCACCACGCGTGAGTTGCCATATCTGTCATTCCCCATGTGCCCGGATGAGTTGCGTAGATGGCACCAACGTAATCATCTTTGACGGCATGGGGAAGGGCTATCCTGTCTTCGATGCAGAAACATCCATTCTTAATATGTAGATCTTTCCAGAAGGAATGTATATATGGTGATATCTGTTTGCATCTGTCCTCATTTTCGGTTACAAAGCAATCCCGTATCTCTTCGAGAATCGCATCCTTAGTTGTAAGGCTAGCCATTAGGGAACTGGAAAAGATCTTTGAGAGTGCGAAGTTGAAGGAGTCCAAATAGAGATCATCTACTGAAGGCGAAGTGACTGTTGTTGTATCGGTAGTTGGGGTGATTGGCGTTGCGGGTACTACTTGGGCTGACGACGGTCCTGCTTCGTCTGCGAATCTTACTCTGGAAGGCGTCGATTGACTAGTTTGCATCAATGTTTCATCGTTTGAATTTGATTCCGACATCATGTAGACTTTATTGAATTTGTCTGCGATTCGTTGGAAATTGTTTAATTTAGGTAGGGACTGTTTGGTAGAATGATTCAAGGCATAAAAAGCGAGTGAGAAATGTTAGCTGTCTCGATTTTGATATTGGAATCTAAGTTATTTACTGTTAATTCCTTAATTGAGTTATCATTATTCGTAATTGTAGAATATTCTGGATTTTGCGGTGCAAACTCACTGCATAATTTGTTAGAGGAATTCAAATTATTTGAGGCTCGTTATGTAAGCGGATTTCGCACTGCGAAATTGACGTAATTTTCTGCATTTAATAGTAAGTGTTTCGCACCGCGTTTAATTACATCCAATTTTGCTACTATAAACTGCTCGTCATATACAGATATATTAACAGCTTTTTGTTGCAGGTCCCGAGAAAAATAATCCTATAATCCCATTTTTGAGCCAGGGAGATGATCAATTGAAAAATCAAATTGTAGTAAACGATCTACCCAACGTGTCAATCTACTGTTGTAGGATTTGTTAGATCTGTTCTCTCTCATTATTGAGAGGAGAGCCCTATGATCAGTTATTACAGTAAATGGTTTGCCGTGTTCCACGGACCAGACAACACCCAAAAGTTCGAGCTCATTTATGCTGTATCTGTCCTCAACAGAATTCAAGAATCGTTACGCCAATGCTACTGTATGCCAGCCATTAGGTGTTCGTTGTTCTAATGCACATCCCAAACCCTTACTACGTGAAGCGTCGCATTTTATTCGAGTTTCTAACTCTATTCGCGTTAGAATGTTTATTTTCAGTAGTTTCCGCAATTTATTCTTTAATCAATGAGAACTGTTTTTCATGTTCTTCCGTCCAGAGAAATTTTGTGTTTTTCTTAAGGAGAGGTCGGAGTGGGTAGCATATTTGTAACAAATTTGGAATGAATTTTCCTATATGATGTACTGAACCCATAAACGATCGGAGTTTTTTAAGATTGGTAGGAGCTGATAGTTTTCCGATTGCATCTGTTTTATTTGACAGTGGTGTTACACCTGATTGTGTAATATTATGTCCGAGCTATTTGATTTTTTCTTTTGCGAAATGACATTTTGCAAGGTTTATTCGTTGAATTTCTTGATCTAATTTTATTAGACATTTCCGTACTAAATCGAGATGTTTTTCTATTACACCTCTGCTCACTATCAAAATATCGTACAAGAAATAGAAAGTATTATCCAGACCTGCGAGAGTGCAATCGATTGCTTTTTCAAATTCGGCTGGCATATCCGTAAGACCGTAAAATCCAGTTTTGAAGCGATATGTGCCAGTCATATCTCCGCTAATGATATTAAAGTTACAAAGGCGGGCCGTATCACTATGTAATTTTAGTTGGCTATATGCGTACTGCAAATCAAGAGTTGTAAAAAAAGCAGTCTCTTGAGGCGCCGTTGACAGTGTTTGAGAAATCGTTTGAATTGGCGAGTCTATGTTTGGCGTTTGATACTTGATTTTGTGAATAGTTTCATTTAGAATTTTGGAGTCTAGTGCTATTTTGATTGACTGATCCTTTTTTTACTGTAATGACTATTGGAGAAATAAAGAATTGATCAGAACAATTGGTTAGTTTTTCTATATGTCCTTCGTTTAACAATTTTTTAAGTTCAATTTTCACTTTCGGCTGAAGGTGTATCGGCACTTTTCTTCCTTTTTGATGAGTCACTCAATAATTTTCATGAAATTTTGAATTAACCGTGTGATGTTTAGTTTTTCCGATTCGTGAGATCAAATCTGGGATTTCTTTTGCTAACGATCTTTTTATTGCACAAGTTTGATCTATGCTATTGACTTCTACGTTCGGGCAAGGTTTCTGCGATATTATTATGCCTAATTGATCAAAAAGGTCTCGTCCGAGAATTGGTAGGAAACCATCAGCTACGACCGTGATTTTTGTTTTCTGAATTTTCCAATCATTGCATTGAACTGGCGTTTTCAAAGTGCCTAGAGTTTTGACAATATCATTAGAAAAAGACTTTAATCCTAATGGTTTTTTCTCTGACCATTGTGATTGCGGACAGTTATACATTATTTCTTTAGCGAGCGACATATTGATAATAGGGCAACCGCAGCCGGAATCAAGAAACAAATCACAATCTGTATTCCCGATCGTTATCGTCATATTTTTCAGTGCTACTTGCAGTGAATTAACGTTTTCTACTGTCGCAACGTAATTATCGTCTGAAGAATCATAATCCGAAGTAATTTGCTCGTTATAATTTATATAGTTAACATTTTGATTTTCCTGACTTGAATTCTGATTTGTAGTTTCTGCAGTTTCTACATTGTTATTACAAGTATTTTGTTGTGTATTTTGTGCATTGTTAAGTTTTCTTCGACATACCTTTGCGAAATCGTTGAGCAAACCACAGTGATTACATTTCTTACCCATAGCAGGGCAAACCTGGCGGTGCGTTGGTGTCCAAGCTTGACCACAACCACGACATTGTCCAACGGATGCACGGTTTACTACTGTTCTTCCTGATTGATTTCTACGCACAACCGCGCCGCAAAATCGATTGAATGATTGTATTGCGTTTACTGTACTGCTAGTTGCACCGTTATTAGATGAAATTCTCTGCTGGTTCTGATGGCCCATTTCCATATTGACTGCTGTACTGAGTGCTCTTTCTGGCTCAACTGTACCATGGAGAAGTTCCCGTTGAATATCATTATCCAACATCTTTGTGATGAATATGTCCCCGATGATTACCTCCTCACGATTTTCGAAATCACAATTTTCAGCCAATTCTTTCAAAATGCTGTAGAATTGTTCTACTGTTTCACCTTTTTTCTGCTTTCGAGAAAACAACACATATCGATCGAATGTGATATTTCGTGGACGGATAAGGGCTATCTCCGTTAACTCCCAAGGTTTGAAGGTAGTCAGGTTATAGATATTATCGTGAGGAAATTTTTGTGTTAGTAAGCGTCTACCCTTCGTATCAATGCTTAGGTACAAAACAGACACACATTTTTGGTCGCAAGGATTCCATGGCCATTCCCCGCATAGTACTCCCGCTTCTGTTATCTTTTGACATTTTAACTCCCACTGCAACTTCAATTGACTGTTTCGTATCTGACGGTCTCTCTCCATTTCATTTGTTGCATCTTCAATTGGCATCTCGTACTTTGGTTCAGCTGGCAGTCAAACCGTCGTTGGTTTCGGTTGAAGCAGCGTGTCCAATGTGATATTCTCACGTGCGATGATCGCAAGTTTGACTTGTATCCGCCATTTTTCCCATCTGATTGGAGGGTCCGACGTTGGGCGTTCCCAAAATGGCTCTATCGACAATGTTGTTTTTCGAGATTCTCGAGCTGACTGCGCCATGTCGTACAGATTAGCAATCTGTAGATTGAGTTGGTTCGCGGTGCCAATTTATTCAAATTAACTATTCCAATTTGTTGGTCTATTCGCGGAGCGAAACGACACTTAATTTTGGTGCTTGTTGAATTAAAATTCTGAATGCAGAATAAGTGTAGATTTGGCGGAGCGAAAGTTCGTTCTCTTTTTAAACGGGTATTTCGCTTAGCGAAATGGGCTTAAATTTTATCTTGGCTAAATTAAGACTTTGGCGGAGCGAAAGTTAGATTAAGAGAGAGAGAGAGAACTGAATTGAATTCTGAAAATGAGCAGAATGATTCAAATTAAAGATTAACTAAAACTGATCAACAATTTGTTCACAACACTACATTTCCAATTGCGGCAACTTACAATCACGAGACAACGTGAACAGACACAAGATATCAGGCACAGGATGTAAACAAATTTAAAATTGTGAAAACTTAAGATTTGATCTTCAGAACAAGAACTAAATGATGAATGAAATAATGGTAACTGAAAATGAACTAAACAAATTTAACTTAAAATAAACTTGATTTGTTGCACCAAATCAGTAGCCCCCAGAATGATATGTACTACTATACCACAAGCTGCAAGCTGTGATTGGTTTTTCTCCATTTGTAAATTTTTGAGCATCAAGAGTTGTTTTCTTGGAAATTCAAAAAACCATTGCTGTTCAGTCTTTTAACGGCAAAGGGAATTTCTCTTGAATATAGTAAACAGCAATGAGCTGCGAAGACTCCGATTAGTTCAATGTGTTGTCTGACTCTGCAAATGCATTTAGTGAAACAGCAGCGTCATGAATTTGCGCCATCGGTAAGTTGGCGGTGCCTAACATATGTTTTGACCTCAAATCTGAGCAAACCTGAGTTTTTGATCTTCTGAAAGAACTTTGTTGTAAGACTTTGCTGCGTTTTTATTTTGACATCAGAACATTGTGTGGTACTTTTCTAAAGGCTGGATAAACGAAAAAACTATCGTTCTGATTAACACATTTATACCATGGAAGTTTGATTTAATTATTATTTCCTGTTGGTTCACTTTGATTTAAATAATATTTCGTGTTGATTCACCATCGGTAAACTCCTGAGACATTTTGTTTGTGACTGTTTTGCATCAGATTTTTTTGTCTGGGCTGCCTGCTTTATATGGAATGGAAATTGTTTGGAAAAAAGTTTTCAATCTTTTAGTACATATAACTCTGCTAACAAAAACTTTGTGTTATGGTAGCCTTATCTACTAAATATGGGTTTTTCTTATTTGCAATTCTTGTGGCTTGGGGGGGGGGCAGATTAAGGCGCAGATCGGAAGCGGCCTATGATCAGCCTAGAGTCAAACGCCAACATTGTGTTTTGTGATAAACATTACAGGTATGGTATTTACTTTCTTCTCTTAACTTGAGCGCACAAAAGTCTCTTCACTTCGTTAGAGAGGGTCTTATCCCAAGTGGAGTAAAACGAATACAAGTCTACTCGGTAGACATTTGAACGCTTTTGAATCTGATCAGAAACCACTTCGAAAGAATTTTTCATAGTCTTTTTTTTAATACTGTGGACTAAGGGACGTTTCTTCTGCCAAGAGGAAAGAACAATGCAGCGTTTTGATAAGAGGATTGTCTAGAGTCTGACGGCGCTAATCAAAACCAAGTGGTCTAGCTGACATCATTAGCCGATTCCCTTAAAATTAACTTTGAATGACTGTAGGTTTGGTTTTTTTCCCTGAAATCTGTCGACTTGAAATCTTTTGACTCATGAACATGCACCACTGTTATAGTAAACAAATCTTCTTCTTTTCAACACTTTGGTGTTTTTTATTGGAAAGATTTTAGAGATCTGTTTTTTTCATGAATTATATCACTATTGACTTCAGTTTTTTCAAAGGAATTTAGCGACATTAAGAGATTTGATCAAAGTTGAAAGCTTTCACTGATCAGATTTGGAGCTCCTATGAGTCTGATCAGAGACGATTTCGAGTGCAGTTGAATCTGATTAGAGGTGGATTCTAGCCCACATGAGTCTGATCAGAAGTGGATTTGAGCGGGCTTGAGTCTGTTCAAAGGTGGATTTGAGCAGACACTAGTCTGCCCAGGAGTTAATTGTGAGAGCGCGATAGTCTGATCAGATGTAATTTCGAGCGCCCAAACGTCAGGACGAGGTCCTTGAAAATATCGGGGCCTCGTGCTATAAAAATGTCGAAAATGGTTTGATAAGTGGCAATTTTTGTCGGCGGATGATTTGATCAGATGCCATTCCAAGCGCACAAACGTCTTTCTAATGATTTGGAATTTGTCTGGACCAGGGTCAAAGAAAGGTCTGGACAATGCTCTCATTTCTTTCTGATCAGTCGCTACTTCCTTCTGGTAAGTTCTTATCAGATAAAGATCCGTACGCAGTTCGAGCGCACACGAGGTTTCGAGTGCACATACTTCTGAGGCTACTTCATTCTAGGGTGGTTTGATCAGAGATTTCTTTGGTCTGGGACGGTCAGACCATAGGTCACAGCCGTCTGGCGCCTCAACCTGGGAGGAGGTAACAGGTTTCAGGTCATTCTAACAAATACCTAAGAAGTGTTCAGAAAACGGTTTAATCTCGTTACCTTTTTAATGTAAGTGGATAGAATACTGTTAAATCGCCCAATTTTAGGCCTTTAGATTTTGTCACAGTTTTCAATAAAAGTTTCAAAAATCAATCAATATGTTTTCAGTCAATTTCTGTTCTATCTGTTTTGCGTTTTTTTTTGCTCATCGCGGGTAATTTGACTTATATTTTAATAGATAACCCAAATACAGTTTTTTATTTTTTATTTCTAACAATTCTTTCTCTAAATTACAATAGTTGGCTCCCTAAAATGAAGAATTCGAGTGCTCTTCTCACACAACTGTCCCCGTTGTGTCTGGTGGATTTGGTGTGAAATTTTAAACTCTAGATTTCGCATTCGCACTGCACACTCCTTCTGAGCCAATCTCGTTTCTTTGTCATAAACTACCTTCAAATCTTTGTACCAGAGACCAAATTTTGTCAAAAATGCCGCCATTAAAGAATCGAATTTCTTTTGGTCAACCGAGTCAACGCTTTTTCTCAAACTTGCATTCATAGAGTCAAGCATACTTTCAATTTCACCAAGCTTGTTGTTCACATCTACGAATTTTAAGTTGGTTTGTAGCATTCGGTTCATTCGTTCTTTGACAAATTTGATGCTCAAATTACAAAACATGACTATTTTATCTGAATCATTGCTAGATACCGACATTAATATTATGTCAGGAATCGTTTTCTTCAAGGCTTCCATTTCGTGAAATAGAGTTTGTTGTTGAGCAGCAGATTGCAGTTCTCGTTGAGGAGCAGCGCGACCAAGAAAATTGTTAACGCGAAAATCAATTTTCCCGACAACGCTGTGCGAGTGTATAAATTCTCTCATTGAGTGATATGAAACATATGTGGCAGGTATTATAAGTAAAGGTAGTAATAAGTAAATCATTGAAGCACGAAGATGTCGAGTTGTAATTTTTCGAACGCAAATCATGTTGAAATTTGAATGAATTTCAGCAAAGTTGGATTGATTAGGGCCGATGTTGACGCTAGTAAACAAAATTGTTACACACATTCTGTTGCGTTTAAATGTTGGTTTTTTACCCATTTTTCCCCTCAGTGGTCACAGCGTGATAACCCCCTCCCCAATCATGGTATTTATACTGAACGGCAAAAGGAAGTTAGCACCCCATATTTTAAGTAAAAAGTAAAAAAGTAAAAAACTCAATTTCAAAGCATTATACTTCAACGTAAAATTACATTTGTAACACAATTTTTAAACGTACCGAAGTGTAAGTCAGTACGGGTCAATGTTAAATGCAATTGTCTCCCATGTAATCTATTTTACTCGCTTTCGCGCTTGAAATTTGCTTCTTTCAAGCGTATATTAACGGCGCAAAAGACATGTCAACAGTCAAGATGGCGCAGAAAAAAGAAAAAACACCTAGGGAGCTAGAGCTCGTGGGTTCAAACCCCATATGGATTCTTATTTTGCACTTAGCCCAAGTCTGACCATTGTAGTATAAGATTCAGTAAGGACGAGGAACTGCATTTATGCTGGCCCAGTGCTGAAATGCCCTTGGAGTTAGGTACGGGTACACCATTTATACCCTACACTCATCCTCTCGTCTATCTATGCAATTCAGATAAATCACAATGTTCACTTCCCAGTTTTCCCAATGTAAAGTTGATCAATCCCATCCAAATCTCACAAGAAAAAAAATGTCATAATATCACATTTAATCGCACTTTTTCTGCATCTAATGTATAACGCAAATGCAGTTTCAATCAAAGTTGAACAAACGAGACAAAATGTCACTTTTTGTGACATCATTTTATTGTGAAACTGGTCAAGAAGTTCGTCAAGTTTACATTCGGATTTCTTGTAAGTGAACGTTGTACTTCATCTGAAATTCATAGGTAAATGAGAGGACTGCTCTAGGGGATCATTGGTGCAAAAATTGTCTTTGAAATGTGATTTCAAGTTGGATGAATGTTGCTTTAAATTTGAATTTTTTATCGGAATAATAGGGTGTTGGCTTACTTCAACCGATCAGTTTATAAGCTAAAGGGGATCTATTCTGTTTTGGCCCCCCAGCTTAGTGGGCTTATATTTTTTCCGCCCCCAATTGCACGTGCTATTTTGTTACATAGTAACGTGTTATATAACAACATAAAATTTGTAACTGGGGGGGGGGGGGGGGTGGGCGTAAAAAACACTGAGGGGGGGGGGCGAAATAGAATAGATCCGATAAATGAGGGGGGATAATTGAGGGGATTTTTTTTGGGGGGGGGGGGGTTGATAATGGGAATGACCCAAAATCCCGATATTCTTCGATTCATTATAAATCAGACCATTTCGTAACACTTGAATGAAAATTTACTTGTTAAAGGTCAATAGTGTGCATCTAAGTAGTGCCAAACTTATATGCCCTAATTCTTGATTATTAGAGTCTTGAGAGTTTTTGATTTCGAATATTAATTTTGGGATCTTCTCTGTTTGTGCCCCAGTACGTTATGCGCCGACCCCCCCCCGCCCCCAGTTACAGAGTACGTGCCATTACACAGTAAATCATTATAGGAAATATTGCACGTGCGTCTGGGGGGTTGCAAATAATATGTGCCCACTAAGCTGGGGGGTGGGGGCACAAACGGAAAAGATCCAAAAGATACAGTAGGTTGATATCAGAAGTGTTTTACGAAAAACTGAAGACATTTGGGACAGAAAAACGTTTGCTAGTATTTTAAAGTCAATAAATTAAATATTAAATTCTAATTTTTAAGCTAAAAGAACTAAATTGAAGTTAATTACAACAAAGCAATCAGTTGATATTTTCAGCATTTTGAGTGTGATTACGAAGTTTCTCCTGGAACCTATATAAAAGCCAAATGCGTCTCTTCGATTAATTGTTGCCAAAACAAGTTTAAAAAATAGACGCTGTGTTACCTTCTGAGTTATATTTCATGGTACCATTTTATGTTTTTTCATTTTTGGGCAAAAAAATTGCAGAACTACCCACTTGCCACAAGAGCTAGAATTACCCATTGTCAACTATTTAACTTGCCTATATTGATCATAGATAGTTTGTACAACCGAGATATATTATCTTTAAAAAATGCTAACAACAACTACACATGAAGATGGAAACAACTTTCTGAAAACTAAACAGTTTTTTATTCAGATGATGGCAAAGGGCCGATATTTTTCAGCGAGCCATTTTTTTTAGTATACTGCTTTAGTTACGGACTTGAAAAAAAGGACAAAGGCGTTATAATTTGGATAACAAAAAATCCCCAAATTGCGTCAATTTGACAAAAATTCCAAAATGAAATTCATCCCACCATTACTGATTTTAATTCAACTGCTCAAGATTAGTAGGTTTACTTAGTATCATTTAGTTCGATCATAGTTTTTCTGGTCCGGTACTTTGAATTCCATTGCGTAGAATGGTTTCAGGTTGGAAATACTAAGCAATCCCACTATTGATAAATTTCCTGGTTTCGAGATTCAATTCATTATATATCTGAACCAATACTTCACGAGATGGCAGAGACAACTTGAATTCGTAACTTACTATAAAAAAACATAGCAGGACAAGTCCTGACGTACAATTCAATGAATTTTCATTGACTAAACAAAACAAATAGACCTAGAACGGACTATGAGTGAATTGGGAAAAACCATATTTAAAAAAATAGATAAAAAAACAAAAAATTAGAAAAATCAAAGTCAACATGCCGCATGTTAACAAAAAAACCACTAGCAGTAAAGTGAAATTTGGTTGAAAGAGAAATTTGGTTCCAACAAAAAATTAGGCCTAGAATGAACTATGAAAGGATTAGAAAACCATATAGAAAAAAAATCCGATCCAAAAAAATCGAGAAAACAGTAAAAGTTAAAGTGAAATTGCCGCATGTGAACAAAAAAACCAGCAGCGAGAAAGCAAATTTTTGTTCAAACGTCGTTTTCTCACTCTACTTTAAAACTAGAGCGAAAAAATTTCACGCCGCTAAACCACTCGCTTTTTCGGTCCACTGCCTGTTTCGGCGTGACCAAAATCACTACTCCAATTTGACTTCAAAATTGATGAAAATGTATTAACAGATCTTGAAAAAAGACAGCGCCCCAATACAATTCAAATTCTTTGAGTGTAAAAAAACAATGAAATCAGTTTATGATCAAAGTCTAAACGACTGCAAAGTAAATAATCCGCAGTGAGTGTACAAGAATTGAATTACGGTAATTCAACTTAATAAAAGTTGAGGGGCAAGTAGAGGTCAAGATATAATTTGGTACAGTTTGCGTGTACCCTAATATTCCATTTTACATTTTTTTTCACTAATTTCAAAAGTACATTGATTTTAAGATATAATTAATATAGTACTTATTCGTTTATAATAGTTAGTGTAAGTGAACTTCACATTGATTGTGAATTGCAGTTTCAATGCTTTCTTATTTTGATGGATTTGTGATCGCTTTACGTAGCTTTGTGATTAATTGGAATAATTTCACATGTATACCGACTGAATTAAAATTTAAGATATGGAATATTTCTATAGATAAACTTAAATATTCGACTGCGAGGAAAAGGTTCAAAAAACGTCGAATGTTGAAAGCAAAATTTGAAGCAGCACAAAATTATGTAATTGCTATGCGAATTCTTCTCAGAATTAAAATCCAGCACTTGTAAGACATGCAGTCTTACTAAAAAAATCGAAAAAATGTTTTCAATTTGACTGGTTATGAGCCTAGATCACACTTTATGCAACGCAAACTTTCTCCTTGTTAATGATCGTGATAAAGTTACATTTATTTTATCATGCCCAAGGATCTGGAGCAGAAACGCGCTTTGTTAGCAAATCCTGACGCGGCGGGGAGGAAATTGGCCGAGCTTGTTGATTTTTGTTGATGTTTGCTATTTGTTGTTAAAAAGTACTCGAACTTGAGGGGGGGAAATGTCTTCCGTAAAGCCATAAAATTCTTGGTCCCTGCCCGTATGATACAGTGGCTTAGTTGGATGTTTGTGCTAGGGAAGCTGGTGGAATTGCTTTTTATATGGGTTTACTTTTTTGGCAATCCATTTTTTCAGGGCTCCTCACGGATAGATTCAAGAATTGAGAAGCAATCTTTCAAACGGTATGTGATGAACAAAATATTTGATGAAAAAAGTTTAAAATAGTTCCGGAAAAAAGTGATGAACTATACTATGTGCTAAAATGTTCAAGATCGTTTTGAAGCACATTCCAGCGACCTATTAGCTCTTCTATTGAAATGAATCATTTCCCGAAGTACTTTGAGACGAACTATGACAAAATATCTATCCTTTTTATCATATTGGTTGAAAAAATTTGGCAAAATTTTGGCAATTTTTCCCTCTGAAAAAGATTTTGGCAAATTTGAAGCAGCGGTTACAAACCCAGTGAAGTTAACAGGAAACTGAGATGGAAATTCTGAAAATTGTGGCGTCGGAATACGTTAGAACATTGTATGAAAACTATAGCGTTGGTCAGCTAGACGACAAAAAACGTTAGTTAAAAATTTATTTTTTGTCGCAATTGGTTTTTTGTCAAATGTTTGAAAACCTCTGGGTGTAACTCACTTTTGAGTGCCAAAGTGTATACGATAGAAATTTTATCTTAGGGACTTAGTGTCCTGTTTACGACGGCATCTGCAACCGGAACGCTGCAAAAAAGTCTTTACCCGGACTTGAGTCGCAGAGCTTTTCAGCGCTGAACCGGCACATTTCAAGAGTAAAAACTTAATTCAGTAATGAAACATTGTATTTTCAGAATAATTTAGGTTTCGTTATGTGCAGTATTTCTTCATTATGTTTATATTGAGGTCATAGAGTTCGCCCAGGCTAAACTTATCCTGTATAGTCTGCAAATTACTCATACCCCAAAATTAAGTCTGAGCAGAATAAATTCATACCTCTGTAGCTTATAACTGGTAATTACTATAGTAGTATACTCACTATTTATACTTAAGCTAGTTAGTAGGAAAGTATCACAAAAGCCCATTTAGCGCAGTGGTTACGACTCGTTACTCAAATTAGATGTCACAAGCACCCACGCGGAAGTTCGAATCGCATATAAAGCAAACGTTGTTGGCGGGAGTTAAGCTGAACATATTATTTTTCATGACGTAAATTTTACTCAAAATTCAGACTAGCCAGTTTAAATTGTCACATGAACAGAGTACTGGTCATCCTAAAAAACAGAATGTTTTTAGACTGATTCAGCGCTGATTTGCTCTGCCACCAACCTCCGGGTATCAAGGTTCTTCTCGAAGAAGGTAATTCAGTGTTTTGCGATTTGCCATTTTCCTATAATAAGAAAAAACAAAATTTTTTCTGAAAGTCTTTTGACGAAGCCACCTACAAAGTTTGCTGTTACATGCCATGATAATATGTGAAAAATCACATACCATGGGAGGGGGCGTACAAGTTACATGCCCACTAAGCCGGACACCGAAACTGCTATGTATAGATCCGGTGATTCTCAGAGGAAATGGAATAAGAAAAAGTTTTCAGCTCACTAAGTTGGAGTGCTATAAAAACATCGAAATTTGAATTCTTCGATCTCCCACAATTTCTACAACTAAATTTAACAGTTGCAGAGGACTCCATTTTTAGTCTAAAAACTATAAATAATGACAGAGAAAAGTATGTTTTGTTCACTGCTTCAAGATAAGAGTAAAAAATCCAAACTATTTTTCTGGTTTACAGTTATGTCATTCTTTGATATCATTTCACATCACAATAATGGCAAAAAATGGTGACATAAATTTCTTTTTCTATAATGACAATAATTGTTCATCCTTCCGCGTTTGAAGTTATTGTGATTGTTCATCGATCATGAACAGACTATATTTCAGATAAATTGAGCGACTCTTAACATTTATGAACTTTTATATTTCAGAATAAGTTTGATAACAAGTTTACAGAATTGTAGTTTGTATGATTATATGAAGGTTCTGTTATAATTTAAATGTCTGTGTTTGCATTCAGAGATAATAGGATTGTTTGATAGCGTTTCAAATAATTTTTGCCTCATTTCAACTCCCTCTACCCCCCAAAAATTGCGCAGAGTCAGAGGTAATACGCATGTTCGTCTACAGCGCTATGGAAAGACTTGTCGTCATATATGAATGGAAATGATGCTAGCCAGCCGCGGGTCGATGTTTTCGCTGAAACTTATGTAAGAAATTCCAAAACAGCCCCTGAAAGAAACAAGGAGGCTCGGTAATGTGCGTACGCGCATAAAGTTCCGACCCCGCTCATCCGCACTTTTGGCATAAATGTCCATCAAATGAGGAACAGATAGAACACCCCCCAAAATTCTAGTATTTTTCAAAAAGAAAATGTGTATGAACAAAAAAAATAGCATCCAACGCAAATAACTCAGTGGATTAAACAAAATCCGCATTAAAATTGATGAGATCAGCCATTATAGAAGTCAAGACGAACAACAAAATCAAACAACAATAACAACAAACTTTAATTATATCCAAAACTTAATGTCCATTTTTTTAAAAAAACTTATTAACTAGGTCAAAGTAGCATCAGATACAACTGAAACTAAAGAAATGACCTTTATTTCACTAGAAAAGATAAGAAATCACTCCATAATAAGGCTCGGTAACAATTAGACAAAATAGAAAGGAAAACAGCAAAGTTGGCTTTTAATTAAAAAAAAAACAAATATTTTCAAGTAATGAAAACCATTAGATAGCATTTGAAAACATCTAACAAGTTATGATCACATACGCCTCTATAGAAGTGCACTCAAAACTGCCATTTTTAAATTTTTAATGCGGTTACAGAAAGAACAACACATAGATACAACAAACAAAAATTCATAAAAAACTTGCGAGAAAATAATATCGAACCACCTGGAGCCATATTTTGCACTCAAAAAAAGTTCATTCAAGCCTTCTCCAAACCCCAATATTGTGGTATGCTACCTCTCATTAGTGAGAATAAGCAAAAGGCAGACAAGAAGGAGAAATGGGCATTATTAAGTAAAACTTTTGTTTTTTTTTCGAAAACAATTATTTTTTCAAAGTCAAGAAAGCTATTACCTAAAAAATAAAAAATAGGTCAATTCATAGGTCCAAAGGAAATGCAGGAAACCTATAATTTTTCAGACTGTGTCTTACATATAAAAAAGAACGTCAAGCACAGACAAAAATCAAAAATTGATGTACTTTTTTTGCAAAAAAACCTCTGGCGAAGAAAGTAAATTCATAACGAAATCCTTAATACATCAGATTTTTTACAATTGCACCTTTATTCAACAAGAGTTTTGACAAAAGTGACCTGAAACTAACAAGACTGGGTAAAAGATTGACAAAAAAGCACAAAATGCGAAGTTAAAATTATTTTTTTTTTCGAAAACAATTATTTTCAGAGTCATAAAAGCCATCAACTATCTGCTCAAAAAACAATATAGGCTCATTTATTCCTCCATGAAAAGCCAACGACACCTGTCATTATCCAGGAACTCTCCTACAACTAAGAGGACAAAGTTAAAAGAACAGTTAAAACAAATGTAAAAAAAATTCAATTAAATTCTTCGAGAAAGGTTTGTCGAAGCCGTTAGAAGCTTAACCTATGCCTTTGAAGACCGATACATGCTCAGGTCTGCCTTATAAACGCCATAATTTTAATATGTGAAACGTTAATTCTGTTATAAAGCGACAAAACGAGAATAAAAACCTGAAAATTGGCCAATGTCCAAAAATCAAAAAAAAATGTGAAATTTAGTGTATCAAATCCAGAAAAGCATAAATTAACGCGTGAAACCATAGAAAAGATAGAAATTGAATTCAATGAAAAGAAACAGAAAACCAGGCATTCTTTCTTTGCAGACACTAAGCTACAGGTTGAAAAAATTAAGAGAAAAATTGTGACAAAGATCAATAGGTCCTTGTTTATTTAGAAAACAAAAAGTTTTAAAATTTAGAATGAGCATAATTGTTCAATTAATAAAACTAGATAAATTAGTTTGGAGTTACCTAGGAAGCCAAATGGACATTTAAACAGTAAGCTTTGATTTGAATTGCCCTTTCGTTAATAAACATAAAAAAAGTCGATTTTTTTTAAAAAGGCTGACTGATTACACTCTGGGTTTGTTTTGGATTGTAACAGTCTAATATTGACCCAAAACGAGCTCTGCAAACGCTGATCATCCAATGGGAACACTAAGTTTTTCGAATGTTATAGTTATTGATAATTTGCTAGTTAAAAATCAAAAATAAAAGCTGCGTATTTGATAATCAACTAGTAACGTTAGCAAAAAAACGGCAAAATTTTAATTACATACTACTCTCAATGGAAACGTAAGTATACTAGCAGCCTCTGTAGTGAGTACAAAGAGTTTCTTAGTTGTTTTTGGGTGTGTACTTCCGGAAACTTAAATCAAAGTGGACTAAAGAAGCTTACTTCGGGCAACTTTTCATGAAGAAAGCTGAATCTTGAAACATTTAGCCGCAATTTTACCCAAAAAATTTAATCAAAATAAACAAAGGAGGCGAGACATTTATGTCTCTGAAAACAAAAACAACAGTACTCTTGTCAACAATTTTTACCTATTTTTGCAAAATTGTTAAAATCTTAGGCAAAACTCCGGAAAACGTAAGAAAGATCAAATCGGTCTAAAATTAACAAATATTTAAAACACAATGACTCGTTCTAGAAAACGAAATTCAGAGAGATTTTTTTAGATTTATTTTCTACGCTGGGAGAGCTCTTTAGAGATACCACTCACACTCTCTACGATGAATGTATCGAATAAATAAAAATAACCCATTTGAGTATTTTCAGCGGGACAAATCTTACATAATTATCCAATTAATGTGCTGACTTTTCAACAAATTTCTTTTTCTCTCATATTTTAACCAGATGTCAACATACCAAGCGCATAATTATGAATAATTTATGCGTTGAAATTGTTTTTCAGCGGCTGTCAGCGCGTTTCTTACATAATTTTCAGTAATTTCAGAACTTATCTTACAAAGTTTCACCACTTATCTCACCCATTTTCAACGTTTTCCTCAAAGGATTTGAACTTTTCTGAATTCTCTGCTTCTGTATATACAAAAACAGCACCGGAGACAGACTAAACAGCATTGCACTAGGGCAGGCCAACGTAAAAACAGTTGTGGAAATCTGCCAAAAGACTTAAGAATTTTATCACCTCTTAAGATAAAACAGTTATCGTAGCCGGAATAAATAGCCAATTTACTAGACTGAATGAAATTAGGTAGCTTAAGTATAACTGTCTCCCTTCCTTTAGATAATTAAAAAGTGTGAGGCTTTTCAATTTTTTTGTTTTTCAAAATCATGAGTTATAATTGGAAAACAACAAAAAGTTTAAATTGATTAATGGTTCTAAAGAATTGCAAAAAAGAGGCACCGTAGAAGTTGAGAACGTTACAAGCAATAGCGAGCAATAAAATTGGACGTATATTTTTTATATAAGGAATCTCTTCACGTTTTCTGAAGTTCTGAATATACATGAAATATGCTGAAACTGGAGTTAAGTTTATGTAAGGAATATAAGGAATTCTTTGAAAGCGTTGAATCTATGCAAAAATTATGCTGAAATGTGAAGTGCTGAATTTATGTAAGGAATGTTTTGAAAGATGTGCTGATTTTTTGAACAAAATGTGCTGAACTTATGTATGGATTATGCTGAAAGCACTGAAATTCTCCCTTTTTCTGAAGTACTGTCATTATGTAGGAGTTGTGCTAACAATTGGAAATGTCGAAATCATATAAGGAATGTATTCAAAGATGTGCTGATTTTTTGCATGAACTGTGCTGAACTATTGTAAGGCATGTGGTCAAAGGAACTGTTCAGGATTTTTTGAAGACTCAGCGCCTAAATTTATAATTTCAGCGCATTCAGCGCATTTCTCACGAGATTTTCCGCTTACACCGGCTCCCATCTTGACCCGGCGCCGAATAAACTGACCGCTATAGATGTGCAGATTAAAATGAACAAAAAAGTTTTTCTCGCGAAATTATAGCAAAGCAATATTAAAGAAATTGTAATACTATTGCAACAATCTTACAAGTTTCAAATCTACAATAAACATAATATTCGTTCTAATCATCTTAAAAGCTTGATTGGATATTTAAAACTTGACAGGAATATAATTTTTTACCTGTAATTAAGGTAAAAAAAATCAAATAATATTCGAAATCCAGAGGTAGATTCAAAATTTCTGCAAAGAGTTGATTTCTGGTGAAAAAAGTGTGAGGTTTTCTTGATGTAAAAAAACACAAAAGAAATCTTACTGAGACAAAAATTGGATCTTCTTAGGTAAGGAATATACTATTTAAATAGACGGCATAGAAAGAGGAAATGCAATCATGAAAAGTTCTTGAAAATCATTATTTGAGCGAGCTTTGAATTCTTTTCATAAAAAATATTTCTTACGGGACCAATGAGAGCAGTAGACAAATGAAAGAATCTTGAAAGATTCCGATCTTAAAAAGAATTGTTCCATTGCTCTAAAAAGTATGCTTACAGCGTTTGAAAGCATCCATCATTCACTCCTTGTAATAAAAATTTGGTGCAATTAATGACTTCACAATTAACTCAATAATGACCCGATGTCACGGTTAAGTAAGTTTCATTGTCTTTATGTGCACGTTTTTGCTGTACTGAGCCGCAAGTGAGGAGTACGTGTCTCATATTGTTATTTTCCCCAAAATGCCCTGAAACCTATTTAAAAAAATGCTAGAAGCAAATGAAAGTAAAAGACGTGGAGTGAGCTGTCAGCGTATTTTTAATTCTTCGCGGCCTTATAGACAATTTGGTTGATCTCAATTGTTGGACAGTGGCTACCCAATTTTTAGTTATATAACCACGAACCCGTTTCAAATAAAAAATTCTTTTACAAATTTTTTATACGCAGGAGAACTAGTTCTAAATTATCGTCTTAAGAGCAATTGAACACCTTTGCGAACAGTTTTCATTTTTTGCGTGCAATTTATTGGCCCTCTGGGGTTGGTGACTAACTAATTGCTACGTATAGGCGAGTTTTGAGTGAAAATGGAACAAAAGTTTGATTCAAACAGAAAGATTCTTATTATTAAAATTGCACCAATTTCTCCAGTGTTTGATACATCTTTTATTTTTCTTGTAAAGTTATTCTTTGATAGAACTGTCTATAATACAGCTAGGAGCAAAGGTGGGATGGAATTGAGAAAAATTGCAGCTATGACGTTGTCTAAATTATTAGAAAATTTTAAACTATGTCACAGTTGAGTGCAATCCTCGAATACAAAAAAGGGAAGGCAACAGTGTAATATATTTATTAAATTCAAAAATCCCCCAAAAATCTGGTTTTTTACAAGATAAGATTATCAGAATCTGGCACTTCAAATTGCAAGTCTAGTATCAGTTCGGATTCAAAGCTATTTCCAATTTTTCACTCAGCAGTCGAAACGCAATTCTTCAAATTTTAGTCAGGACATGGTTGTCTAAATGCACATCTTGGCCTAGACGTGTAGGTTTATATGCAAGTCATGGCTAAGACGTTCAAGTTGAAATGTTAGTCTTGACTGAGACAAGTAAGTCGAAATTCAAGTCATGGAATGCTAGTCTTGCAGAAAAACTCGCTAGTATATAATGCTTTAAAAATAGGTCCTGAAATTGCCATAATAAATTTAAACGAAGGTACAATTAGGAAGGAGTTAAAAACAGAAAATTGTCAACGATATGTCTGAAATGTAAAAATAATTTTCATAGAGCCGGGAAATTGCAAGAAAGATGAAGAAATTACAAAACGTGCCAAGAAACTGTGTCTAAAAAGCCAAAAAGAACCCAAAAAACACGACAATCAATACCATTTTTTATTTGGTATCTTGGCAATTGATATCTTTCGTCAGTTTTTATTTTCACCCTGATCCAATTTGTTGCAAACAGTCTTTCCCCGGTTGAGCAAAAGACTCCGCTTTGATTCAAAATTGTTCTTTGGTTAGACAAATTGAATTGAAGTTGTCCATTTCTGTGAATTTTACAAAAAAAAACAATCAAATCGCCGGATAAACGACCGATAATGCAGAAAACTATTTGGGTCAGCTTTGAGCTGACAAGCGCCCAAAAATTAGCAGAGATTTATTCTCAGAAACGTGGCATCTTAAACTTTCGCGTACTTCACAATTTTTGGTCTAAATTTTTGAAAAATGGTTTTGATTTGGATATCCATTTAAAAGTGTTACCAAATTCTTGACAGAGGCTTGTATTTAAACTTGCCCAGTACTAATATAGACTTTTAGTTTGGTCCGGGTTCACTTTTTAGCTTCACCAAATGCCAGATTAATCCAGTTTATCAAGAAACATGAGAAATTTGGGATCTAAAATGTTGCAAGATTGATTGAAAAAAATTTGAATTTTGGTCTATGGTTTGTTCCATTCAAATGGCAGTAGTACAATTTCATGATTAACAGTGTTTATTAATTATCCAATTATTTTTGGGAGTATGATTTCATTAAATTTTTTGCTCTTACCGTCCCTAGTCAAGACCAGATGGTTATCTTGCAAGATCTTCCAAGATTCTTACAAAAAATGGTTATCTTGCACGATCTTGCAAGAAAATGGTTATCTTGCAAGATCTTGCAACATGATGGCTATCTTGCAAGATCTTGCAAGAAGAATGGTTGTCTTGCAAGATTCTTGCAAGTTCGTTCCCGTCGAGTTGTTCTATCATTGGCTGTTAAGACGCATTATCTTTCATTTAGCGCAAACGATTACCAAAATATAGTGGAATGAGTTTTCAGAGATCATTTGAAACAAAATTTATACCAGATATCTGTTTTTTATTACAGCCGTTGGTATTAATACTGGTTACTCTCATTTATTTACATTAATTCGTGCTTCAAATTTCTTGTTTTGCTACTCTGGAAAATAATTTAGTTTCTTTTTCTAAATTGATTCAACTTTAAGTTTGAGCGGAAGAAAACAAAATTGACGCTATGTTGGTTGTAATTATGTATCACAATGTAAAAAATTTGATGGGAAGCAATGTTCGCGTCTCATTTTGATCTTGTTCGGTCATTTTCCATTTATTTGCATATTTGCAAGATGAATAGTTATCGTGCAAGATTCTTGGAAGAAAATCTTGCAAGACGATGTATCGTCTTGCAAGATTTTGCAAAAACCTTGCAAGATCTTGCAAGATAACCATTCGCTGTCGACTGGGGGTAAAAACAAATTGAAAAGTCAATACACTTGTTATAAGAAATATTAAATTTTTATACACTTGTTATAAGAAATATTAAATTTCTCAATTACAAACGGAAATATACGTTTGAATGTTGTGCCTTGAGTCTGAAGTCGGAAAAAAAATTGAACACTTGAAACGTGCAAGATTTTTTAAATAATAAATCATTTTCAAGACAGCAGCCACAGATTATTGCATAAACCATAAGCCACAGTTGCAGGTTACTTGATGGTTCATCAAAAATTCCCCCAAGGCCCTCGCTGAGTGGTACCTAGTAGCACTGCTGGGAATCATAAGGGTTCTAAGAAGTACCAGTGAACTAGGAAGTAAACGGGAACTAAGAATTACAAAGAAACTGCTGCAGATGTACGATAATCTCCACTTCTGATTAGCAGAAGAGAATAATATTTGTTTCACAGTTTTTTGGGTTTGTCTGTATGTCTATACTTCAGGCTTAAAGAAACTACTCTATTTTGAGAAACTACTTACAATTTGATAATCTTTGCAAGCTGTCTGTGTACTTATTGGTTTCTTCTTTTGTTCCTTTCGTTCCTTTTGTTCCTGTGGTTCTTCGTATAACACTGATACAGCAAGGGATCAGGAAAGATGGCCGATATGTTCAAAATGTCAATGAACAGAGGAGAAAAATATCCCAGGTTTAGGCATCGACTTATGGAAAGAATTTAAACGTCTAGGGGCGGGGAAGAACAATATTGGCTATAATTACCGGTGGGTCCAGCAACCCAATCAAAGTTCAGCTAAGGTCTTTTCGTAGGTCAAGCATATTCTTATCATAGCATTGATTTAGTCCAAGTTTTTTGGTGCGTCGAGGCCTAAACCTGGGAATTTAAATAAAATGCAATGCTTAGAAAGCTTGATCTTAATTACTTCATTTTCGCAAGATTCGGCTAAATATATCAAAAACAAATCAAGGAGGATCAGTAATGTGCGTTTGAACATATTGTTCCGACCCAACTTCAATCTACATTTTCATCTCAATTGTCTACCAAATGAGAAAGAGATAGAAAGAATTAACTTATCGTTCAAAAAACCACTAAATGAATAAATTATTCTACTTAAGTGGGCCGATGAGATATGAGATGACTACCATACAAGACGACAATAAAAATGAAAAATTACAATTAATAACTGCGACCAACACTCGTTGTGCATTATTTTAAAACAATTAATAACGAAGTCAAAATGTCATCAGATAAAACTTATATTGAAACTATTGAAAAAAAACATGACGTCAATACACAAAAATATGAGACTTTTCCTCAATGTGACTAGAAAAAAAGTCAATAAGAAATGAACAAAGGGGCCAATTTAAAAAAAAACGTTGCTTTTTTAAAAAGAAGTTTAATGTCAAACTTTTAAAAACATTAGATATCAACTGAAATCATTGAGACACTCATGTATATTCCCATGGAAAGTGATGATGAACAATATTGGCTATAATAAGCGGTGGGTTCAGCAACCCAATCAAAGTTCAGCTAAGGTCTTTTCGTAGGTCAAGCATGTTCTTATCATAGCATTGATTTAGCCCAAGATTTTTGATGCGTCGAGGCCTAAACCTGGGAATTTAAAAAATAAAATACAATGCTTAAAGAGCTTGATCTTAATTACTTCATTTTCGCAAGATTCGGCTGATTATATCAAAAACAAATCAAGGAGGATCAGTAATGTGCGTTTGAACATATTGTTCCGACCCAACTTCAATCTTCATTTTCATCTCAATTGTCTACCAAATGAGAAAGAGATAGAAAAAATTAACGTATCGTTCAAAAAACCACTAAACGAATAAAACATTCTACTTAAGTGGGCCGATGAGATATGAGATGACTACCATACAAGACGACGACAAAAATCAAAAAATTACAATTAATAATTACGACCAAAACTCGTTGTGCATTATTTTAAAACAATTAATAACGAAGTCAAAATGTCATCAGATAAAACTTATATTGAAACTATTGAAAAAAAAACATGACGTCAATACACAAAAATATGAGACTTTTCCTCAATGTGACTAGAAAAAAAGTCAATAAGAAATGAACAAAGGGGCCAATTTAAAAAAAACGTTGCTTTTTTAAAAAGAAGTTTAATGTCAAACTAATAAAAAAATTAGATATCAACTGAAATCATTGAGACACTCATGTATATTCCCGTGGAAAGTGATGATGAACAATATTGGCTATAATAAGCGGTGGGTTCAGCAACCCAATCAAAGTTCAGCTAAGGTCTTTTCGTAGGTCAAGCATGTTCTTATCATAGCATTGATTTAGCCCAAGATTTTTGATGCGTCGAGGCCTAAACCTGGGAATTTAAAAAATAAAATACAATGCTTAAAGAGCTTGATCTTAATTACTTCATTTTCGCAAGATTCGGCTGATTATATCAAAAACAAATCAAGGAGGATCAGTAATGTGCGTTTGAACATATTGTTCCGACCCAACTTCAATCTACATTTTCATCTCAATTGTCTACCAAATGAGAAAGAGATAGAAAAAATTAACGTATCGTTCAAAAAACCACTAAACGAATAAAACATTCTACTTAAGTAGGCCGATGAGATATGAGCTGACTACCATACAAGACGACGACAAAAATCAAAAAATTACAATTAATAGTTACGACCAAAACTCGTTGTGCATTATTTTAAAACAATTACTAACGAAGTCAAAATGTCATCAGATAAAACTTATATTGAAACTATTGAAAAAAAACATGACGTCAATACACAAAAATATGAGACTTTTCCTCAATGTGACTAGAAAAAAAGTCAATAAGAAATGAACAAAGGGGCCAATTTAAAAAAAAACGTTGCTTTTTTAAAAAGAAGTTTAATGTCAAACTTTTAAAAACATTAGATATCAACTGAAATCATTGAGACACTCATTTATATTCCCATGGAAAAAGATGATGAACAATATTGGCTATATTTAACGGTGGGTTCAGCCACACAATCAAAGTTCAGCTAAGGTCTTTTCGTGGGCCAAGCATGTTCCTATCTTAGCATTGATTTAGCCCAAGATTTTTGATGCGTCGAGGCCTAAACCTGGAAATTTAAAAAATAAAATAAAATGCTTAGAGAGCTTGATCTTAATTACTTCAATTTTGCATGATTCGGCTAAATATATCAAAAACAAATCAAGGAGGATCAGTAATGTGCGTTTGAACATATTGTTCCGACCCAACTTCAATCTGCATTTTCATCTTAATTGTCTAGCAAATGAGAAAGAAAAAGAAAGAATAAACGTATCGTTCAAAAAACCACTGAATGAATAAAACATTCTACTTAAGTGGGCCGATGAGATATGGGATGACTACCATACAAGACGACGATAAAAATCAAAAAATTACAATTAACAACTACGACCAAAACTCGTTGCGCATTATTTTAAAACAATTAATAACGAAATCAAAATGGCATCAGATAAAACTTATATTGAAACTATTGAAAAAAACATGACGTGATTACCCAAAAATATGAGACTTTTCCTCAATGTGACTAGATAAAGAGTCAATAAGAAATGAATAGTGGGGCGAAGTTAAAAAAACGTTGCTTTTTAAAAAAAAAAGTTAAATGTCAAACTAATAAAAGCATTAGATATCAAGTGAAATCATTGTGACACTCATTTATATTCCCATGGAAAGTGATGATGAACATTATTGGCTATAATTGCTGGTGGGTACAGCAACCCAATCAAAGTTCAGCTAAGGTCTTTTCGTGGGTCAAGCATGTTCTTATCACAGCATTGATTTAGCCCAAGATTTTTGATGCTTCGAGGCCTAAAACTGGGAATTTAAAAAATAAAATACAATGCTTAGAGAGCTTGATATTAATTACTTCATTTTCGCAAGATTCGGCTAATTGTATCAAAAACAAATCAAAGAGGATCAGTAATGTGCGTTTGAACATATTGTTTCGACCCAACTTCAATCTACATTTTCATCTTAATTGTCTACCAAATGAGAAAGAGATAGAAAGAATTAACGTATCGTTCAAAAAACCACTACATGAATAAAACATTCTACTTAAGTGGGCCGATGAGAAATGAGATGACTACCATACAAGACGATAAAAAACAAGAAAATACAATTAATAATTATTACGACAAAGCTCATTTTGCATTGTTTTTAAACAATTAATAACAAAATCAAAATGGCATCAGATAAAATTTATATTGAAACCATTGAAAAAAACATGACGTCATTACACAAAAATATGAGACTTTTCCTCAATGTGACTCGATAAAAAGTCAATAAGAAATGAACAAAGGGGCGAAGTTAAAAAAAAAACGTTGCTTTTTTAAAAAAAGTTTAATTTCAAACTAAAAAAAACATTAGATATCAATTTAAATCATTGTGACACTCATTTATATTCCGATGGAAAGTGATTGAGACCATTCATTATCCGTGATATGTCATACGACTACAAGAAGAACAACAAATACAAGCAATAACACAGGCAAAACTTTTAACATAACTGCTTGCGTTTCATTTCAAATGGCCTCAGGAGAAACGCCCGTTATTGCATTACTGTGAAAAAAAATTTAAAAAATGGGCAAATAAGCAAACATCACAAATATTTTACGAAAACTAGCTGTACAATGATCAAAGACCATTTGATGAAAAAAAAACTACTTTAAAGAGCAAATTGTAGCCAACTAGATAAGGGTCGTGCTTTTTCTATAGAGAAACTAGGCTACAAAATAACAGAAACAAGATTGGCAAAACTCAAAAAATCCATTGAATTTTTCTTAAAACAAATATTTTCAAAATTCAACAAAGATAAACTTCGATTTAACAGTTCATCCTGCAACTTCTGAAAAAACTAATTGCATCCGTTTTTAGAGAGACTAAGACTTAAGACTAAAAAATATCATTAAACCAAGCAAAAAATTAAAAAAACTCAATCAATTTTTTGAAGTTGTGTGTGACAGTATTCCACTTTTGAAACCTTCCTCTGACAACTAATACTTTTTACTTGGCTTGTAATTAACGAGACTAGATAACAACCAGACAATGAAAGGAACAAATTGCGAAGTTAAAAAGTGTTTTTTTTTTAGTTTGGAAATCAATTGTTTTCAGAGTCATGAAAGCTATCAGCTGTCAACTGAAACCAGAATTTTGTCTCATCTAATTATCCATGAAAAGGCAATGAAACCGGGTCATTGTACAGTAAATTTTTATGCGACTAAAAGAGAAAGTAAAAACGGCAGTTAAAGACAATTTTAAAAAATCAATTAAATTCTCCAAAAAAGTAGTGTCGAAGGCGTTAAAATCATTATCTATATCTTCAAGCACTTTAATAATAGCAATTGCGCATTATTTTGAGAGCCAATAATGTGATATATGAACTGTCAACAACGTGATAATGTGACAAAACTGGAAAACGTGAAAAATGGGCAAATACCTAAAAATTAAGAAAATTTGAAATCTTGTTGTATCAAAGCTAGTAGCCATAACTTAAGGCGTAAAACCGCAATAAAAACTGAATTTGATTTCAATAGAAAGAAGAAGCATTCTTTCATTGCGGACAATAAGTTACAAGTTGACCAAAGAAAGAAAAAATAGAGGCAAAAGTTCAATAATTCGTTTTTATTTGAAAATCAAATACTTTTAAAAGTCAAAATGACCATCAGCTTTCAACTAATTAACTAGATACAATAATGTGAAGCTATTAGGAACCCAATTGGAACTATCATTAGTGAGCTTTTTTTGAAATGTTCTGTTATTTAATTATTGTAAAGGAGATAAAATTTTTTTTAAAAAAAGACCGACTGTTTGAAATCCGAATTATTTTTGGATTATACCAGTCCAATATTGGTTCAAAAATAGCCCTGCTAATGCTGTTTGTTCTTTAAGAACACTTAAATAGTCGAATGTTAAGATATTGTTTTTTTGTTAGTTAAAAAATCAAAAATAGATGCTGCGTTTTTGATAATCAACGAATGGATTTAGCAAAAAACCGCGAAGTTTTAATTACAGAGCACACTCAACGGAAAAACCCCCTTTTGAGTCTGTAAAAATTGTGTTAGTGATGTTTGGGTATGTACCTCCTGTATATTTAATCAAAATGGAACAAAAGAAACTTATTTCGGGCTGTTTTTGAAGTCTTAATTTTGAATTGTTTAGCCAGAATTTTTGACAAAAAATAAAAAAAATAGTCTACAGTATTCTTTTGATTTTTTTGTGTTTAAAAAGAAAAATCAACAATACTTTAAAAAAAATACAAGTTTTAGCAAAATTGGGGAAGTTTTATTCAATAGTTCCGGAAAAAATGAATAAAATCTTGCCGGAATTCACATTATTTTCTCAAAATTTAAACATCGATAACTCCCTGCAGAAATAAAACAAAAATTAAAAAATCTTTTTAATTCCATATTTTACGCTGGACAAGCTTTCTAAAGATACCAGTCTCAACTCTCTACGATGAATATATCGATCGGCCTAAAGTGACTGAACAACAAAAAACCCGTTTGAGTATATAGTTCCATCCCCCTCAAGAGGGGTCGGAACAATAAAAGCATTTACCATATAACGATATCAGTGATTGATTTCATATATACATAAATCAAACGACAACAAAATAACGACAAATTTAGAGCGAAAAATAATAATATCTACCAAATTCTGCAACAGAACGGTGTCGCAGTCCTTAAAAACATAGGTTAATAAAGCATTAAATATGTTCATCGTTCAATTGTATTGTTAATGCCTTCTTAGTTGGAGTTTACAGTAATGAGACAATGTACTACAGAAACAAAAAGAGCAGCAATAATGGGCAATTATGCAAAAAAGTCACAAAATTTTGTATGAAAATTCATAGTACCAAAAACAAGAAGCCGTTACTTTTTTTTTAAAAAAACTAAAATTTAGTTTGATCTTGTAGGAAAAAAAATATTTGACTTGCAATTACTAAGAATAAGCTTAAAGTTGACAAGAGTAAGATAAAATTTTGACAAGTTCAAAAAATCACGGGAACACTTTTAAACCAAATATATTCAATGCCATAAAAGACCTTTGATATCAACCGATTGGATTGTATAGGTTCATTTGCACCTCTTGAGGAAATCATTTGGATCTTTGATTGGTTAGACTACGTAATTACACTGGCAAAAAGAACAACAATTGAAGGAAAAACACTAGAATTCAAAAGCTTACTACAACTCTTCCTCAAAGACATAAACGCTACCATTAGGCTTTCCCTGAAAACAAGCCATATCTGCAATCAACATATATTTCACGTAAAAGAGGTGGGCCATTGGTTGAGTCAAGAAATGAGAAGATTTTCAGTAACAAATTTTAAAAAGCAAAATATTTTTTGAAAAAAGGCAGCGCCCAAATGAAAATAAACAAATTTCTGATTGTTAGAATCCACGATGAGATCATACCTATCCCTAACTTTGGCGCGCGACCGAAAAATACACCAATTGTTCCAAACGTTTGCGAATTAGATCAATTGTTAAACGAAATATTTCAAAAAAATAATAAACAAAATGCCTTTTTGTTTAATTATCGACTTAAATTAGCAAAAAATGGCGAAATTTGAATTCCAGAAGTCTTTTAGAGGCTGACAAATTTCCACTAGCTCTTTTTCTAGATTACGGAGATGGTGTCAGCAGTTTTTAGGTCTCCACTTTCGGCAAACTTAAACGAAATAGACCAAAAAATTCATATTTTGTGACATTTTTGATGTAAAAGTCTGAAATTTGAAATTTTCATAAAAATTTCCTCCAGAAAATTCCAATAAATCAATTCAGCAACACTTATCTATCTCTAATGGTAACAAAAACACTCTACTGTTAAAAATTTCAACATAATTTAAATTGTTTTAACAAAATTATGGAACATAACTTCGGCGAAAATAATCTAAATTCCATATTCTAGGATGTACGTGCTTTCTAATGGTACCACTTACTACTCTCTAGGATAAATATATCGATCGGCCAAAATTGAGTGAACAAAAAAAAACACTTGAGTAAATAGTTGGTCCCTCTCCACTGGGAGGGGGGGTCGAAACAATAAATAAAAGGGATTAAAAAGATAAAATATTAAGTTATGAGCTGATTGGCTGGAAACAATGGAAAATTGGCTGAATTACTATAACTTAAAAATTGAGCTGAATGAAGCGAAAGAAATTTAAAAAGCCACAAATTAAAAGAAAGAGAGTTAAAAATAAATAGATGATTTTTAGATAAAGGCTCAAGTCACCCGGCTTCTGGACGAGTCTAACGAATAAACATTTCGAGTGAGCTGAAAACGTTGAACGATGGCCGAATGAGACGCAAAAATAGAAGGATAATGACTTCATCAGCAGCTGGTATATAATTAAAACAGCTTTTTAATTAAAGCTTTTCAATTAATGCATATGTGTAAATCTCCGCAAAAGATCAGTCCGCCAAAATTGGCTCAACAAAAGAGAAAAGCTGGTATGTATGAAGTTATCCCAACCCACATTTCATTGGGAATTGTAAGAAAAATGAGAATGGATTATGTGTGTTTGTTTATAATGTTCCAACTCTTCATATGATGAACAGTGCTGACAGAATATTAAATTAACACATACCCTCCCCATCGATGATACTGTTAAGCTAAAGAAAATGGATTCCTAATTCATGAGTTTGTTGACGAGTAGCTGTATACTAATTTCACGGTCTGCCTGTTTTCAGAGTACTGTTCTGTTTTTAAAAATCGACAAGAGTTTTCAGATAAACTCAATTCGTTTTCGAATTTCTCTTTGCTTCAAAATGTATCGCAATACCTTTAATCTTCATTAGCTGAGAGAAACAAAACGAAGATTTAAAAATGTTGGAGCATTTAACCAATTAACAAAAGAAGAAATAAATAAGTAAATACGATTTGAAAGAACAAGGAGAGAACATCTTGTGAATACAGCTTTAATCACAATTTCTCTAAAAATTACTTACTCAATTGTTCCCAGTGCCTTATTCACATTCCTCGGCAACCTTAGAAATCACTTTTTTAGCAGTCGTTTTTGTAAGAATTAGTGTTAAAGTAGAAGTCTTTTCATAAAAAGTTTAATCTATATGAAGTGAATTTAAATTATAAGCAGTTAAAACTGAATCGATGATGTTGTAAACAGTTATTTTTGTCAGCTCTGTTTCATTTTCTTAACAACTTTTTAATACCTATTGTCTTTATGAGGAAAACGATTTCTTGTACTTTTTATGCTTCCTGACTTTCACAACTGTAAAAGCTTGAATTTAAAGATATGTTTTCAGTGAACAAAAAATCTGAACGACTAATATGATCTCTGGAATATCGGTAGCGTTTGTTCGTTCGTTCTTTACAAAATTATTGGTTCCTTACAAAACTTTAATCAAGTGTACTTCAAGTACCTTAATTACATCGTACAGGCCGTAAGGGCACCGTGCAGGTGAAGATCCCCTCCCGTCGATGCCCCCACTGTTGCCTACCCCAGTTCAACCCCATCCCCTCCTCCCCGTCCCCCCGTTGCGATCATCTCACGCCCTTTCAATTAAGCTGAAGCTAGCCTCACTGAACCGTGGCTAGCTACTGACGAAGCCAACCGCTCATTTTTTGTCTCTGGTAAGTTGCTGACCGCTTTCGATTGACTTAAATGAGCCAATCGTCTCTGCCCCTTTTTTTGCTGACAAATTTAATACTGCTGGGACTCATTTTAAACTCTAGAACATCGGAGGGCAAGTAATAAAAAAATATTTCCTTCAGTTTTTTATGGGAGCTCCCTTCTGAAGTTCCATGGAACTGTTGCTTTTCTGGAAAGTGAAAATATGTCACTACTCAACCAATCTTGAGATTGGCAGAAGGTCTGAAGAAAACTCAGACACAGAGAAAATTTTGAATTTTGCATTGGGAGTCTTCTCTGTTTGAGGTTGTTTTTACTCTTACATAGCCTCTTCTCACAGGTCTGGAGGCCTCTCCATTGAGATTTCTGACTACTGATTTGAAGAAAACAAAGTCCGATGAACGCGTATAAGTCTGTTGCTAGGATGTCTGTGCAAGCAGTGTACAATAGCGTAACCACTGTCTTCTACTGGGCCAGACCTGCCCAATATTGCTCGTCTGATGTAGCCAATGTTCGACCCATTTCCCGTGGTTTAAGCTTGCCCGCATCTCTTTGTCTCTTGCTTGCAATTTCTAGATGACTTTTTGCGCAATATTCGTTTCATTGCGCTGGCTTTTATCTCCTGAAGTCCCTGGCAAAGTGTCAATGGATCCCACTCAAAAAAGCACTTTCTTTTACATGTGGGTTTTTTCTCGAAGTCACGCTTCAGTGCTAGTGACGCTTCAAAAACGCAAGCCCTTTTATTTTTGATCTCAGCGCAAAAACTAATTGCAAGTTATCATTCAAACAGAAGAGAAGAGTGATAATGATTAGTGGCAATTTAGGGTAGATAGAATTGACTCAATGTGTCACGCAGAAAAAAGTATACAGTCCTCTTTTTTTCAAAAACAATCTATTTGCTAATGGTATACAAAGCTCCGAATTAGCTCCCCTTCATAAGTTTCAAAGTGTTAACACGTGCTTGGGGGCCAGAATAAATATTATACAGTTTTCAGTTATATAAATCCTAGAGACAAGATGACCTTAAAGGCTCGAGACTGAATAAAAAACTTCAGAAGCACATACTAAACATCTCGGCGTTAATATTGACAGAGAGCTCAAATATCGAAAAGAATTTCAATTACTTTTTCGTCAGAAATGGCCCAGGCCATCAAATGCATAAATGCACTCAAGATTACAGTTGCCACTGCACGTAAAAAAGTGATATTGAACACTTACATTAAAATATTTTCTGTTTTACATGCAACTGCTAACGGAGTTAGGCAAAAGCATTAGAACGGCAACATTATTTGGCAATCAAGGTGTGTCTCCATAACAACTCCTCAGCTCTTATTGTCACTACAAAAACAAGCCCATTTTTTAAAGCCTGTTTTCTGTCCGAACACAGATAAGCCGCTCTCTGAAGCTGATCTTTGAACTTAACCGCAGCAGTTCAAACACAATTCAGTATGCATTAAAATATGATTTTTTTTATTAGGAGAGGGATTCCCAAGCACAACTCAATACAAATAAATTGTAAACAAAAATCAAGTTAGGGTGCCGAGAAGAACTGTGAACAGTTTTTTTTTAATATAATGAATACAAGACGAACTCTAGCCTCATTCTTTTCTGGGCGGAAATTATGTTACCGACCTCAATCCACTCCATTGTCAGTAATTTTTGTTCAGTAACTTGTATATATCATTGCATTGATTATTACTCTTCATTCTCCTTATATTTAATTTTTTCTACACTACCTACCTCAATAAAATTTTTTTTTGCGTTGCCCGATTTTTTGAAAGATATTAGCAACAAAAACAGTGTTTTTTTTTGCTTTTTATTCCCAGCTAGAGTTTTCATCAAATTGCGTAGAACAATTCAGTTCGTTCCAACTATTCAATTTCCCTTGAATTATCTAAAAAGAAAAAAAATGATTTTTGTGCAAAATTGGGGAAAAAATTGACCGGAACATTTTGCGGCCATATTATCCAAAAACTGTTCGGGCTGCAATATATTCATGTCACAAGTTTTATCTCGTAGGCTTCATAGTGTAGAGATCTTTTATTCACCTCCACACATTTAAAGGTTTTTTTTGGCACAATATATTGCAAAATAACCGTCAGTGCGTAAAGTTGAAACAAACGATTAGGTGGGAACTATACTTTACGTCTGTTGATTTGAGAACAGACTAAGATTTTTTAAACAAAGATTTTTAATAAGTTCTATTCCCGATAGTTCAGATTGTAAAGAAAACATGTTCATTTTTTAATTGGGATCCTCATTTTAGAAAAAGTTGCTATTGACGTCCAATTTTCTTTTCCTAGTCCATGAAGTGCAGGATTTAAAAGATTTTTTTCTGAAAGAAATCTAAAACTTTTCTGAAAGAATTCTGAAGCTTTTTCAAATTTAAAGCGATATTTGCCCAAAATTGACAAATAAAAACCTGCATACAACAAATGATGAATGATTTATGAGTTTACCGATTTTCAAGTAAACAGTGTAATTCGTCTATGTTTAATGCCTTAAGTCTCTGCTAAACAGACCAAATCCACATAATTGTTCCGTCCGCACTTGTGGGGGAGGAATTATATACTCAAATGGTTTTTTTTCAGACAATTTTGGCCGATCGATATATTCATCGTACAGAAATGCGAATGGTATCATTAAAAAGCACGTCCAGCGTAAAATTTGAAACTAAAAAGATGTTTTTGAATTTTGTTTTTTTTTTCGAGGAGATATCAAGGATTGAAGTTTTGTGTGAACATCGGATATTTGGCATGATTTTGCTCACTTTTAGTGTAATTTTTCATCAAATTAAGATACTTTTTATTAAAACTGTATTTCAAAATTACATTTCGCGCCAGAAAATGCATCAATTTTGAGTTCCTAATAGACGAAAGGCGATAAAAAAGACTAGTTCTGGTCTCATAGGGAAGTTTACTATCAAAAAATTTGCATTCTACTTGAGAACTCTTTTTTCTAAAAAATTTTTCATATTTATTGTTCTCATGGGTCACCTAGAGAATAGTCAATTTTCATATCTATGTTCCGTTAGAGACGAACTTGGTTTGCAGACAATTGTAGCTCGATGAACAAAAATTCGTCCTCAAGGAATCGCTCGTGTTTTTTATTGGCTTCGAAATTTGAGTTTTCGTATTTTTAAATGAAATTTTTAGTTCCTTTTTGCGGTTTTACTAAATTTTAATCACTAAAGTCACATGGCAAAATCTCGTTGACTAAAGGTAAAAAAAAGTTTCTTAATGAGAATTACGTGAACCTATCTAGAGCTTTCAGTGGACAGCTAATGGCTGTTAAGACTTTAAAAATGATTTCTCGAGAAATTTTTCTAATATTAACCAATCATAAATTTGTTTTCGTGAATTGCAAGTCCATCTCAGTTATGTATGGACCCCCATTTTTTCTACTGCAAAATCAAAATTAAATTAAATCAAAATTACTCTGATTTGCGGTTTTATCTTACTATTTGTTATATGACTTCAATGCAACAAGATTTCAAAAATTGTAACAAAAGTCTTTTTGGATATTTTCATATTATTGTTTCCTCTTGAAATCTTATCACATCATCCTGAGATTAATAACTCTGATTGACTTGGAAAAGACGTCCAGTGGATCATGGATAAAGTTTTCTGAGAAAAACTTATGGTTTAATTGTCTTCGACACTTTCTTCTCGCACTGAGTTTTTGGATTTTGCCAGTATTTGTTGTTGTTTCCATTGTCATAGGTCTTATTGTCTTTCTGATTGCCAGTACATGACTAATATTTCCTCCAATAGACGCATACGTTCCATTTGAACGTATTTATTGACTTCCGTTGAAAGCTATTTAATTCAGGGTCTGTTAAAAGTTTTAAAAAAATTTTCAAATTTTTTTTGAAAACTAACCGATCTTGAACTGTTTTTTGTTTTCCCTGACTTGTAATTCAATTATCCAAAAATCTGGACGTTTTTTGTCTACTTCGACCAAACTTAATCTAGTTGGAGGTTTTATCTTCTAACTTTTGGTCTTTGACTTCGATGCACGAGTTATCATAATTTTTTTAAAATTTTTGTATATTGTTTTTTTTGTTTTTTTCCTTTTGGAATCTTAGACATTATCGTTATAATGATAGTTGCATTGCCTCAGAGATGATGTATAGGGGATCATACATAAATTTTCAGAGAAAACTTAAGGTTCAAAAGGCTTGGACACTTTCTTCTCGCTCTTTATACTTAATTTTTGGATTTTGACTGTATTTATTGTTGTTTTTATAGCAATTGACTTATTGTAAAAATTTATTGATGACTTAAGAATGGAAAACAACTTTGATGTATAATCAGGTCGTAAATTAGCGTATTGTTTAGCTTTCGTTGAATGCTGCTGATTTTAATGGCGTTTAGATTACGGGTTTTCTCAAAAATTTCGTGGTTTTAATGTATTTGTTCATGTTTGTTGATTTATTGGAGTCAAAGTGTTAAGAAGAAGCCCATTGCCTTCAAACAGTTAATTGGAGGCAGAAAAGTTCTTACTGAAAATTTCATTTTTTATTGGCTTCGACACTTTTCTCGCTCAATTTTTTATTTATTTTGCTATTTTTGCTTCTTTTATTTCATCTTTAGGCAGCCGTAAAATGCTGACAGGTCCTATAAGCTTGTAATAGAAGATTGAATCTATGACTTTACCCAGAACAGTCAGTTTATTGAGAGTAGTGTTATTATATTACACATTTTTAAGATTTTAAATTGTTTTTCAATTTTTTCATTTTTTGTTGTTATTTTTGTAACTTATAACTTATTCTCATCCTTGAGAGGTCCCATACATTTTCTCATAAATTAAAAATAAACAAGTTTACTGACATTATGACATTAGTGATGCTTTGTTTGCTGGATCATATGCGTTTTCATTAAAAAAATGATGTGAGTGATGTATTTTTGTTTCTTTTTCTCGTCCTTTAGCACAATCATGTATTAACAGATCCCAATCATTTTCAAATATGGCTCAGTTGAACTTATTTATTCAATCAGTATAATTTTAGCTGAATTAATATTTAAAAGAAATTCAAAAAAAAAATAAGATTTAGATAACAGCTAGTGATTTTAATGGCTTCAGTAGTTTGTGTTTTCGCAATGTTTGTAATTTGTTGTTCATAAATTTTTGAGTTTTGTTGCGTTTTTAAGCCTTTTCTTTGGCTTAGTCTAACCAGAGACGGGTCCTATTGGTTTCATTTTTACTTCTTATTAAATTTATCAAGAATTTTTTTGTTAAAATCTAATTATTTTAAGACTTCTGAAATTATTTATTTTAAAAAATGTTGATTCGTCTTTGAATTTTTCCTTATTATTTCTTCTCTTTGTCGACTTGATACCTAGTCTCATTAAGCAAAAGTCGCAAATGATGTGTAGTTACGAAAAAAGAAATTTGTTTAGTTAGGGTTTTGTCTGATTGTAATTTGACGTTATTACTAGGTGCTTTTAAATTAAGATATTGAGTTTTTGCCGTGAAATTTTTGTTTCTGCTTTTTTGTTGGTATTGTTGTTGTTAATGGCAGATCTTGATCTCGTTTTAATGAGGCATGGCATTATCTAATTCAATTATTGGTTGGGTGTGTAACGATATTTTTAAACTCAAACATATATTTCTCTCTGATTATCTCTTTGTCAAAAATGTAAGTCAAAGGAAAGTTAAGTCCAAAATGTAAATAAGCGCGGGTCGGAACATCATGTCTGAACGCACATTAACGAGCCTCCTTGTTCTATATCAACTGAAATTAGATATGGGGCGGGCGCCCGGATTGACCACCATAAATAAATCTTCGCAACCACATCGAAGCCATAATCCCTCCATGGAATCCCTGAAACGCGAAAAAAAAGATTGTATGAAAAACTTGGCAACCATGGTAAGATCATGCAACGACAATTTTCCACCGAGCGGCTAAGCAACAAAATTAGGACAGCAAAAACTTTAAACATACTGAAGCGCATCCTTTAATCTAGTGGAAATGAGGCAACTCAAATTGTGTCTTAGGGTGAACTAGCTTTCCCTTCAGTTTTCACCAGTTCACTCTCTCCAACTCGAGGGAATGCAAACAACTACGCTGTGGAAACGGCGACAAATAAATCGACCCCGAACACTCATAATGTGGCAATGCAAAAACGGGCCAAATCTTCTGTGTGTCCATTCGTTAGGAGCACTAGTTCGACAAATCATTTTTTACAGAATTGTTCAATATCAAATGGATTTCAGCGACTTCCTCTTTTCATTAATTTCATATCGACACAAATTTTTACGAAAAAAAAATGTATGATCTCTATTCTTAGACATTTAGAACGGTAATTTTTCCAGCCAGCTTTTTTCATGACCATAACAGACCTCTGTTCCAGCCTTTGAAATGAATTTTATTAATTTTTAAAGGTATTATTTTAAGTGACGCGTTTGTCCTCACTGCATTAATTATTGAAAAGACAAACTACATAACAAACCGGAACATGCACTAACAAATTGATAAAAATTGATCAATAAAAACAAACGTCAGTTCGTTAGTTCTCATATGCGTAAAAATTCGAATTCTTTCAGCTCCCGTGTGACGCTTTTTGTTCAAAGGGGCCGTAAAATAAACAGTTTGAACAAAGAACTCATTTCATGCAAATGATTTTTATTAGCGAATTAGCCTTTCAAAGGCCTAACATCGCAAAATTTTCGTCAATGCTGAACACAATTGATGGTGATTACGTAATGCTGTTTAAGCGCTGGAATATCAGTTTTTTTCTGTTGTTTCATAGCCAATCTTATAAGGTAACGAATTGTTGAATTTATTGAGATTCATATATTTTATTATCAACTTCAAAACATTTTACGACGACATTATAAATATGTTTTATGTATATTTTTTATTCAAAATGGCAATTGTTTATCGTGCACTGTGTCCTTGTTTACGTTCTGCCTTTTTGGTAAACAGTGTGTTATTTACAGGTGTTTAGGGGCGGTAATTCCACTATTTATCGATTTTTGTTATATTTTATGGATGATCATTTTCAACACAATTAAACGGCGTGACAGAAAAAGCAATTGGAAATTTACATTATAAATATATATAGAACAAAATTTTCTTCTGAAAAAGCTGTCGAAAAGTGTAAATAATTTGGATACGCTATTTTGTTGACATGTTGCAAAATAATAAGGTGAGAAAATCGACACATTTTTTTCACTAATACGTGGCAGCGCCCATACAAAAAGATTTCAGTTTCTATTGCGCTAACTTGTGCAATTTTGAGACAAAAACATTTTAGAGAATAGTACCACTTTTAATGTTTTATTATAGTATAATTTACTATGATCTATTATTTAACAGTATGAACCATCAAGAGGGCTAGCTTCTTCTGTGCGTGGCCCAGAATTTTCCCCAATTTGCATTTCAAATCATAATATATATGGAATCAATATATCGAATATGACATTTCAGAAACGTTTGTTTTTATCACCGAACTTTTTTTTGTCAAGCTGATAAAAAAGTTGAAATTACTCAGCTAAAATTTGAAACTGAAACATAATTGAGCTTTCAGAGAAACCAAAAAATGAGCAACTTTCCGTTGCGAAATACTTTGTTGCACGTCAATTATGATAAATACTATCAAAAAAAATCCTAACACGTGTTGCAGCTTTTTACAAAATCTTTTGCACTTTACACGATTTTGATTGAGCTTCATCAGTTTTTGTCCTTAATTCTTTCGGAAATTAAAGATTCTTTTTTACAATTCTACAGTCAAATTGATGGCTTTTGATTCAAATTAACCTTTTTTCAAACCCACTACTTTTCTCAGAAAGAATGTTTTGGCCTAAAACATGGTTAAATAAACAAACTCTCTGAGACACCTTAAGAAAGAGTAATAGTTTTATTTTTTAAATTTAGTTTTAACACTCCGAAAAAGAATATATTAAAAATAGGTGAGCAGAACACAATTATTCAAATTCTTAAACAAATAAAATCAAACTGGATAGAACCATAAGCTACGTACAATAAAGGTCAAAAGTAAGACGATATAATTTACTAGACAGTATTTGAGATCTCTTAATTAATTGAGTTTTTCAGTGAACAACAAAACGTTCTTCAACTTCTTTGATACTTTTCGGAATGTTACTTGCAATCATTTTTATCTCTGCACTCGCTGCTGACTTCTATAAAACTGACTAATCTTACATATATTGTGTTTTGGTTCTTCTGTTTGAATTTTTATACCTATTGTTTATTTTAAGCTTTCCGATTACTTCAGGAATAGTTTTTGCTTGTGAATCAGATAATGTGAAGCATATCTCTGTCGCCACTGTAAAACCTGATTTAATTTCATTTATGGTTTTCTTCGGTACTTCGTCACTTCTCTGTATTATTCTCCACATATTGAGTATTCCGCATTTTTCGGTAAAAACAAATGAAATTTCGTTATGGTAAACTATTTTTGTGGAGCTCTGCCAAGTAAACGGTTTCCAAAGAGTTCCACTTCCCATACTCTAGCCAATAGTTCTATATAGTTGGCTGAGTAATTTTGTTCAGCTCATTTAGACAATGATGAAGCAAATGCTATTGGTTCAAAATTATCGTTTTTGTCTAAATTATCTACTTTTTTTCGTTTGTCACCAATCATCAGTTGAATCTCGTATAAAATTTGTTCAGATATAATTGTCCAAAATTAATTTGTCAATTTTGAAAAAAATATTGTTCACTGGTTTCTTGCACTTCGAAAGTCTGTGAGTTTTTTTTGGTTTTCAGTTCTTTGGGGTTTTCTTTTCTTTGAGACTATTACCGGAACTCCTTTTAAACTCTGCACTTACTGCAATTTCGCTTCTGTAAATTTTATAGTATAACATACTTTGTGTTTTTTAGTTTTTCAAATATATTTTTTATACCTATTGTTTATATCTGCAGTTTTTCTGATTACTTCAAAAATGGTTTGTGGTCCTGATAATGTGAAGCATATGTCACCACTGGAAAAACGGATGTAATTTCAATTATGGTTTTCTGCGGTACTTTTTCATTACTCTGTCTGACTCGGAATTTTGTGGGTCATCTTTCCCTCTTCTTTTTTGTTTGAATATTTAAATTTTTTTTAAATTCGTCAAGTTTTTAATAAGAAACTCAGGGTTTTTTAGCTGTTTTTTGCCTAAATGTTTCTCATAGGGTTAAAAATTCTGTTTTTTCTCTGTAAAACTGTAGTTAAGGAGCTTTATTTAATTGTTTTTAAATGATGCATCTGATTCTACAAAACAAAAAGTTAAGTTCCTCTTATTTTATTTGTACTTTCTTAATGACCCACTAGTTCCTACAAATTTTCTTGTAGTGCTTTTCTTAGTTGTAATACCCCTTTGCTCTGCGAATACTTGAGAGCCGATAACAGTTTTTGTTCGAGTTCAGGCCTTAAAACCATCATTACATGCATCACATATGACTCTCATTTTTTAATTCTTTGTCGAATCTATCCGCCCCTGCTAATTCGTATTTACTCTTAATTTTTTTTTGTTTTGAATTCTGATATGCTTTTTTGTGTTTGTCCTTCCACAAGTGCTTACTCTTTTTGCTCAGAATTTTAGTGCAATAGTTTACACAAACTTTGGAATCAGTTTTCTTCAGCAGTTTTTTGCACTCATTTTTTATTCGAATTACCGGAGTTTTTGCGTTTTTCTTATTTTTAATTGCTACCGTTTTTCGTGTATCAGGATATTTTCCGCTAGCTGGAAGTTTGTAACCTATCCCTATCCCTGTGAATCTGGAATTTTTATCGTGTAAGATCTGATACGGTGCCGATCAAAAATCTTTATCGTGTAAGATCTTATCTGGTCTTTCACGATAAAAATTCTGCACTACGTGAACTTTAATCGTGTATGATCTGATAAGACATGTTATAATGATTTCAATATAACCGTATAACGTAGTCAAGTTCCTATGAAAGCAAAAATTGATCAATAAACCAACCAATTATGAAGCAAAAAATGTTTGTTGATTCTATTTTGGCGGCATAATATTCCGAGTCTTAACTAGGTACTATAGCTAAACTTAATAGTCCAAGATAGTTTTGGTCTTTGAAAAAAATTTTACATCCTTGATAATCAACGCCTCTGAAAAAGCCCTTAACACTCGAATAACCGTTTCCACAGTATCTTATAAGTCTCAAAAGACGATAAAAGATAATTTTCTCTTCTTTGCTCTGACACCTAAGTGTTGTATGCTGTAGCTTTTTGGCTACTGATTGAAGATTGAAAGCAACCCTGAATTGTCATTAATGTGGAGAACTTGTCACACTTAATGAATTTATAGCGTATAAGATCTGATAAAAAATCTTATCAAAAAGTCATATTTTTCCAAATGTTTATTTTACAAGATGTTATAAGATTCTTATAAGGTCTTACACCATAAACATTTTCTGTCAGATAGAATTTTGATCGTGTAAGATCTGAAAAAGTGAACTTTTATCGTGAAAGATCCTATCAGACCTGATCAAAATTTTTCATCGTGTAAGACCTGGTAAATTGTCTTAGTCAGGCGACGCATAATCTTATAAGTACTTATAAGAAAATTTTGTGAAAAATTTGTAAGATGTTAAACGATATAAATTCTGAAATTTCTGGGGTACGCTCTGGTCATTAACGATTGCACAAGTTTCAGTGATGCTTTAGCTTTACCTAACTGTTCTACTAATCTGTGTACTGTCAGAATATTTTTTGAACAACTGCTAAGGTAATCGATGAATACGTGTACCTTTGTTAACTCCTGATTTATGTTAATATGTTACATGATTTGACACAACTTATGATCATTTGCTCCTTCGTCGGTCATTGTAGTCCTGTCAATTATTGCGCATTCCCTGGTGATTGATAAAATTAAAATCTTGCAATAATCTTGCAAGAAATTTTGCAAGAGATTGCATAGTTCTTCCATTTCTCTTGCCAGATTCTTCACTGGTTAGTTACTGGACACCGAAGATCTCTACCGTGAAGTGCGAAAAAGAAAAAATTTCGTTCTTCGCCGTAAAGTCCAAGGTGTTTTGTGCGTTTCGACAAAAAAAACAGCAACAAGAAATTCATGATTACACAAAAAATGGAAAAATGTTAACCTGCTTTGAATTATTGGTTCAAATATCCTCACGGACCCAACAAACACAATTTTCAGGTATCAACAACGCTAATTGCAAGAAAAACTACTTCACTCCAGAATAACGCTTGAAAAGTTTGTCTTATTCAAAATTACACCTCAATAATTTTTTTCTTATGCCGATTAAATATACAGAACAAGCAACAAGGTTTAAGTACAAACAAAATGCTACCCCGTTCTTTCAATTTGATACAGTAATTCAAGAGATATGAAAAAACCAGTAAACTGAAAACACAATTTCAGACTATGAGATGAATTATTTTTCATGATAAATTATACAAAACGTTCTTTAGACCACGTTTAGACAACTTCTTTGTTATCAGATCAACCTGAAAAGGAAACTGGATAATTGATAAACTTTTATCAGGAAATGAAATAAATTGCCACCTCTCGATAAAAGCATTGATCTTTTGTTTGTTTTCAGAACTATTATCAAATTCCTGAATTTCTTGATTTCGCAAATTTTTGTATAACAAAGATTAGAAGAGCCTCAAGGGACTTATCTTTTCAAGTGAAGAGAAAAGATTCAGAAAAAAAACATTTTGTTTCTTAAGTTTCAGCCTTATCAGTATGTTCACATGATCGCTGTAGCCATTATTTGCTGCAAAGAGTTAGGAAAAAATTAGTTCAATCTAAATAAGTTTTTGGTCGATCAATTTGATTGAGTACTTAAGGAGATATCAGCAATTACTTCAAAAAATTTCGTCTTTATATTTGACTAATTTAAAAAAGAATCGAAAGAAACAAAAAAAATAAATGGTTACAAAATTTATTCAATTCTATTGTTGGATAGAACGAATGCCCAATATAAAAGTGGTACTACTAAGGTGAATCATCATTAGCTGAGAAGATTGTACTGGTTAAAGAATGTCCTCGCCATCAATTTTGTTTAAAAATAAGTTTTAGGCGATGTTAAAATTTTAACAATTCTGCAACATAATTTGTTTGCGCTGGCTCAAAACGATCTTTTTCAGACACATTTACAAAAGATAAACGACTGCGTGAAAATTTTTAAAGCACGCTACGTCAACATAAATGAAAACCGTCGCCAAAATTTTGGTTTTTAAAAAATTTTTGATTTGAAAAAACTGTTATGTAGGTTCTTCATGAAACCCATTTAAAATAAGTAGTGAAGCAATCAAATATGAAGAAAAAAATAGAGATGAATGTGCAATTGGCTTCTGTAGTTTATGTATTATCAAAAAAAAACATTGTTTTTTTACTGTAGCGAAGCTTTTCTTCTAAATTGGAAAAATTATTTGCAAGAGGACTTCATAAATTTCGTTAACCAGTAGCAGAATAACCGAGAAGTTAAAGAGTTTGTTGGAATTTTGTTAGATGAACCTAGCTTACAAATTGACAGAAAGCTGAACAAAAAGTGAAATTTCAATAACACACCGATTTGTTTGGAGTGAATTGACTTCAAGCCTGTTAACAATCAACTAAAGGCATCAATTATGTTCAGTTAATTTTTTTATGGAAACAGGATTGAAACCAATTTTATTCAGAAACGAATTTACGCCTGCAAAAAGACCCTCAAATACCAATAATATAAGTAACAAAAAATCTCACTGTTGTTTACTCTATAAACAATTCGTTTAATGAACAAATGAGAGAAAAATGTTAAAAGGGGTTGTTTTCGTCGATTTTAGATGAATTGAAGTTAAATAAAAAAGAAGGATTTGGAGGATGTATATAAACTGTTCTCATAGTTTAATTGTTTTTGTTTTGTACCGACGTTTGGGTCTTTTAAAATTTGGGCGAATTTCTGGCTGAGGCTTTTTGTTGTCTTTTTTCTGAGGTCTCATCACAGTAGTTGAATAATGAAACGGCAATTTTTGCCTCCAGAGAAGCATCAGTGAATTTTTTAACGTTTTAATTCATTAATTATAAATGAAATTTATGGCTTTTAGGCTATGTGTTTTCGTGAGCATAGGTGAATTTTTTAAAGTTTTGTCACCATTTGTTGTTGTATTTCTTGTGTTCTATCGTTAAATCTCAATTTTTAAAGTCACCATTGATTTTTTTTTTACAAATGATAAGGAAAACAATACATGATTCGTTAATTCAACATCGAATAATTTTATGGCTTTTGCTCCATATGTTTTAATATTTTTTCGTCGATTTTTTTTCTTTTTACGTGTAATTTGGTAAAAAGTTTTCTCTTGTTGCTTAATTCCATTAACAAAAACATGGTTTTGAAGGTTTTAAAATTCATAAATATCTTTATTGTTTTCTTCAAACATTTTCTACGTTTTATTAAATTTGATATTTGGGTCTTCTAACATTTGGGTCATTTTTGAGATCTGACGTTACTTTTTATGCTTCTTTATCATTCTTTTTTGAAAAAGATGACAAGTGGTCTCTTTAGTGAGGCATTAATGAGTTTTTTAGCGCTTTCTTCAAAAGATTTATGGCTTTGGCACTCTGTCTCTCCCTGATCGTAGAGTGATTTTTTTTTGCCCCTGTTTGTTAATGGCTTTAATTTTTATTATTGGATCTCTTTGCTGACAGGTACTATTGGTGCCATTGCAATTTAAAAAAATGATTTTAAATTAGGTTTTCAGCCCATAGTACAAAACATAGGGCTAATTTGGCTGCCAAACTATGCTCTTTGACTTTGCCTTGCTGTAGGTTCCCCTGTTTGTAATGTTGCTTTGTTCTCTTTTGTCACTAAGTGTGGTTATTGACATGAAGATTTAGATTATCAAGGAGCCATTATGAATGTTTACATTGCTCACGACCGGTAATTTGAGTTTTCAGGTCTATAAAACTGCTGGTCTGTAGAAAAAAATTGGATTTTTGGGTTGTGCTTTATTTCTTGCAATTTTCAACTTTCATTAAAGTCTTGTTTTGAGGGTTTTAAAATTCATGAGTCAGCATTATTGTTTTTTTCAACCTTTTTCTACGTTTTTTTCAAATTTGATATTTGGGTCTTCTAACATTTGGGTCAATTTTGTTATCTGACGTTACTTTCTATTCTTTTTTTATCATTTTTTTTTGAAAGAGATGACAAGTGATATCTTTAGTGAGGCATTAATGAAATTTTTAACGCTTTTTTCAAAATCTTAATGGCTTTGTCTCTCTTTGTTTAATTCAATTGTTGGATAGAACGAATGTCTAATATAAAATTGTAACTAATCAGGTGAATCGTCTTTAGCTCAGAAGATTGTACTGGTTAAATAATGTCCTCGTCGTCAAACTTTTTTTTTTAAAAAAAAACAAAATTTAGTCGATGTTAAAAATTTTGGTAATTCTGCAACAGAATTTGTTTGCGCTGGCTCAAAACGATCTTTTTCAGACACATTTACAAAAGATAAACGACTGCGTGAAAACATTTAAAGTACAATACGTCAACAGAAACAAAAAATTTTAGAAACATGTTATCTGGGTTCTTCATGAAACCCATTTTGAATAATTAGTGATACAATCAAATATGAAGAAAACAAATAAAGATGATTGTGCAATTGGCTACTGTAGTTCAAGGATTATCAACAATAAAAACTAAAATTGGTATCCTTTTTTTTACCGTAGAGAAGCTTTCCTTCTTAATTAGAAAAATTGTTTGCAAGAGGACCTCACAAGATTTGTTAACCAGCAACAAAAAAGATGAAGAAAAATGGTTTGAGCTCGGGATAAGAGTTCAACAGCAGCTTTAATTAGCATATTATATAGTAATCAGTGAAAAACTCCAGCTCTCGGTACTAAACAACAAGTTCTTTTTCATGGTTTTTACTTTGGTGTTTGAAGTGCTCTACAACCTCAAGTTCAAGCTGTAGAAACAAATTATGTGTTGACATTTGAAGTACAGAAGGCTGCTAGATAACAAATATAATATACTATTGCAGAAACGTTAACAGTTCTTTAAAGTTTTTAGTGTTCTGAAAATTTTTTCAGTTTATATTGAAACTGCACTTTCGCTAAAATTATAAAGACAGTTTTTGTATCGAACTCGTTCTCATTTTACCCAAAATGCTTCTCTACCGGAAATTAACAATTGGAAAATAGTATTCTCATTATTGTTTCTATAACCGGAAATTACTGCGTCATTTTAAACGTCAGGGTTCAGAATCTTTTATTATCTAAAATAGTTTTGCTCATGTTTGTTAGCTTATGGAGGCCATCAATAAAGCTAACAAACCTGAGCAAAACAACTGTAGATAATTAAAGATTCTGAACTCTGACGTTTAAAACGATTCGTTTAAAACGATAAGAAAAATATCTTTCAATCGTTACTTTCCTGTAGAGAGGCATTTTGTGTTACACGAGAACAAGCTCGATACAAAAATTGTCATTATAATTTAAGCTTAAGTACGTATTTCGTTTAGCAATCCCTGATGTCTCATTTAATATTAGGTGAAAAAGCTTAAATGTTACAAAAATGATATGCACCTCGCCATCTCTTGCTACTGAAAAAAACTTCTTGTTTGATGATTTACAAGAAAGTAATAAAAGCACTAAACAAGCTAACAGCCATGGTTAAAATATTTTTTTTGTTCTATTTGAGCTCGTTCATAAAGATCCTTTGAACGACAAAATTTTCCTTTTTTTAAATTGTTTGGTGTTTTTTTTGTAAAATACCGGTTAAGAAATTCTCTGTTGTTTTCTCAATAAACAATTCGTTTGATTAAAAAATGAGAGAAAAGGGTTAAAAGTTGTTGTTTTTGTCGTTTATCAGAAACATTGAAAATCAAAAAATGATTCGGATGACTCGAGATGTTCTTAGTTGCTTGTTGGAATTTAATATTTGAATTCGTAATTCTGCGAGAAAATTAACTAAAAAACAATTAAATGAAAAAAATTGGCAAACTTCTTAAATAACTCCTTAGGAAGTCAATCATACCTGAAAATAATGAGAAAAAGTTATATTACTGCAAAATAACAAGTGCAGGCATAACACAAAAACACATACTCAAAAAAACAATAGACCGACAGGCGAGTTTTTGAAGTCTATATAATACCTAGGTATTAAAAGCTATTAATTGAAAATATTATTTGTTTTTGTTTGAATCGAATTTGAACATCAACAAACTTGTTGTTGTAGGAACTATGCAAAGAGGCCAAAAAGAGAGCAACAAACATTGACCAATATCAAAAGCTTACAAGGAATTAAATTAAGAAAGAAAATATTTTTTGAAAACACGAAGTGCCTTCAGTTGTCCTCAGTTGTCCTAGTGTCCTCAGAAAATAGTCAGTAGACACTTAAAATCAACAGATAGAGTTTAAAAAAATTGTTGGACTTTTGTTAGATGAACCTAAATTGCAAATTGACAGAAAGCGGTACGGAAAGTGAAGTTTCAATAACACACAGATTTGTTTGGAGTGAATTAACTTCAAGGCTGTTAACACAATAGCTATCATTTGAAGGCATCAAATAAGTTCAGTCAAACTTTATTCAGGGTAATTATTACGACTGCAAAAAAATCTTCAAATACCAATAATATCAGTAACAAAAAATCCTACTCATGTTTACTATTTTATTTCTTTAAAAAAACAAATTCAAGAGAAAAGAGAAACAGAGAAAAAATGGTTACAAATTTTATTCAATTCTATTGTTGGATAGAACGAATGTCTAATATAAAAGTGTTACTACTAAGGTGAATCATCATTAGCTGAGAAGATTGTACTGGTTAAAGAATGTCCTCGCCATCAGTTTTGTTTTAAAATAAAATTTAGGCGAAGTTAAAAATTTTGGTAATTCTGCAACAAAAATTGTTTGCGCTGGCTCAAAATGATCTTTTTCAGACACATTTACAAAAGATAAACGACTGCGTGAAAACATTTAAAGTACAATACATCAACAGAAACGGAAAATTTTAAAAAAAACTGTTATCTGGGTTCTTCATGAAACCCTTTTAGAATAAGTAGTGAAGCAATCAAATATGAAAAAAAAACAAATTAAGATGATTGGGCAAATGGCTGCTGCAGCTCATGTTTTATCAGAAAAACAAAGAAAACAATCTTTCTTACTGTAGCGAAGCTTTTCTTCTAATTTGGAAAATTTTTCGTAAGAGTATCCCATAATTTTTGTTAACCAGCAGCGGAACAAAAAGTGAAATTTCAATAACACACCGATTTGTTAGGAGTGGATTAACTTAAATCAATCAACTGATAATCAAAAATGTTAACAGTCAACTGAAAGCATCAAAAATGTTCAGTTAACTTTGCTCAGGGTATATTTTACCACTTCAAAAAAGATCCTCAAAAACCAATAAGATCAGTAACAAAAAATCCCACTGTTGTTTATTCTATAAACAATTCGTTTAATGAAAAAATGAGAGGAAAATGTTAAAAGGGGTTGTTTTCGTCGTTTTTTAGATAAATTAAAGTTAAAAAAAAGAAGGTTTCAGAGGATATATATATATATATATATATATATATATATATATATATAAATATATATATATATATATATATATATATGTATCTATATATATATATATATATATATATATATATATGTATATATATATACATTGCTCTCACAGTTTAATTGTTTTTTTGGTTCCGACGTTTGGGTCTTTTAAATTTTGGGTAAATTTCTGGCTTGAACTTTTCTTGTCTTTTTTCTGAGGTCTCTTCTCAATAGTTGAATTATGGAACGGCAATTTTCGCCTCTAGAGAAGCATTAGTGAATTTTTTATCGTTTTAGTTCAATAATTATAAATAAACTTTATGGCTTTAGACTCTGCGTTTTCGTGAGCATTGGTGATTTTTTTTTAAAGTTTTGTCACATTTGTTGTTGTATTTCTTGTGGTTTATCGTTGAATCTCATTTTTTACAGTCGCCATTGGGCCTTCTACTGATACATAAAGGATTTATATGATTTTTTTAGTCAATTACTTTTTCGCTTGATTTTTTCTGCAAATGATAATAAGTCAATACATGATTCATTCATTCAACATGGAATATTTTTTTGGCTTTTGCTCCATATGTTTTAAAAATTTTACGTTGATTTTTACGTTTAATTGTTGTAATAAATTTCCTCTTGTCGCTTAATTCCATTAATAAAAACGTTGTTTTGACGGTTTTAAAATTCATGAGTCAGCTTTATTGTTTTTTCAATCATTTTCTACGTTTTTTTAAATTTGATTTTTGGGTTTTCTAACATTTGGGTCAATTTTGAGATCTGACGTCATTTTTGTTCTTCTTTATCATTCTTTTTTGAAAAGGATGACAAGTGGTCTCTTTAGTGAGGCATTAATGAGTTTTTCTGAGCTTTTTTCAAAAGTTTTATGGCTTTGTCACTCTGTCTTTCCCTGATCATAGAGTGATTTTTTTTTGTTTGCCCCTGTTTGTTAATGGTTTTGTTTTTTATTATCGGATCTCTTTGTTGACAGGTACTATTTGGGCCATTGCAATAAAAAAAGGATTTTAAATTAGGTTTTCAGCCCATAGTACAAAACATAGGGCTAATTTGGCTGCCAAACTATGTTCTTTGACCTTGCCTTGCTGTAGGTTTCCCTGTTTGTAATGTTGCTTTGTTCTCTTTTGTCACTAAGTGTGGTTATTGACATGAAGATTTAGATTATCAAGGAGCCATTATGAATGTTTACATTGCTCACGACCGGTAATTTGAGTTTTCAGGTCTTTAAAAATGCTGGTCTGTAGAAAAAAATTGGATTTTGGGTTTTGCCTTATTTCTTGCAATTTTCATTTTTCATTAAAGTCTCATTAAAAGTAGCGCCGAAAATTTTTAGTGCCTCTAACCTTCTCCTAAGAATTTGAATTCAACACCAGCTTCTTCGAAAAAAAGGATATTCAACTTTTGAGTTTTGTCTGTATTGGTTGTTTTGTTAGTTAAGTATTCATCTCAACAATGAGAGCCCTTATCTGATTTATAATGCAGTTTTAGTCTGTTAGTGGCTACAGTTTGCAGCTAAAAATATCGACTAAATCACCATTTCAATTAGCCCATTTTCAGTGACCTTTTCAACCGTAGCTTCATTTTTGGTTTTGAATTGTCGTGGTTTTAAATTTGTTGCCGTGAGGGAACTGCAAATAAAAAAATGAGGTGTCAACGCTAAAAAAACGCAAAATTTTGCAAGATTGGCGTTGAATGCGTTGAATTTATGTAACATCTACGAGTAGTATATAGGTGAGCGGAGCTGCCCGGGGGGGTGAAGACCCACATGTTTTAAGATACGCTATAGCGGTTTCAAATCATTTCGGTCATCATTGAGTTAACACATCAATGTATAAAGATAGGTAATAGATTTTACATGTATTAAGATTTGATTTTTGACAATAATGTATAAAAAAGGGTAATAGATTTTACATGTATTAACATTAGAGATATGAAAGCAATGTATAAAGATAGTTAATAAATTTTACATGTATTAAGATTTGATTTTCGTCAGTAATGTATAAAGATAGGTATATGATTTTACACGCATTAAGATTGGAAATAAGACAAAATTGCATTAAGATTGGTAATAGGTTTTATGTATAAGATTTCTCATTAAATTTTTTATCACAAAATAACAGAAAAAAGGCTAACAGATAGCAAATTGAAAATTGAAGCTGTGTTATATTTTTAATTGTTCTTGAACGCAGTTCATAGCAATTATTGTAAACTTTTGTGTTTTTTTATGCAAGTCTTTCGCTCGACATTTTTGCGCTTTTCTTCAAGAACATTCTTTGACTCCCAAAGTGAATTTTTCACGCTTTCGTTCTTTATTTGAGTGATCGCTAGTGCTCCGAAGTTGCTAATATAAAAGCGGTTGCAGCATAGCAAAATTAAGTGAATCGTAGCCGAGTTGGTAGTGAGTTTGGCCATGGAGCGAGAGGTCAGTGGTTCGAATCTCGATGGGGTCAAAGTTTTTTTGCATCCATAAAGAAAAAATTGGTCTAGACTAAAGACCATCAATTAAAGTGCCTCACATGTCGTTCAAGAGCATTTCTTTCGACATTTGTCGGTTTATGTTTCACGATGAGTCATCTTCTTATGCTATTGGTTTAAGGTAACTGGTAGCAAACAGTGCTCAATAAGACTAAGTGCAAGGCAGAAAAATCTACAGTGCTAATACACTTCCAAATATTCTGAATAGCACCTGTGTTAAGAATAAGCTTATTCTAAATAATGAGTTTTCTATGAGACGTTTATCGATCAAACTCATGATTGTTGTAATTTATAGTTCCTAAATCACATATTTATCATGAATGATTTCACAGCAAACTATAGCTAATTTCGGAGACTGTACAGGTAAAAAGGATTATCTCAACTGATAAAAACGAAACAACATAATCAACTCAACTCTGGGTTAACTGGAATAAAAAAGGATCAAAATAGACCTCTGTTGAACTAATGAGATTGTATTGGTCTCCTTATATGGATGTCCGAATTGATGCACACAAAAAATTCTTATTGATAGCTACGATGAAAGTTATTCAATCAGAAGTGCTAGAACAAAAGGAACTTTAAGAATTTCCAGGTGTTTCTTTATATCAGAACAAAAAAAACCTTGCTTGATTTTTTCATCCAGGTTCTCTACAGATCTGGTCAACACCTTGCAAAATGGGTCAGAAAACTTTTACATGCTCAGCTTGAACTTTAAAAACCCGGTTCGGGTTTCCCTTCAAGAATGATTACTTTAAACAGTGGACTCATCAACTTGAAAAAAATTTTATTACAATCACATCACATGTTCACAAGCGTACAATTGATTTAAATGGATAAAATGAAAGGAAAAGAATCAGAAAGTTTAGATCATCAAAGGTGTCGTATGAATTCCATCTGCATCAACAATTCGTTTTGGATAAAAAAAACGAGAGTCCTTTTTTAGTTTGCTCATAAGTTAGAATTTGGTGATTTATAGTTCTGAATCCTCTGTTAGTTGAGGCTATGTTCACTGCATCGTCCAGGACTCGTCTGTATTTCTGTAAAAGTCCATCACTGTTTTCTTCCAGAACACTCTTGTTGAGTCCTTTGCTGCTGAACTTAGTTTTGTTCGTTACTGAATTGTAGCAACAGTACGTTTTGCTACATAAACATAGCATTTCAGTACATCGGAATTCCTCCTTGAATAATCGAGGCTCACGCTTGTCATGTTTTTTTATGTTTATCGCAACAAGTTCTTGGAAAAAAATTACTTGTACCATAAGCATGAAAAAAATCTGTACAGTCATTACTTCTCTTCTCACTCCAAATACTCCTCATTTCTGGTTTAATGCATTCATAGAGATTTTCATGAGCCAGCGCCAGATACAGAGAATCAGTGTCCATTTCAAGCTCCTCAAATTTCTGAACATCACAGAACTTGTCAAAGAAATTGTAGTAGAGCTCCAGCATTCTCAGTTTAGCATACTGTAAGATAAAGAATCCAACAATTATTGGTTCACGATGCTCAACAGTGCTTTTTGCAAGCTCAACCTCATATATATCTGGTGTAACATTGTTCAATCTTCTAAAAAGACGATTATTAATAGCTTTATGCGTCTTTTCATCGTTAAGATAAAGAGTTTCTGTGTGTCGACTTCGATCCATAATCTGATAACCATACGAGCTGTTCCCAAGTAATTTCATAGTTTCATCAACAACGCTAGAGTCCGGATTTTCATCACCTTCTCGTCTTGCATCAACAACAGATTGTACAAAACCGTTGAAACATTTTTGCGGGATATACTCAAGGAATCTGTGGATTTTGGTACAGCGAAGACCCAGCTTCAAATAAAACTTTAATAATGGTGTTATGACTATTCCATTGTTTAATTTGTAACTCGAAATCAACGTTCGTTGTGGTTTTAACAATAACGAGTTTCTTTCAGCATAATCCAGCATGAATTTACCTATATTCTCTCTTCCAACATCACAGTTTTTGAAAATTGGGGGAAAGTTTGCAAATCGTTCACGAAGCTCTTCAGGAACTTCTAAATCACACTGTACATATCCGAATAATTTATCTTCCTGTATCGGCATCAACAGCGTCTCCCTGCTCAAAGGTAATTTGTAGGGGAAATTTTTTCTAACGTGGTTCTTCAACACGGAGTTCTTCTGAACATGATCCCACCATTCACATTCTCTCATCTCTATAACTTTGTATCCTTTCTTTTCTAGGTAAAGCTTTCGCAACTTATCAGACTCACGCTTCCGGATACCATTCTCAAATTCGTCCTTATCAAGACTTGGTTGAGTTTCTCTACAGGGACAGAAGTGGTAGTAGCATCCAAGGGCTTCAAAAATTGTTTGGCAGTGACCAAAAAAGCCATCCACAGTAAAAGAATCAATTTTTTTCTGTCTTCCAGTCGTATAGAAGCTCTCAATAGTACATTCGGGTCTGTTTGCTTGATAGAAAGACATTACCATGTTCTCAAACTTCCTGATTTTGTTTTGACGAGCTTTGAACTTTTGAAGATCGCTATCAAACTCCCATCTAGTGTAGAGTCCAGTTGGCATCGCTTGGCACATGGAGAAAGGGTACAATTGGCTAGCATCTATTCCAAGTATTGCTCTACAGACATTATTTGACCTCCGGATGAATGTTTTGTCTACAACAGCTTTCCTCGTAAACACTATTGATGGACCACCAGTTATTTCACTTCTTATTTTCTCATGCAAGTCTTTGTCAGCTTCGATGAAAGGGTAAAACTTTCTATCCATCGATTTATGAAGACAGATTTTTGCTAAATTGGGTAGCGTACAACCAATCTTTAACATATCAATTTTCTGATCGTGATAAAATTTCATCATTTTCTTCATTGCTTGTAAAATTGGTACAACATCTTTGTTATTATACCAACGAAGGAAATCTCGAAAAGTTTTCATTTTCTCCACCTTCCACAACTCTTCTAGGAGAGCATAGTTTTCTATTCCAGTTCTAGGCTTTTCTTTCAGTCCCATTTCCCGGAGAACTACTGACTCCTCTTTTCCAGATTTAATCAATTTTTCCAACTGAACGAAATCTTTTTCCAGTGGATTTAGGTTTTTCAGTTTGCTGAAGAAGGAATCGTAATGTGGAAGATGACTACAGTCAAGTTTCGATGACGAATCAAACCATTCATATGGGAAATATCCTTTTGTCTCTTCGGATTGATATGCTTTCAGAAAAGAGTCCAGAGTTGTTGCTCCACCGAGAAAAATTACTATATCAAGAAATTGAACATCCCCAAATTTGAAGAAATAAATTGATTTGCCTTCTTGATTACCGTAGGTGTAGCAGCTTTGTCGTTGAGGAGATGAGGAATGAGATAGCTTTTGATTAAATTCAGATCATACTTTCCACTGTTGAATCCAAAAACTGGTAGAGTGTCAACATAATTATTGAAATGACACTGGAGATCAACGAGCTGCTTTTGTTGGTATCGTAAGAAATTTTTAGAAGCATTTCTATCTTCTGTTTCACAACTGATATTTGATTGAGCTTCGAAAATAATTTGCAGTCTGGAGGAAACATCATTCAACCTGGTTTTGATCTCTGCTTCCACCTCCAAGAACTTGGATCTCACATCCACCTTGTTTTTTGCTGCTAGTATTTCCAGTTGAGCTACAAAAGATATGATGAGACGATTAGGATCGTTTTCGCATAAGAAAACTGGTTCGTCCAACAAATTTGAAGAGATTGATACTGATACAGGTACATGAGTACCAATCCATGATGTTGTCGCCGTGTTATTGATATCAACTGAATGAACACATATTGCTTCGAAGTCGAAGACGGCTAAATTTTTGAAGAGAGTATCATCTGCTGGATAAGCAATTGAGAAGTTGTCAAGCTTCTCAAACAGTGTTTCTCGCAAAGAATAAACACCTCGCGGATAGACATTTTTCACTCGTTCTTTACAAGTTTTCAAGTGACGATTGAAGGTTCCGGAATGGTTGAAAAAGACATCACAGCTGGGACAACGAAGTTTCTTGAAGAATTTGTTGATATCATCAACATAACAAATATGGTTGTTATAACGAAGCAATTTGATGTTTTTGTCATATCGTTCAACGCTTCGTCGTACAAGTTCACCGATAATTTCACCCTCTTCGATGTCAAAATCATAGATGAAAATGTTTTGTTTGATTTGTTCTTCAATTATAGGAATTTGATCAAAGGAAACACCTGTGAAGTTTTCAGGGTCACAACCACTTGCAGTAACAAAATTGTGAAATATTTTTATTGCCTGTAGTTCAACATCTACTGATCCAATTAAATGAATAGCAATTGCACGGAACAAACACAAATTATCGCTATACGGTTCATCGTGTCCATTTGAAAGCAGACAATTTACTTCAGGGTTCCTTAATAATGGCTCTGGAAGAGGCGAATCAGTGCAACCCATAGGTATTTTCGTAAGAAGCGCTGCAAAGACAGTAACATTTGTAATTACTGTGAATCGCCATTTTGAGTTTTGGCGTTCCTGTGTACATGTTTCAATCAAGTCAAGTTTCACAATTTCGTTCTGGATGTTTAATAAATCGTTTCTATTGCTTAGCAGAAAAGCTCGGTCCAGCAGTAAATTATTTTCATTCGGATAATAATATCGGTAATCGTTTGTCTCTACATTTCGCAAAATAAACCCCAATGCTAGGTTAACTTTTGCAGCACAGTTGAGGTTTGTGAAAACTTCATCGATTTTTTCATTGATCTTTTTGTTGTCCAATTCGATAAACTGAAGTTGAAAATTTTCTGTCTGCCATGCTCAGCATGCATATCGTCAAGTAAATGCTGACAAGCTGCCAGTTCTTCTTTCAATGATTCGCTATCATTATCAATTTTCTCCATAATCTCACGAACACGGTTTGTGCTTGAGGACCCAACTTTTGTGCTAGCTTGATGTGCTTTCTTGCGAGGCAGTTGAAGTGAATAGAAACTTGGGAACTGTTTCTGACAGACAACACATTTGTTCAGTGTATTACGAACTTTTGCTCCGTGAGCCTTCGCACTATGGTATGATAATTCTGCAGCATTTTTTGTCGCAAAATTACAATTCCTTTTCTTACAGTAAAGCGTCCCCATCATACATGTCTTCCTGTGGCGAGCAATATTGGTCTTTACAACAGATTTTCCACATTTTTCACAGTTGACGGACAGGTTTCGATCTTTTGCAGGCATTTTGTAATAATTGGGTTTGTTTAACTATGTAATGAACAAATAGATGTTTTATTTTTATCGAAAAGTATTGACAACTGAGTCTTAGAATATAAAAAAACAAATGTCTCTCAAGTTCTGCAGAAATTCAAGATGTATTCATTACTACATGCGACCAATAAAGTTGAAATATTTGTTTATGTTACTAAAAATAGATTTCATTTCGAGTCGTCAACCAATCACGGCAAAGTTTGAAAAACTTCGTGAAATTGCGACAGCCATTATTCGTGTACAGAACTTCAACAACCCTGATTTGTTTTCTGAAAATCTAGACAAAATTTATTCGGTTTGTTTACTTAATGTCTCGGTTTGTTTACTTAATGTCTAGACATAAATTATTTGTTTACAAGCAATAAAAACAACAATATAAAAAATTTTCGTCTTCGAACGACCTTGAAATTTTGTTTACACCATGTTATCAACTCAAACCCAATAATTAATAGAGGTATATCACTATTTACTCACTCAGTTTAGTCTCTTACTATGGTTGAAGCTATTTACGAAAACAGTCCTGAATACATCAAAAAATTTTAAAAACGATTCAAATACACTATTTGCGACAAAGAACCAAAACCTCAAGGTTCTTGAATAGAAAATTATGCATACGGTTATCATTCGTCGTCGACTGTTATCGATGGTTGTTCGTTTGGTTCCAATCATTGGCATCTCATTTTTGAAGATACAGGTCCCGAAGATAAAATTGTTTTTTCTTCGTATGCTCCTGCGACGAAACTTTGCTTTGTGACTTGTTTTAAAATCCGTATTTTGCCTACGGAGAAAAATTTTGTTACATTTGGTGCTATTGTCTCTCGCTTACATATTGCCGTGGAGTACTTGTCAAAATTTAATCTTGTTTCAACCACCAAATTTAAAAAACAACTTCCTCTGCCTAACCCTGCGAAAAGACTCTCAACCATTACTACTACTACTTCTAACAAACATGCTTCCACCATCCCCGATGTGACTGTAAAACGTTTTTGTCAACTAATGCTTGGTGAACATTCTTCTTCTCTCTATCAGATTATGGATATAATTTTAAGTGGGCAGGGAAGTTTTGTACGAGAGACTTCAGACTATTTAATAAACTTCCAATTCTGTAAAAATTCTACTGTCTAAAATAGTGTTGTGATAGAACATTTAATTCAATTTCACTCCATATGTTTTTAAAATGCCAACAATTGCAATTCATTTACATCAGGTACAAATGGAAACTTCCTGCTATAGAAATAACGAGCAATATAGATGCAAAATAAACCACAAAGTTGCGAGTCTGCTGATTGCAGGGGAGACTGAATATCTCTTCTGTGCTCCATAATATCCATCATCATATGTAAATCAGTACATTGCTGTAAGCGGGAGAAAATGTCTCTATAGGCAGTCAGAGGAAGTGCTAACGGATCTGCAAAGTATAGTACGGGGTGTGCGTAGCGTTTCGCAAGCATCACCCAATGTGAACCAATAGAATCAGCTCGCGATGCATTCACAATTATAAAACTGTTTACTGGTATATTTAGGAGATAATTGTCAGCGGCAAAAACACCTCGAAATTTAAATTTGAGATGTTTGCACTTTTGAAAATGAATATAATTTTGGTCTTCATCCATTAGTAACCATTCATAGGTAGAACATTTTTGGATACGCTTCTTGCAGAGTCAATATACACAGTAGACGATTTTTCTCCCAGGAAAAAAATTTCAATGTTGTTTGGCAAACCAGTATCAAATTTCAGTTCAACCGATAATGATGAGTTTGTTAGTTCAGGATGAATAAAATCGTGTGTCGCCTCTTGCGTGCTAGTTAAGTCAAATACCATTATAAAGTGATGCGCAAAATCACTTAGGGGTATTCCATGACCGTTTTCAACATAAGCTAGGGCACTCATTGAATTGTAATACGGGCGCTTGTTATCATTTGTTAACATTGGAGTGCCAGCTGTTGCGAACCCGTTTCGATAGACCGTAATTTCACTCAAATCAAACTTTTGATAGTGGTAGGGATTGATATTGTTAGTTCCAATGAATGCATTGCTCCTGCACAATGCAACAATCAGCCGCCTTATTGGTTCTTTTGTGAAAATATCTTCATGTTTCCAACTACGTTGACCTGCTGTTGCGAGGAATGTTTTTGTTATTACTTCATTGTAGCGATACATTGCCGGAGTTTTTAGGAGTGTTTTTTCAATAGCTCCAACAACGTTGTCTGACACTGTCATCTTTCTAACAAATAAGTTTGCTTCATCAATTTTAACTTTGTAATTTTTTGCCGCTGTCTCACTAATGGTAACAAAATCATCTTGCGATCTTCGGAAAGAAAGCCTTAAGGTAACACCACTTACTAAATGTTTTTCACAGGAAAAGAAATCAACAGCGAGCTTTCCATATAAAGTAATTTGTTCCGATTCTCTCACAGCTACTTGCCTTGCATCCCTTGAAGCTGCAGCTATACCATCGGGGTTCGGCTCATACTCGTAACCTTGACACTTTAGCCAAGTTTCCTTTTCATCGGCTCCATGTGAAAATTCTGTTTCAATAAAACTTTTATGAGCATAGTGTCCATTAGCTGAGGAAATTTTTATTCCATTTGCAGAAACAGTACAGTCGGCGAACAGTGAATGAAGAACATTGTTGACAAAATATGCAGCATCGGTTGCGGTTGCATCGCCAGCGGTATATCGCAAATCAGTTCCATCAGCATTTTGTATTCGACATTTTACTTCCAAATAAATTTTCTGCAAATCTATGAAATTGTTGCGATCGCCTACAACTTCGAATTTGAGCGATGATCCAGAGGGAGAATAAAGGTGTCCAGTTTTTTGCTCAAATGAATGATCAAAGGTGACTAGCAAAGGTGGTTTTTCAAAAAAATCCAAGGAACTGTGAGTGCCTTCGGAAGGTATTACAATATTAGTTTGCCTTTCGGTCTCAATGATTTTAATTACAGGCGCTCTCACGTCTCCAATAATTTGATATTCTATAACGTCTATGTAGACAAATATTAATTGTGAGCCACAGGTTATATCAACTGGAAAATCACTTTGGTGTCTATTGAGAGTTTTGTGTGATTTGTATCCAATATGAATGTATCCATCATGCGAGTTGTCTTTTATACCCTTGAAGCCGAGAATACTTGGAACTTCTTCGTTTTCAAATGAAAAACCCTCATTCGCTTCGAATTGTAAAATCAGTTTCTGAATAATTTTGTCAAAAGTAAAATCAAATTGTTTAAACTGAGCAATTCGCCTGAGTTCATCCATTAGTTGATCCAAGCTACTGTAAATGCCTTTGCGAATTTTTCTGAGGTGTCCACTGCGATTATTTGAGGCGTCGAGTTCCACTCCCGAGTTTTTATAAACGACTAACCCGTTTGAATTGACGTTGTTGATGTTTGATGGGAAGGATATTGAAGATAAAGCTACTTGCCATTCTCCATCCAAAATAAGCGGTTGAGATAACTGGTTACGGAATTTTGCCATTGTTTTTTCACCAAAAACTTCCATTGATGCGTTGGATATTAGGTCGATTGTGAATTCTTTGGCGGGATTCATTTTATTCGTCTGCAGTAACTAACACGTTTACTTGGACTAATTCCGGTTCATAAAATTTACCTTCAATTATAACGTTGTTTGCATCTATAAGATTGTACGTTGGTGGACACACGGTAGCAATTTTGAATATCGTAAAAACTTCGTCTGTATAATTTTGTTTATAACCTTTTCTGAATTTTTCGCCGTGCTTTGCAATCCTAACAAGGTCTCCTTTTTCGTATTCTGGTTTGTACTTTGTTGTGTTGATTGCTAATGATATTAAAATTGGTTCATGTTTTTTGAAAACTTTATTAGGTGCTAAATGGGTTACCCGGTTAACACGACTGTTTATAGTATTTACAAACTGGGGTAAATCTTCAATATATGTCCAAGTCCACTTTTCTTCTAAATATTTGTAAATGATGTTTTTAAGCGATCGAATGTTCCTCTCTGCAAATGCCGACTTGGTTTCGCTTTCTGTTGTATATAAATGAACTCCTTTCTTCTCACAAAATTTTTTGAAATCTCCTTTGAACTCTGATCCCTTGTCTGTCCATACTTTTTCTGGTTGTTTCTTCTTGATCATTTTTTTGAACGCTTCAACAGCATCTTTTGCATATAAAGCTTTCATTGGTTGAACTCGTAAGTAACGTGATAAAACATCCACAGCCACTAACAAATATTTTACACCGTTGTTGTGTTGGGCAACTTTATCCATATACGCAACATCGACAGACCAGATTTCATTTATTCTATATGCAACAGCTTTCAGTCGGGGAAAACTTTTCCTGAATTGTCTGTATTTTGTGTACGGGGCTTTCGACTGACGATAGCGAACAATTTTGCCTCTGGTGAAACCGCTAGCCTCCTTCAAGTTAGCAATGCTACCAAATGCAGCACTGCCTTTAGTGTACAATTTGTCTAACTGTTTAACTTGATAGGAAGTAATTCTCGCAGGGGCTGGTTTGTTTGATTTCTTTTTCTGCCTCTTCAAAGTTTCTCTGGTCTCTGTCAGAAGCTTTTGTTTTCTTTCGCTGGGATTTTGAAGCAACATCTTTGTCCGACTCATATTCCAAAAATTGCAGTCTCTCTTCAGATGATAAATTTAGAAACTTTTTGGCGTATGTGTTAAAAGTCAAATGCGACCCAATATCGAGATGCGTTAATACACTGAATTGTTCGAAAGATAGTTTGCAAGTGGTTTGCTGTAAATTGTAAAGAAATGTAGCAGCAAGAACTTCTGTATTTGTACCATTAATAAGCAATCTCTTTGATGAGTCCAAGGACACAGAATCTGATTCCTCTATTATGTCCAGTATTGTATTCGCTCTTTCAAACTTTATCCCCTTCAAGATTCTAATATCATTCAGCACTCCTTTTTTGACAGTCGATGTGTTGTCTGTCGTAAATGATTTCGCCATAGACTCGTTTATTGTACTTCTATCATCCACTGAAGCGTCAGTTTGTTGTTCTGTATCCTGTTGCGAGGCAGAAGGAGCTGATGGTGACTTGTTTCTCTGGAGAAGCGATATCTGCTTGGCTGGATTGTGAATATTTTTGTTGCTGAGTAATTGAGAGACATGAGGTTGTTCTCTTGTATACATCTGTTTAGGTATTAACACAAACTCTTCAGTATGTATTTTGTTCTATATATTCAATGCAGGGTAATGCTATGAGTTTAATGAGATTGTTAAGCGAGGGAGATTGAAATATTTTTAACCGTTCAGTTTTCCCTACTTTCCTGTTTGAAAGTTGACGCAGAGTTTTTTCAAATTTTTTTAGTTCTTTTTTATTGACTGGAACAACTCCTGAGAGTACGTTCATCACACAGTCACTCAGAAACCAAATGAAGTCGCTGTCTTTAAGTAACTCGGATTCAATGTTGGAGTTCTTGTTTGTGCTTTTTGCCCATTGCTTGAGCATAAGCAAATGTTTCTTTTTCATTCGTAATTGGTGTAACAATGGCTTCCTCCGAAGGAATGTAAAAAATTGATGGATTAGGTCCAATAATATCTGACGCAAATTGTAAACCCTGACTGGCTTTGGGATCGAGATCAATAATAAAATGTTCAAAGGGGTCCGCAGTTGCTAGTTTGTATGCTTCTTTTATCAGTTGGAGACAATTCAACTGTTTTCCAAGATATTCAATTTGTTGAATGTCACGAAGCGACTTGAATATTATTATGTGTGTTGTATTCAGATCAATGGTTCTGGACCATTTGCTTTGATGGAATAAATTATGCTTGACGTATATAACATGTAATTTGCGATGACGTCCTGAGGTAGCTATTTTTACAAATTGTTTATCGTTGAAGATTTCTTCACATGAATCATCATAGATAAGCAGACAATGCGATAGATTTTTTGTTATATCAAAGCCTGAGTATTTTAGAAACTCAATCCCTGGTATAATTTGTTGCATATCTTTGAAAAGTGGTTGGAACTCTTTGTAAAAATAATAAATTTTCTCAAAACGTGGATAAAAGGTCGAACCTTTTAGCATTCGAAACAAGAGTTCTGTTTTACCACAACCACTTGGTCCTACAATTGACATGAATACCCTCTCATGTGTAAGAATAATTTTGTTCATAGTTTGGGATTAGGTAAAATGTAACCAACTAAACTCGATAAGAGAGCAATCCAGATTGATTTCTCTTCAAAGCTTTCTGATAATAGAAAGAGCATAGAAAAGCAAAGAATTATCATTAACACAATGATACTAACTTGAACAAAAAATATTACTTCGGACCTTGGCACTGTTGAATTTGAACAACAACGCCATGGGGGCCTCTCCTTGTTGTTTTCATCAAAGACTAAATTACTGATACCGGCGTCAGCCTAGTCTCTTTGATTCATTGGAGAAAAATAATTAATTGAAAATTGAATTGAAACAAGAATGATACAAAATGTTAAATTTTTGATTTATTTACTGGGCAACTGTTTCATGTACCAGAACTCAAACAAATTGAAACCTTTAATATGACTTTTTATCTCTAGTTTATAACAAACGGTTGATGAGTCATTTTCCTCGAACGATGGTTGACTGAAGATTTTTTCAACTTCGGGATGCTCCAAGACATATAGTCGCAACTCATTCGGCATCTCAATAAGTGATAGCTCACGTTCTGGTGGTGTTTTTTTCAATCTAAATTGAGGAACTTTTTTGTCCGCCCATTGCTCCCAACGTGGGATTCGCTGCTCTTTGGGGTATTGCATAGGCTTCTGGTTTGTTTTGTTCATAGCCACAATTGAACTGATTCCAATGTTCTCGAGCCCTCTGTTTATTTTTTACGTACAGTTGGAAGTGATGGAAATTATCTATCACGGGCAGGAAACCCTAAAGCTGTCCAGCTCGTCGGGAGAAAGAGTAATGGTTGCAAAATAACGTTTTGCTGCTGCGCTATAAAGCGAGTTGTAACGCGGTTGTTGTGCTGTGTTTGGTTTATTGTTGAGATAGTTCGCTCGGTTCTTTTGATCACTTGAAAAATTATTCTGTATTGGTGGAGAAGGATCCTGAACTCTGTTGAATATTACAATCGGCTGATCGTCAAGTGGAGTCAAGCAAGCGAATATCTTCAAGTTGTCTGACAGATAAGTTGTTAAAGTTGCCGTGTCTTCTCTGTACATCACTTTGTGTCCACTGTGAGAATATTCTTGCTTTACGTTCCGCGCAGTGATTTGATAATTAATCGTTTGTTAAACGAAAGTTTGAATGAAGATAACAGAAGGGAACTTGTTCTTCTGATATTATCTCTGAGATTCGGGGACAATTTAGATCCTCCGGATTATAAACAGTGTTTTGTAAAAGCTTACTGAGGAGCTCACCTTTTTCAATGCCTTTGGCAAAAAAGTTTTTCCGTGTGAATCGGAAACTGAATCTCAGACAGATTGTTTTCAAATCACAGTAAGGTATATCACCTTCTTCCCAATCAAGACCGTGTAGGTTATTGGTCAGCCAAATAACAGTTTGTCTATCGTGTGCGGGTAAATCAGCGAATTTAAGCGGCGGTTTGAAAAATATTGTATCGTTGTAACTCGAACACAAACTGAGTTCTTTTATAATGAATCCAAGTGACTTGAGTTTGAAACCTTCGAGATCGAGGACAATTATATTTGTGGTTTTGCTGCCAAAATTTTCTAGCATTCCAATTCACGAAACATTTGTGAATGAAAAATTTTCACTGATAGAATGAATAATATTCCTGTCAGGTGTCCAAAAAGACAATTGTTTACTGGTGAGTAACGGAAAGCGTAAACATAACCAGGGCCTTTGTTTCGGCAATCTTTTATAAATCCAGCGGCGTCATGCAATGCAGCATGAAGTCGTTGCACTTTGCTCCGTTTCAATAAAGGATCTAGTCTTGAATTATCAATTCCAATGAAACCACCATAGGGTCTAAATTTAAGTGCTATTTCTCCAACAACTTTTGGATCTAACAAAGAACAAGCAGCTACGAAATATAATTGTCGATAAGATATGTGTGTATAATTTATGTCACCTCTCAGTGATAAAATTTTCTCATGAATGAGCTTGATGTCTTTTGTTGCTATTGTGTTCATTATTTACTGTTTACTGAACGTGAGCGTTTAGAGATTTGGTTATAAATCTTTCAATTCTGATTGGTTGTCAACTTGAATAATAAATCAAGCACTGTGATTGGTCAGTTTGTTTTGGAAAGTTTTGTGACCCTGAACGTGTTTGGGCATGATCCGATGACTCTCCAATTAATATATCAGTATTGATTTCATACATCTAGTAACAGGTTAGTTGTTTTACGGTTGTTTTCACCAATTTGTATGCATTTACGGACATAAGTGATTATGACCATAATTGTGTACATACTTAGGTGAAAATTTGTTTTTCTTGTACAACTGGGTTTTTTATCATTGAGTATGTAATGTATGTATGTGTGTATGTATGTATGTGTATGTATGTATGTATGATTGTATTTATGTAAGTATGTATGAATGTTTGTATGAAATTATGTAAGTTTGTATATATGTATTTATATATGTACATACGAATGAATGACTGAATTAATGAATGTTTATGTTACATATGTACCTATGCTTGTATAGGTGTTTTGTGAGTGTGTGTAGGTGTGTGAGTATGTATGTGTGCAAAGCAAGATAGCGCAGTGGTAGCGCGCTGGGCCCATAACCAGAGGTTGGTAGATCGAAACTATCTCTTGCTAAAAAGACAATTTTATGATTGGGATATGTATTGGAGAGAAAACAATTGAGAAAAAATTTGGACCCAAGTTTTACAAGTGTCCACACCCCTTAGGGGAAAAATTTCAAATTGAAAAAAAAATCGACTTTGAACGCTTTTTATCATTCACAAAACATGTTTCACAACATTTAACGTCTATTAGAGACAAAAAATTGAGAAAAAATTTTTGGACCCCATTTTTCAAAAATTTTACAAGTGTCGACACACCTTAGGGCAAAAATTTCAAAATTGAAAAAAAACGACTTTGAACACTTTTTATCATTCACAAAATATGTTTCAAAACATTTGACGTCTATTAGAGACAAAAAATCGAGAAAAAATATTTGGACCCCATTTTTCAAAAAATTTTACAATTGTCGACACCCCGTAGGGCAAAAGTTTCAAAATTGAAAAAATCGACTTTGAACACTTTTTATCATTCACAAAACATGTTTCAAAACATTTGACGTCTATTAGAGACAAAAAATCGAGAAAAAATATTTGGACCCCATTTTTCAAAAAATTTTACAAGTGTCGACACCCCGTAGGGCAAAAATTTCAAAATTGAAAAAATCGACTTTGAACACTTTTTATCATTCACAAAACATGTTTCACAATATTTGACGTGTATTAGAGACAAAAAATCGAGAAAAAATTTATGGACCCCATTTTTCAAAAAATTTTACAATTGTCGACACCCCGTAGGGCAAAAGTTTCAAAATTGAAAAAATCGACTTTGAACACTTTTTATCATTCACAAAACATGTTTCACAACATTTGACGTCTATTAGAGACAAAAAATCGAGAAAAAATATTTGGACCCCATTTTTCAAAAAATTTTACAAGTGTGGACACCCCTTAGGGGAAAAATTTCAAAATTGAAAAAATCGACTTTGAACACTTTTTATCATTCACAAAACATGTTTCACAACATTTAACGTCTATTAGAGAGAAAAAAAACGCAAAAAGTTTTTGGACCCCATTTTTCAAAAAATTTTACAAGTGTCGACACCCCTTAGTAGGAAATTTAAAAATTGAAAAATTCGACTCTGAACACTTTTTATTGTTCACAAAACATTTAACGATAATGCTGGCAAAAACAGTGCAAAGTTTATACCACTGTTCTAATCAAACAAACACACACCGCAGCAAACAATCAGTCGTAACAAAAACTGGGTCAAGCTTGTAAACAAATTGAACAATGTCACAATCAATCGAAAGATGAATTAGCAGATTTTTTTTGAAAAAAGAAATGGAGCTGGCCAGAGGTACAACGGGGGGGAAGTGACTAGAACCTCAACGCAGGGGGGGGGGGGACACATTTGGAAGCCTGATTTTCTCGGCCCAACAACACCGGGGTGGGACAATTTGAAATTTCTGCGGGGTGGCCATCTACAACGGGGCGGGACAATTTGAAATTTCAAATTATCCCACCCCGTTGTAGATGACCACCCCGCAGAAATTTCAAATTGTCCCACCCCGGTGTTGTTGGGCCGAGAAAATCAGGCTTCCAAAAGTGTCCGTCCCCCCCCGGTGAGGTTCTAGTCACTTTTTTATACTACTTCTACGCTTCAACGCATATCTTACATAAATTCAACGCATTCAACGCCAATCTTACATATTATTGCGTTGAATTTTGGCGTAGATCTTACATGTTTAGCGTTGAATTTTAGCGTAGATCTTACATATTCAGCGTTGAATTTAGCATAGATCTTACATAAATTCAACGCATTCAACGCCAATCTTACATATTTTGCGTTGAAATTTGTCGTAGATGTTACATATTTAGCGTTGAATTTTATCGTAGATCTTACATATTTAGCGTTGAATTTAGCGTAGATCTTAAATAAATTCAACGCATTCAACGCCAACCTTACCTATTTTGCAATGAATTTCGGTGTAGATCTTACATATTTAGCGTTGAATTTTAACGTAGATCTTACATATTTTGCGTTGAATTTAGCGAAGATCTTACATAAATTCAACGCATTCAACGCCGATCTTACATTTTTTGCGTTGAATTTTGGCGTAGATCATACATGTTTAGCGTTGAATTTAGGGTAGCTCTAACTTATTTTGCGTTGAATTTAGCGTAGATCCTACATATTTTTCTTTGAACTAAGCGTAGAATTTACATATTGCACGTAGAATTTAGCGAAGAACTTACATAACTTTGCGTTGCATTTCAGACCATTTTAGGAATTAAAATTTTTTTTTCAAATTTTGAAAAAAAATTCAAATTTTCCCCAGTACGCCTCACATGGTAAATGCGATGAATACGTTGAATACGATTTCAACGAAAAATATGTAAGATCTACGCTATATTCAACGCAAAATATGTAAGATCTACGCTAAAATCAACGCAAAAATGGTAAGATCTACGCTAAATTCGACGCAAAATATGTAAGATTTACGCTTTTTAAGGATTGCGGCTCTTAAGAAAAGCAAGGTACTGTGGCACAATGGTAGAAGTGGCGACAAGCACGCAGGAGGTCAGTAGATCGATTCCCATATGCAATTTGAGGTTAATAGTTCTCAAGTGAACGTTCTGATTTTTTGTAAGATCTACGCTAATTTCAACGCTAGTTATGTAAGAACTACGCTAAATTCTATGCTAAATATGTAAGATCTACGCTAAACTCAACACTAAATATGTAAGATCAGCGGCAACTAGCGTTGACAAGTTGGAAATTTCACCGCCATTTCTTTCATGATTTTGCTTTGAATGCGTTGAATTTTCGTCTTTAAATTCAACGCATTCAACGCACAATTATGTAAGAAAAATGCGGTGAATTTTCCAACTTGTCAACGCTAGTTGCCGCTGATCTTACATAATTTTGGCCAAATTCCTCGGCCCGGGGAGGTTTTCAACTTTGAGCTCAAGTTGCTAGTGATTCTAAATCGCAGATACGTGTTTTAAATCAGGTTACGCCATTTCTAACTTTGCGGGTTTTGTGAATTGTCTTTTTTCCATATCGTAGTTTTTCGGGAATAGATTGCGTTGATTTATTCAAGAAAATAACACCTGATATGACAATTTTAATATCATTATGTTTTCCATAAAACTGAGTTAACGTTTGTCCTGATTTAACGTTCTCATCGAGTTTATTTGGGCGTCATGTTCTGTTCACTATCAAAGTATGACGTTACGGCTATTTTGTTGAAAGGCGGATCAAGGGTTTTTGGTATTTTATTAATTCGTGACCTGCGCTCTTATCTTGTTCCAATCAGTTCCCAGGTTGAGGTCCAGGCCCAAATCGGTTTATGATCAGACCCAGTTCAGCGCACACTCGTGTGTTCCCAGACCCGAATTACAGGGTCTGGACAAAAGTTCGAGCTTACTACAGTCTGTATGATGGTCTGGATATGGTCTGATCAGAGGTCAAATTGGTCTGAAAAGTCTGATCATAGGCGGATTCGAGCGCACCTGGGTCTGATCAGAGGCGATTTCGAGCGCAATTGGGTCTTATCATAACCTCTTCGAGTGCACTTTGGTCTGATCAGAGGCACATTCGAGCGCAATTGGGTCTGACCAAAACCTCTTGGAGCGCACTTGGGTCTGATCAGAAATGCTTTCAAACGCAATTGGGTCTAATCAGGGATCATTTCGAATGCCTTATTTTTTATTTGTTTTCATTTTTTGTTTTTTTTGTTACTTAGAGATGATGGCTCTGCCAAGAGTCAACAATAAAGCAGCATTCTGATCAGAGACTCATTTATAGTTTGATAGATCTGATCAGAAAAAAGGAGTCCAGCTGATAGCAGAGGCCGGTACCCTTCAGAAGAAATTTTGATCAACTGGAGACCACGAATTTTCTGGTGGAAAGCTGTCTAAACTCATCCTTTGAGTCAGAAATATACACTAAACGGTAAAATTTGTTCTCAACAGCTCAGTTTCGTTTTCTTTTGCAATGTTTTTATAACTTATTTATCCTTAGATGAATTAAATAATGCAAGCATCAGTTTTTATGAAATGAATATCTTAAAAAAAACTATGAGATTTTTTAAAAAGTAGAACTTTTCTCTGATCAGACTCTTTCGAGCGCACTTGAGTCTGATCAGAACCGTTTTCCAATGCGCTTCAGTCTGATCATAAACGGCTGCATGCGCAACTGTGTCTGACCATAAATGCTTCGAACGCAACTGGGTGGGTCTGATCATAACCTCTTCGAGCGCACTTGAGTCTGATCATAGTCTGATTTGATTAAGGTTTGGGCAATGGTCTGAATTTGTGTCTGGACCATGGTCTGAAGATGGTCTGATCAGAACACCTTGGTCTGAAAAGTCTGATCAGAGACCCTTTGTGTCTGGAAAGACTGATCAGAGGTAACTTGGGTCTGGAAAGTCTGATCAGGGTTAATTTACGTCTGGAAAGTCTGATCAGAGATAATTTCGGTCTGGAAAGTCTGATCAGACGAATATTTGGGTCTGGACCTCAACCTGGGTTGTCATCCATGATTAATCGGATTACGCGAGAAGGCAGAAAAGTAACCTTGCTGGATAATCATAAAGCTTGGTTTCTTGAGAGACATCATTGTTCAAAGTTTGTTTGAGAATTGGATAGATGTTGAAGGCAGAACTAAAGTTGAAAGTTGATGCTCTGTTCTACTTTGTTCGTTCTAGAGAAGCAATAATGGGATTTGTTTTAACTTCACTGGTATATATGTCAGTCCTAATTCGAAAATGACAAGGCGTGATTTATCTTTTCTGTTTTACTTTTCCTTTCTCTGTTTGATTTGGTAAATATTAAACCAAAGAATGTGGATGATAGGGGTCGGAACATCATGTGCAAAAGCACATTACCGAGCCTCCACGTTGAGGTGTAATATAGTTTCTCTCGTTAATTTATATCGCAGTTAAGGCGAGATAATTTTTCTCAAAATTTTTTTATTAAAAGACATATTTGAAAAACGGCTGGACATGTTTGAGTTCCATTTGATAGGTTTTCTACATTTTATGTAAAACCTCCTTCCACGCAGAAATGCCGACAACGATAATAAAATAATAACCTGGAAAATTTTTGTTTGCGATGACGTATTTAGTTTGTGTTCGCCTGGTTATTTTTGCATGTACTTTGCAATAATTTATTTGTTTATTTTTTGAGTGCGGGAAACTGCGGTTGTGGTTCATATTTTGTTGATGGAATGTGCTTTTGACGCTCTCATTCTGTTTTACAAAGAAAATATCACCTGTGAAAAACTGGGAGATGAGAGAAAAAAGAGGAAAATGAGGATAAAAGTGGGGAAATGTGCGCTGCGAATTCTGGATTGCATATTTCTGCAGCAGAACTGTTATAAATAATACGATAAAATAGACGATAAGTATTGCAGTGAAAAACGGAGACTATAATCATATTTAGCACCACAAAAGAATCTAGCGACTACCTTTATATTCAAATACATTGGATATTTTACCTTGAAGAGGGTTTCATTCAAAAGTTTTCAATTTGCCTCTTTTTTCTATTGTTTTAGTCAAGTTATCTCGACATTGGAAATGAATGAATTCATTCGTAGATTACTTTAATTGTGTTCTGGTCTTTGAAGGAAAATTATTACTTTATAAAAGCTCTCAGTCGATTTTTTGAAACCTTAAGAACACAATTTTTCAACAACAAAGACACAATTGTCTGCTATTATTCTTGCCCCGTTTGCTCTTATTGTATTAAAAAAAGGGAGTTTCTAATGGAATAATTTGGATAAAACTGTATTGTTGAACCAAGTTTATAACACTAATCGTGGGTTAAGCGCAGCTGTACTTCTTTGTTATAACTTAAAATCTGACTAAGATGAAAAAATCGCGTTTGAATTCAAGTCCTTTATAAAGTTCGATTTTCAGTTCCTTAAGAAATCGAGTATGCAATTTTCAATGTTGGAACATTATTTGCTGTGTTTACAAGTTCCATTGGCGAAAAGATAGTTGACGAAAAGTCACAGGACAATGAACAATTTCGGTTTATCTTAAGTCATACTCTTAGTCCACTTTGGAAAGTTCAGTTTACCTAAACAATCTTTTCTGAATATTCTCGCCCATCGGTTTCAATTTTACTCCTGAAACAGATCCACAACCCGTAAGTTCTCATCACCCAATGAACCAAAAATTGATAGACATTGACATGTCATGCAAGATGTAGACAACTCTTGAAAAAGTTGAAACGTTCCCGGAGGCTGATAGGCAATAAAATTTTGTGCACTCGGCAAGATTCTATCGAGGCGTGTCATGAAAACTATTCGTGAAACTTGCTATCGAGAACATCTTGGCACATGACAACTGAAGATTCTGATGCAAGTGAGTAAAAAAATAGAACCAAATTTAACCGTTCCAAAAAAGACAACGAGGATCAACTGGAGCATTGGGAAAAGGTAAAATTCTTAGTGTTCTTGCTTAAACTTATGATTTCGTGATAAATCTTCATTAAAGGTAATTTTAAATTTTTATATTTTGGTATCACTTGCCATGTTGTTTACTTTTCCTGGTTATCTTGACAATATCTTGCTTCTCGATGCTCCTACAAATATTGTGCAAGTTATAATATATCTTGATTTTTTCTTGTCATGTTCAGTTAAAATGTCATGTTAAGAATTACCATGTTTTAGCCCGTTTCTTTTTTAAATGTATCAATTCACTGGTTATGAATCAAACAATAATTTGCTACGTACGACAGAAAAACTTGACGCATCGCCCCTAAAAGCATTAAGAAAAATATTTGTTTTGTTCGTGTTAACAATTTGCAATAAATTTCAGCCATTTGTTTTATTGCTCCGATACCGCCATTAAAATTTTATTTCGCTTTTGGCAAAACCAACGTTTCCTACCGTGTGTTTTGGCATAAACCTCGGTTCGTGTCCGGATTTTACTGTGGTTATTTGGTAGATTTTGAGTTTATCATTCTGGTATGGGTATTTGATAGTATCCGGTAAGGTTCGGTAGGTTTGGTAAGGTTCGGTAAGTATTGGTAAGGTTCGGTAGGGCTTGGTAAAGTTCGGTAAGGTTTGGTAAGGTTCGGTAAGGCTTGGTAAGGCTCGGTAAGGCTTGGTAAGGTTTGATCAGACTCGGTAAGGATTGGTAAGGTTCGGTAAGGCTTGGTAAGGTTCGGTAAGGCTTGGTAAGGTTCGGTAAGGCTTGGTAAGGTTCGGTAAGGCTTGGTAAGGTTCGGTAAGGTTTGGTAAGGTTCGGTAAGGCTTGGTAAGGTTCGGTAAGGCTTGGTAAGGTTTGATCAGACTCGGTAAGGATTGGTAAGGTTCGGTAAGGCTTGGTAAGGTTCGGTAAGGCTTGGTAAGGTTCGGTAAGGCTTGGTAAGGTTCGGTAAGGCTTGGTAAGGTTTGATCAGGTTCGGTAAGGTTTGGTAAGGTTCGGTAGTTTTGGTAAAGTACCGTATCAACGTTTTGGCAGGGTTTAGTACACTTTGGTAGGTAATTGTTAACCGGTAGTTAAATAAACAGGTTTTGGCCTTGAGATTTGGTTAACAATGCTACTAAAAGTGGCTAAATTAAATTCAAAGCTCTAGACCCACTCAACAAAACAGAGTTAATGGTTCTTACTCGAACCGGAAAATCAACAAGAGTTAAAAATCAGGTAAATTCTACGAGTTCACAAACACCAGCAATGGTTGAAAACGAAGAATCCTCTGTTGATCCTCATTTGAAACACATTAAAAACCAAAAGCTAATGTTTGAAAGCGAAATTGAATCCTGCATCGAATTTGTTGTTTCAGGAATCGATTCCGGGGAGGACACGGAAACTCTAGAAGAAACATTGAGCGAAATTAAAGAGCTGCAGGAGAAACTCGACAACTCCGTTCAAGAGCTTTTGGACATCTCACCATCAGAAGATGCAGATACGCTCTGTTTTCAACTTAGCAAACTAAAATTCAAGATTCGAAAAACAACCGCTGCCCTCCGCAAACACAAAAAAGAAACTCAAAGCGCAGAAGTAAGCAATGTTTCATCAGGCAACTTAAGGGTAACGTTTGATAGTAGAAGCAGTAACCCAACCATTCTTAACACTAACAGGACCTCAACAAATTTCTCAGCATCCGCTGGGAACGGAGTGTCAGGTCAACTTTTTTCGTCGAACTCTGCAGCGCCCGCTAGCTCAGTTCAATCCAATTCCATTTCGCCGCCGGCTAATATGGAATCCAATATTGGTTTCTCAACGGCTACTTCATCTGGAAATCCTGTTCACAGTGCCTTGTCTTCGGAACCGTTTCTTGCTAATTCAAACAGTAGTTCAGTCAACCAAGACACATCATTTCATGTTTCGAACAGCAATCCATGATGGAAATTCCTTTCCAATCAACAATTCTCAGATCCGTCGGCGTCCGCTACACTTGGCTCTGCTTCATATCAGAACCCCATCTCTATGTCCACTTGTTTCCAGAAATCTGTACCCAAGTTGCAGGCAACAAAATTTGATGGCAACCCACTCGACTGGATGAAGTGGTTCAGCATTTTTCAAGCCACAATAGATCGATCGCCTATGTCATTATCAGAAAAGATGATACATCTTCAATCGCTATTAACTGGAGAGGCAAAGCATTTAATAGATGGATACGGCTGCAACGGTAGTCTGTATGTCCCAGCGTTGAGTCGTCTTGAGGAACACTTCGGAAACCCAAACCGGATAGTAAATGCCTTTCTTGATAAACTCTCGCAGTTCAAACCACCTAATCTGACTGTCCCTGAAAGTTATACCCAATTTTCAGCCTTTCTCTTGACCCTAGTGGATTCATTTCAACAACTTGGATTCAATCACGACATCCATTCTACTACAAATCTCAATCAGGCATTAAATAAACTTCCGACACCAGTCCGCCTGGACTGGAACAAGTATTCTAAAAGTTTTCACTCCAGCCGTCTCTTAAAGACCTTTCTGATTGGTTATCAATCTACGCAAAGGCTTGTAGAGATTTGCCAGCGCCAATTTCCAAAACACGACCCAGCCATGGAAGATCAAACTTTGCCCATAAACCATGGATTCAGAAAACTCAAAGTCCCTTGCCCTCATCTACGAGAACGACAAGCAATGGTCAACAAGGTGGCTCCTTTTCAGACGGTAACAAACAAGGCCCCTCCAGAACTGTTGTTTGCCCCAGTAATGAGACCTGTCAATATCTCTACAAATGTTCTCATTTCCAAACCCTTTCTCCTTTCGATCGGAGAGAACATGTCAAAAACTTAAAACTTTGCTTCAACTGCTTTGGCAGTCATCATGTTCAACATTGCAATTCAAAAAATGTTTGTCGAACTGGCAATTGTGGCCGAAAGCATCATACTCTGCTCCATGAGAGCTTTGGAGACAATAATCAGAGAGTGAAGCCGCCATCGGCCGTTAAATCCGTTCAATTACATGGAACAGGACAAGTAGCCCTTGTTCCGGTTGAACTTTCCAATGGTGTAAAAACTCTTGATACTTATGGGTATCTAGACAACGGAAGTTGTCAAAGCTTGCTGCTTACATCTGCAGCATCAGAATTGGAGATTGACATGAACACAGTCGCTAAAATGCCTATCAGTGGCTACCATACAACTAGAGAAATAGACTGTTCTCAAGTTTCTGTCCAAATCAAGCCATACAGATCTCAGAATAGCTCAGTAGTTTCAATCGATGTGCTAGCAGTACCAGATCTGAATATGACACCAGTTAAAACCAGTGAGCTGAACAAACTTTGTAGAAAGTTTGATCACCTTAAACACATCACGTTTCCAAAGGTCAAACAAAATCAAGTGTGTATAATCATTGAAATTGATAACCTTGATTTAATCCACTACAATGAGATAGTTAAAGGCCCGAAAAACACACCTTGGGCTGTCAAGACACCATTAGGTTGGACTTGTGCCGGAAAGACCAACATAATTGCAGATGAGCAAAATCCAGTTCTCAAAACCCAAATTTGTTCCCATGGCCAATTGGACAACGAACTTTTCACTAAAGTTCAGGATTGGATGAAGATCGAAAATTATGGCATTGCGTCCAAGAAAAAAGCACTCTCCAAGAACGATGAAAAGGCTTTGGAAATTTTACAATCCTCAACCAGATTCAAGGATGGTCATTACGAAGTTGGTCTCTTGTGGAAAGAGAACGCAAAATTGCCGAATAACAGATGGCTCGCTGAGAAACAGTTGAAACAGCTAAAAGCAAAGCTTTCCACAAAGCCAGTATTAAGAGAAAAATATGAAGAGACTTTGCAAAAGGACTTGCAAAACGGATATGTTGTAAAAATTGATCCTTGTACCGACAACACAAAGTCAGTTTCTTATCTACCTCATCATCCGGTCTCAAACGAAAATAAGCCCGGAAAAATTCGACGGGTGACTAACGCATCCAGCATCTTTCAAGGCCAATCTCTCAACTCAAATCTGCTGAAAGGCCCGGACTTGCTCAGCAATCTTGTTGGGATTATTTTGCGTTTCAGAGAAAGTCATATCGCAATATCCGCTGACATTGAGCAAATGTTTATGCAAGTCAAAGTTGCTCCTTCAGACCGTTCATACCTTCGTTTCTTGTGGGATCACAACGGCAAAATAGAAGAATATGAATACACTAGCCACATATTTGGTGCCACGTCATCACCTTGCATTGCATCGTACGCTCTACGTCGCTCTGCAATAGATAATCAGAAACATTTTCCTGAGGTTTCCCATATTGTTGAACGCAATATCTACATGGACGATTTGTATATTTCCACTGACGACGTTGAAAAAGCTGTAAACATAATGAGCAGCACTAAAGCTTGCCTGTCTCTTGGGGGTTTTAACCTCACCAAGTGGAATTCTAATTCGGCTGCGTTTTTGCAACAAGTCGGTAGGGATCAACTTTTAAACACAAACGATGCTTCACCTCAAATTCAAAAGGTCCTCGGATTACCGTGGAATGCAAAAACAGACACTTATGTAATCGAGAAGAAACTTTTCAAGAAGTTTCCCTTGGATAACACTATGGTAACCCAAAGAAAACTTCTGCGGTTTGTCGCATCCATTTTTGACCCCCTAAGTTTTATAGCACCGCTCACCATCCGAGTTCGTAAAAGTCTACAGGCCGCCTGGAATCATGGACCAAAATGGAACAAACCATTGGACCTCAATGAATTTGCAGATCTAACTCAGCTGCAAAACGAACTATGGGAATTCCGCGAAATTTCAATACCTCGCTGTTTATTCATTAACAAAGCAATAAAGGAAACAGCTCTCCATACATTCTCAGACGCGTCGGAGTATGCACTCTCAGCAGTTTCATATCTTAGGATTGAATACGTTGATGAAACCGTTCAAGTGAAATTCATCATGGGAAAAGCCCGCGTAGCTCCAATCAAAAGAATGACAATTCCAAATCTCGAGTTGCAAGCCGCCGTCTACGCAGCTCTGCTCGCACAATTCGTGACAGAAGAGCACGACATTCACATTAATGAAAAAGTTTTCTGGTCCGATAGTACCACAGTTCTTTATTGGCTCAGAACCCCAGAGATACGTCATCGCATATTTGTTGCTAACAGGTTGGCGAAGATACTTGATGTATCAACAGAACATGACTGGAATTACATCACCTCAGCTGACAATCCAGCCGATGATGGCTCAAGAGGCTATGAAGTTAAACAGATGAACTGCAGTTCTCGATGGCTCAACGGTCCTTCCTTTCTACAGTTACCAAAAAGTGACTGGCCAAGTCAGGACATCTTGAAAGCACGAAATTCAAACGTTCTCATCGTTCATGCGTTGCAAACCGATCTGCACTCAGCAATTCAATGTCCCATCGACATTGCACGCTTCAGCAATTGGAATCGTCTGGTTAGAGTTGCAGCATACTGTTTCTTCTTCCTCGATCGCTTGAAAAAAAAGAGCAGTAGCTTATCGCTCGCACATCACACACTGGCTTACAAGTACCTCATCGGCGTTGCTCAAAGTCAGAATTTTGGAAATGAGATTTTGTCTTTACAAAAAGGCAAGGAGATACTTTCGTCGAGCCCTCTAAAGACACTCTGTCCTTTTGTTAACGGAAAAAATGAACTCCGCGCCAAAGGTCGGCTGTCTAAGGCAATGGTCTTAGAAACTGCTCGCCATCCGTTAATTTTAGACGGGGTTAACCCAATCGTTAAGCTCCTCATCAAAAACACTCACGTGGTGAATAGTCACTCTGGTGTTGAACAAACACGTTCCTTTCTAATGGAATACTATTGGATTCTGAAATGCCGAGCTGTCGTTAGACAAACAATACGTCAGTGCATTCCCTGCCGAAGAATGGCTCAAGAAATTAGTCAACCTCAGATGTCAGATCTGCCCAGTGAACGTTTACCGCTACAAAATCACTTTGCGTTTGCCACAACAGGCCTGGACTTCATAGGTCCTTTTCCTATAAAACAGTGTGGTAAATTTGCTACCCGTTATATCCTTCTATTTTCATGCTTAGTTGTAAGAGCCGTTCATTTGGAAGTTTCTGAAAGTCTTTCTACAGATTCTACAATGAGTTGCATCCGCAGATTCATTAGCCGCCGCGGAAAACCAAAATTTTTTTATTCTGACAACGGAAAATCTTTTGTCGGCTCTTGTTCCGAATTGAGAAAAGGAATAGAAGCTCTCAGATCCTCGCGAGAATTTGCATCTAAGCTCCACATCTTAGACGTAGATATCAATTGGAAATTTAACCCCCCTCTGGCTCCGCATTTTGGCGGCAGCTGGGAAAGATTAGTTCAAGTTTTCAAATTCTCCCTCTACAAAGTTATTGGCTCAAGAACGCTAACAGACGAAACGCTGTCGACATTCACTTGTGAAATTGAGTCCAAAATGAATTCGCGACCATTGACGAATGTTTTTAGCGATATAAACGATCCACTTCCTTTGACGCCAAATCATTTCCTTTTGGGTAGACCCTCAATCAATCTCCCTTCAGGAGTCTTCTCTCAAAGCAAAGTAGCAGTTACTAAATCTTGGAAAACATCACAAATTCTAGCCCAACATTTTTGGAACCGATTTATTAGAGAGTATCTCCCTAACCAACAGAAACGCTCTAAATGGCACAAAGTAAATCAGAGTTTAAAAGTTCACGACTTAGTCTGGATTTTGGAAGATTTCACACCTCGTGGTCTCTGGCCTCTAGCAAAGGTAATTGAAGTGTATCCAGGCTCGGATAAAGTAGTTCGGTCAGTCAAAATAAAAATTGCATACGGTGAAAAGATCCGCCCCGTTCTCAAGCTAAGTAAAATTTCTGAAGAGTAAATTACATTCACATTCAACGGACAAATTCACATCATTTTAGCACTCAGCTTCCATAAATTCCTCCTGCAGAAATCTACACTATCGTTAATGTGCAGTCACATCACTTACTTGTCGATCAACATACGATTTAAAAAATCGTACGTTAAAAGGTCCTTCACTCTTGAGTGGTTATAGTTAGATACAGGAAGGTACAAGCCGCAACAGGTAGAAATCTCGTTTTTTTTGCGCTGTGAAGAAAGTTGCTACACCGCAGCAACCTCCGCTTTAGCCTTTTCCGCTTGTGTCGCAATTTTTGGGAGTTACAATTTTTTGCCTTTAGCCGCTCCGTCAGTTGGAAACGCCGATTTTGAAAATCATTTGCTTTGTTATCTCTTGTAACCATCTTTTTCTTCCCTCAGTTATTTTATCGGAATTATTTATTGGCTACAAAGTTTTTACCTAACAAAGCATCGTCTTTACGGAAGCCCACTATTCTTTGCAACCCTGCAAATGGGGCCGGCGATGTCATCAACATTGATGCCCAGTGGATTATTTGCCATATGTGCACTATTTACCATCTGTGCCCGATACTGATTTGACATGGTTAAGAAAAGTCATGCAAGTATTCAGCCATAACAACATCAGAAATCGTGAAGAACAGTCAATTTAACAAAAACTAGAAACTGGAAACTGATCAATTTATACTAAACCAATGTAATCCTTTATTAATTCAATAATCAAATAAATCTCACAGAGTTCCTAAGGCGGCCAATGTAACAGATTTGAAACAAAATTACAATGGATATTTTGCACCAATAAAACTTTGCACCAAGTCAGGAAACCAACAAAATATATCGGTTTCAGACCGTTTTGTGTAGGGCTGGCTCCAAATTACAAACTTTTTGATAAAGGCACGGTCAAAACTCAAAAATGGTCAAAAGTGAGAATCTTCACAAGTTGAGACCGAAAATTTGTCCAAAACCCTCCCCGATTTTGGGAAGGAAAAACCTGAGCAATCAGGAGTTATGGCACACGGTTAGGGTTACCTCTAAGCCAATCATATATCCAACTAACATTATCGCGTCAGACACACAAGTGTGGCTATTAGCACTTATATGGTGCAAAATTGGCATTTTTTGATATTTGGCATTTATTGTTAATTACATTTATTGTATATTTTATGATACTTTAGTTTTTATTTAAAGGTTTTTATTTAAAGGTCAAATTAAAGTTCCTTGCATTCTGCTACACACGAAAGCAGAAAAAAAACCAGTATCGCCAACTCGCGATTATCGAGAAGACGACAGATTGACGAAATGGAGCTGAAAAACCTAAGAGCTAATAAAGGAACAGCAACGACTACGAGAGCGACAGTTGCAGTTAGAGCAGGAGCGTGACAAAATAGATCTCTGCGGTCAGCAAGAAGAATTAACTTTACAACAAAAACAACAACAACCACAACAGCAACAACACCAACAACAACAACAGCAACAACAACAGCAACAACAACAACAAGGAGAACAAGAGTTACGTTTATAACAACAACAAGAAGTTACGTTTATAACAACAACAACAAGAAGAGTTACGTCCTAAGCTGCAACAAGAGGACAAAATACGTTTGAAACAGCATGAGCAAGCCCTTGAGAATGAGAGAAAGAAAGTTGAAGCCGACGACGTAGAGCAAAGAAAATTGAGCTGACAAAAGGAAGTTCAAGAGCATCTGGGTCTCAGGTTGACAAATTAGGTTGACAAATGTCGAGTCAAGATGGAAACAAAAAAAACGGCAGGATGGGCAGATTCAGTGGTCCAACGGTCTAGACTACCACTATGCCCAAATGTTGCGATCGACCCTCCCATAGACAGAGGTGACGAACATTTCAGCGCCTACCCAAAAACCAGTCCGCTGTTCCCACCGTGTGCAGGACTTTTTTCAACACAACTGCAAGATTCAAGTATTCGCAATAAATCAGAAATCCCAAGATCAATTAGGGTGACAAAACCACAGACGTTTTTGCCAAAGACGACGTTCCATCAGCAAGGAATGCCGGCATTCCAAAACAGACGGAGAAGCCAAAGTCCCAAGCAGAACTCTCGCAACAGATCAAGGGAGAGTCAAAACCAATCTACAGTGAGCCAACTTACCTCACAATTAATTTAACAATCAAGTGATGATCTGAGAGGATTATTAAAACTCAAGCTATCGGAGTTTCGAGGAGACCACTTTACTTGGCCCGAGTGGGCAGAACTTCGATATCATTCTGCATCAAAGGGAGCTGAGCGATTCTGAGAAGATGCACTATCTGACGATTAGCCTCAATGGTCAAGCAAAAGCGACAATGGCTGGATTGGGTTTCAGCCCACAGCTATATTTTCAAGCCTGAGACATTCTCTGTCAAAAGTTTGGCAAACAGAGAGTCATATTCAATTCTCAACTTGAGAATATATACACTCATCCAACAGTTAGACAAGATGGCTTCATCAGCAATGTTCGTTTTGCTAAAATAGTTATCAAAACGGTTAATGTTTTGACTCGGCTTGGATTTCAGCTTGACCTGGTATCGGAGGGAGTTCTGAGTTCGGCTACCAGGAAACTTTCGCTTCCGCTTAAAGAGCTCCAATTACAACACCTACAGGATCATCGACTACTAGCAGTTAAAATTATTGTTTTCAAAGACCGGTTGGAATCAACAGCCTTCATACAAGAAGACTTGTTGGCCATGACAAACTCCAAGTTTATAAGCTGCGAAAATCCCAAAAAGAAGCACTTTTGCATCCAACGGCTGAAAAAGTAAAACTTGTACTGTGCTCAATTGTGGAAGACAACACAAAAAACTTTTGCACAATGACTTCCCAAAACAGGAGTCTAAAACACGTGCCTCAGAAGCTACGACAGCAGTGGCAACAAACATCACACAAAGATGGCTCCTGGTAGTTAGCATCAGACTGGTGAAGGAAAACAACAGACTGAGCGTGCTGGCAATGTGTGATACAGGATCCCAAATTTCATTTGCGAAAGAAAGCATCGTATCTACACTTCACCTGCAGGGCTGAAAAGCGTCCTTAAACGTAGTAGGAAACCACGGATCACAAGATGTCAAGATGGAAATACTGCCGAGAACTGTTTCAGCACATGAGAAGTCGAGACCATTGACAACAGTGCAATTTTATAATCAAGACAAATTGAAATTGGGTGACCAGATTGTAGACATGCAAGGGTTGGAGGGTCGCTGCACACATCTAAGGAACTCGCCAATTCAAAGCAACAACCTAAAAGAAATTAAAATTATCCTTGCACAAGACTGCTACGACATCCATCACCCATTAGAGTTCAAAAAGTCAAATAAAAAACTGCACCTTGTGCAGTGAAATTGATAGTAGCATGGGCCTTAAGTGGTCCCCTACCGGCGAAGCAAGCAGAAACTCTTGCAACAACAGCAACCTAAATATCAGAGAACACATTAGCAAACCAGTTGAGTAAGTTTCGGGACATCAAATCCTACGCCTCAAACTGTGCTGTCACCGTGAATGTCGTTCAAAAGAGGAACAGATCAATCAAGTCTTTGGAGCAAACAAATTGCTTCACCGTTGAAAGATACGACGATGGACTTCTGTGGCGAGAAGATGAAGTGAAGTTACCAAATAACGTCTACACTGCATTGGGGCAACTCAAGTCCCTAGAACGACGCCTGCAGAAAAATGCTATGTTACGAAACGTTACCAGGAAACTATTAAAACTGACTTCAAAGCTGGTCATGTCCGCAAAATTGAACAAAATGAATGGAAGAAAACCAGAGATAAGCTTCAATGGTACTTGCCAAATCATCCTGTCTTCAACCCTCATAAACAAAGAAAATGACAAATGTGCGACGCGGCAGCAAAGTATAAAGGTGTGGCACTCAATGACAAACTTCTATTTGGGCCAGATCTTCTGAAGAGTCTGATTGGAATTATTTGTTTGCTTCCGAGAACACCAAATAGCACTGTAAGCCGACATAGAAGCGGTTTTCTTCATGTTCCAAGCGATGAATGCCGATGCTTACGATTTCTCTGGCGAGAAGATCCAGGGCAGAGGATAGGAGTCTACGAGTAAACACGACACGTTTTTGGGGCAAATAGCTTTCCGACTTGTGCAAATTAGGCATTGCATCAAGTGGCAAAAGATAACGCAAAAGACGACGAAAATCTTGTCAAACCTGTCCAGCGACACTTCTACATGAACGACTTCCTCAAGTCAAACAGAACACCCCAAGAAGATTTGTTGAGGTTGCTCAGTACCACAGCCTGGTTCTCGAGTCTTACGCCGGCCTGGTTCTTCACAGGTTTCGATTGACTAACGATCTCGTCGAAATAATTAGTCGCTCGGACGTATTAAAGGACTGTAGCTTAATTTTTGTTGATTGAAGTTAAGAAAATCCTTAGAGATAGTCTATGTTCAATCTCGTGCTGAAATTTGTAAGGCTTCAGCCGGTAGCTAGTATTGTTGCTAACTTCTCATCAAGTAAGCTCAACTAGCTTAGAACTCTCAAGATCTTGAGATATAGCAAAACTTAGCAAAAAGACTAAAGTCGTTAAAGAATCAAATTTTAGTCAATCTGAGAGCCAACTGCCCTTGTTAACAGTTTCTAATGGTTCTAACAACAATTTGGTTTCACTATTCAAACAATTGGGTTAAAGTAAATAATCAAATAATTATCATGTATAATATCATCGCCACTTGTCTCTGATTGCTTAATCAAGAAAATGATTCAGGTCATTATTTACATAGTAAATGTCAAATTACTGCAATATTTACGTTTGTTGACATAAGCACAGATGGTTATTACGTGGATGTGAATGCCTCGAATGTACGGTCTTTGACCTTTAATGGTCCTCTAAAGTATCATAAAATAAACAACTTAAGAAATTTAACAATAATTAACAAAAAATCGAAAAATGCCAATTTTGCACCATATAAGTGATAATAGCCACACTTATGGGCATGATGCAATAACGTTCGATGGATCCATGAGTAGCTTAGAAATAACCGTAACCATGTAACATAACCTCGGGTTGCTCAGGTTTTGCCTTCCAAAAATTGGGGGTTGTAGAGATTTTCGGTCTGAATTTGTAAAATTTTTCAGTTTTGACCATTTTTGAGTTTTGACAAATTTCAGGTTTCAAAAGTTATTTCTTGCTTTTTGATGGTTTTTCTAGCTGATTTGAAGTGGCGCCAACATCGCCGGCCCTGTTTTCGATCTAGGAAACGCCATCGTAGAATACTGGCGCTAACTTCACCACTGGCCGGTTTAGCTCTCCATGTGCCAATTTGACTCTCGCTGATCTCACAACTCCGTCGTTTCCAGTGAAGATCTCAATGATTCGTCCAAATTTGTACTCACAGCGTTTCACAGAGTCATCTACTAGCCATACTAACTTGCCTTCTTTCAGGTTTCGCACATGTTCTTTTGACCACTTCGATCTCTGGTTCCATGGTGGAAGATATTCACGAGTCCATCTTTTCCAGATCATGTCGGCATATGCTTCAGCCGTTTTGAAAGACTTTCTCAGGTCATGGTAGCGTTCACTGGATGGCATGAATGGTTCACTCGCGTTCTCTCCTCCTAGCAAGAAATGATTTGAAGTGAGCGCTGTCAAATATTCAGGGTCGTCACTTACTGCTGTCAGGGGTCTTTCGTTGAACGTCTGCTCTACAAGACACATTATTGTGCTGAGCACCTCATCGGCGAGGCTTCTGTTGTCCAAGATTGCAATCATGACTTTCTTGCAGTTTGAACCAGTCTTGCCCAGATTCCACCAAAGTGAGGAGCTCCGGGTGGATTGAATTTCCAGGAAATCTTTTTCTGTGCTAAGTTACTCTCAATCTTAGCTTTGTCCCACTCGTTCATGAATGTTTTCAGCTCATTGGCTGCTCCAAAGAAGTTTGTTCCGTTGTCACTGATGATGTTATTCGGGTAGCCACGTCTTGCATTGAACCTTGTCACTGCAGCTAGCCATGACTCGGTGTCCAATGACTGTGCGACTTCGACGTTTACTGCTCTGATTGTCAGGCAAGTGAAGAGGCGGCGCCATCTCTTCAAGGTTCGTCGTGGGGACTTGACTTCAAAGGGTCCGAAGTAGTCGACTCCGGTATGGGTGAATGCGAACACATGTTCATCAAGTCGTTCTCGGGGTAGATCCGCCATCGGTGGGTGAATTGGATTGGCGTTCCTGTGTCTGCATTTGATACATCTCGACTTGATTTTTCTTGATGCACTTCTCAGCCCCATGATCCACTATTCTTGTTGGAGCGTGTTTCTCACGTATTCTGTGCCCTCATGTAGGTGGTCTTGATGCGCTCTCTCCAACAGAAGTTTTACAACTGGATGTTTCGCGGTCAATAATATTGGGTGTTTTGCATTGTAATCAAGGGTTGAAGGCTTCAGTTGGCCTTTCACTCTAATTATTCCATCTTCTTCTATGAATGGTGACAATTTGGCGATGTTTAGTGTTTTGGAGATTTCTCTGCTGTTTGCTATCGACTTCGAAACATTCGTGAAGCTTTCGTTTTGAACAAAAAAATCGAAACAGTATTTGCTCTGTTTGATGAATTTTGTCTGCATTGAGGGTACCCATCTGCTTCGTCTTGAACATCATGCAGTAGGCAATGAAGTTTCAAACTCGGTTGAAGGTACTGTATCGTCTCCAGTCAAATAGCTGGTCTAGTTTACTTTCTGTGGCTACAGTACTGGTAGCTTGCTCAGCTTCAACTTCGTTCACTTGACACCATGGCTTTGGCCACTTTCCTTCATCTGCCTGGAGCCATGCTGGCCCGTTTAGCCATACGGACTCCTTGAGGCCTTCGATGGACATTCCTCGGGTTCCAATATCGGCAGGTTTTTCGGCACCTTTGACGTGTCTCCATAGATCCATCGATGAGCTTTCCAGTATTTCCGCTGCTCTGTTCGCAACGAACACTTGTTGTTTCTTGTCCGCTGCCTGTAGCCACCGTAGGACCGTTGATGAATCAGTCCAATGAAAGATTTTATCAATTTTGACATCATGCTCGTTTAGAATCTGCTTTCTAAGACGAACTCCGTAAACTGGGGCTTGGAGTTCTAACTTCGGTATCGTCATCTGTCTGTTGGGTGCCACACAACATTTCCCTATTACATATGTCAGTTTAAGCGTTGCTTCATCTTGCAGATATTCAACAATGCAAATTGCTTCCTCTAATGCATCGGTAAAGAAGTGAAGTCTCAGGATTCTGCATCCGTTTTCAAAATAAAGTCGGTTTATTGACATCGTTCTTATTTCTCTCAACTCACAGCACCAATCACTGAACATTTTTGAGTGTTCTGCTGACAACTCCTGGTCCCATGCTTGTCCCATTGCTGCCCAAATGCTTTTGAGTAGAAATCGCATTCGTATGGTGAAGGGTGAACATATTCCAAGCGGGTCGAACACTGCTGAGACAAACGATAGGACAATTCTCTGAGTTATTTTTGCCGGAACTTCTTGCTCAGTTCCACGACAGACAATGAGACTGTCTGTGTCCACATTCCAGTTAAGTCCTAGGATGGAAGATGATCGTGGTTCTGCTTCGAAAGTCTTCACAACTTTCGTTGACCTGTCTGTCTCTGGGATCTGTGACTTGACTTCATCGTCACTTGTTATCCATTTCGTCAAATTGAATCCACCTTTGATGAAAACGTCTCTGACTTTCTGGTAGATTTCGACTGCTTCTTGAGAGGTTCTGACTGACTTTAGGAAATCGTCCATATAGAAGTTTCGCTGATCCGTTCTGATGAGACTTTCATCGTTGACTGCATTATCTGTCGCCACTTGGTGCAACGCGTAATTTGCACAAGCCGGAGAGCCCTTTGCCCCAAAAACATGTCGTGTGTACTCATAGACTTCTATTCTCCGCTCTGGATCTTCTCTCCAGAGAAATCATAAACATCGGCTCTCGTCGTTTGGGACAGCAACTTGAAGAAACATTGCTTCTATGTCGGCTGATAAAGCTATTTGGTGTTCTCGGAAGCAAAAAAAAATCCGAACAGACTCTGCAGCAGGTCTGGTCCAGATAGAAGTTAGTCTTTCAGGGCTACACCTTACTACTTTGCACACACTTCTGACTTTTTCGGGTTTGTGCGTGTTTATGACGGGATGATGTGGAAAATACCATTGTAGCCTGTTTCGAGTTTCAGTGAGTTCTGTTTGATCATTTTTCCGAACGCATCCAGCGCTGACATCCGTGTCAATGGTTTCCTGATAGCGCTTTGGTAGCGTCTCTTCTTTCTGTAGGCGTCGTTCCAGGGACTTGAGCTGACCCATTGCAGAGTAGAAGTTGTCCGGCAACTTCAATTTTTCCTCTCGCCAAAGAAGTCGAACTTGGTATCTCTCACCGTTGAGTCGGCTCGTTTAATCCAACGTCTTGATTGCTCGTTGTTCGTCTTTTGAATCACCTGTGACATCGCACTTTTAGGCGTAGGACTCGATATCCCACCACTTACTCGACTGGTTTGCAAATTTGTCATCTGCAATTGATGTTGCTGTGGTTGCAAGAGTTGCTGCTTGCTTCGCTGGTAGGGTTCCACTTAAGGGCCAACTAATCTTTGATTTCACTGCCTATGGTGAAATTTTGTCTGCCGTCTTCTTGAACACAAAAAGGCGATGAATGTCGTAACAATCTTGTCCAAGAATCACTTGATCCTCGTTTAGGTTGCAGTTCTGATTTGGCAAGTTCCTCAAATGTGGGTATCGGTCCTTCAACTCCTGCAGCTCCACAATCTAGTCACCCAACTTCAGTTTTCGTGTACGTAGAATTGCACTGCTGTCATTGGTCGAGACTTCTCATGGGCTGGCACAGCTATCGGCACTACTTCAGTCTTTACATCCTGTGATCCATGGATCCCTGCTACTGATAGAGATGCTTTTTGGCCTCGGAGATGGATTTTCGACATCACTGATTTGTCCACAAATGATGTTGAGGATCCTGAATCACACATTGCTAGTACATTTAGACTTAAGTCTCCGTTTGTCAGCTTGATGTTAGTTGGGTGATGTTAGTTGCTACTGCCGTTGTAGCGTCTGAGACATTCTTTGTAGTTTCCTTCTTCGGTAAGTCGCTGTGCAAAAGTCTGTTGTGTCGCCTTCCACAGCTGGGTACACTAAATTTCCTGCTTTTGCAGTCCTTCGACATGTGACCTGGTTTTAAACAATTGAAGCACATTCGGAACTTCTGGACATGCTCGCGTCGTTCATTTACTTTCATTGATTTGAATTTTTCACACGTCCAAATGGGGTGTTGTCCATCTTTGAAGGGACATTCAAAATTCTTGGTGTTGCTCGACTCTTCGGCGTTTGAAGCAAAGGTACTCGTCTTCGGTTTATTACGGCTTTGAAATTTGTTTCTGTCAACCGACGAGCTTGTCTGTGCTAACAAGTTCTCATGAATTACTGCTTTGGAGGAAAGCCATTCTTTGAAAACAATCAGGTTGCCTCTCAGTAGTTGATGATCATGCATATACTGCAACCACTGTTCTCTCAGTTGCGGAGAAAGTTTTCTAGTTGTTGAACTTAGCCCTGCTTCTGCTTCTAGATCTGATGTGTATCCAAGTTGAGTCAAGGTGTTCACCAAATTTGTAACCACATTTTCAAATTTGACGATGTTCGTAGAATCGTTGTGTCAATTTGGAGGATGAGTATGTATTTTCTTGAATTGAGCGTTGACTATGACATCTGATCTGCCATACTTCTCACAGAGTATATCCCAAGCATGATAGTATGATTGCGAGCTGAATCTCATCCCCGATATTGCTGCTTTTGCTTGACCCGTGAGACTGGTCATGAGGTATGGCATCTTTTCTGTATCGCTGATTGACTTTTGATGAACAACAACATCAAAGAGACCTGACCACTCTGGCCACTCTAGAGGATCTCCTGAAAACTCAGTCAGTTTTAGTTTTGGCGAGCCACAGGCACCACTGCTTGGTACTGGTTGGTAAATGACTTGGGGAGTTGTGTGATTCATTGTACTCCTGTTTCTGCTCTCGGCCGACCTGTTTCGAGGGTTGTTAATGGGACTCTGACTTCTTTTTCTATCTTGAACTGCTGACGTTCCCTGCTGCTGAAATGTCGTCCTTGTCAACAACGGCGATGGTGGGTCCGTTACTCTAATTGGTTTACGGATTTCTGGTTTCTTGAGAATGCTCGGTTCTGTCAGTTGCTTTGAGAAAAGTCTTTCACCTGGTTGGAACAGCGGGGTAGTTTTCTGGTAAGTGCTGAAACTTTTGTCAGCTCTGTCCTTGGTGAAATTCGTTGGAGGGTCAATAACAACGTTTGGAGATAGTGGCCGTCTAGGGACAGACTCTTGAGCCACTGATTCTGCCCACCCGGCTGTTCTTTCATGATTGCGTCTAGATCCAACACTTTCTATCTCATCTGCCACTGATCCGGATGCTCCTGAGCTTCCTTTGGTCAGCTCAAGTTTCATACGTCTTTGTTCTTCGTCTTCCTCTGCTTTCTTTCTTGTGTTTTCAAGGGCTCGCTCATGCTGTCGGAGACGCAGTTCATCTTCTTGTTGTTGTATTTTTAGACGTAACTCCTGTTCTCGTTGTTGTTGTTGTTGTTTTTGTTGTTGTTGTTGTAAACGCAATTCTTATCGTTGGCGACGAAGTTCTATTTCTTCACGCTCCTGCTCTAACTCCAACTGGCGCTCTCGCGGTCCTTCCTCTGTTTCTTTTTTTGCTTTTAGGTTTTTGAGCTCAGTTTCTTCGATCTGTCGCCTTCTTGATGATCGCGAGTGGGCAATTCTGGTTTGTTTTCTGCTTCCGTGTGTAGCAGAATGCTTGGAAGAGACCTCGGCGTTCTCCTCAGCGTTTTCAATTGCGCCATTACCTGTATCGATTACAGTTTCGCCGTTTGGGTCTTTGTCACGAGCCAAAGTAGATGACACTAAAGATGTTTGGTTTCCACAATCCTTGCTGAGCCTGTACTGTTTGATCAGGTCTTGAAAGTGACTCCTAGCATTAGTGAAAATCGCAAACCCTTGAGGACAAGCTTCTGTCTTCATTATTCGAAGACATTCTGCGCAAATTTCATCTGGTTTTTCCAACAACCGTTCCGCTTGATCACACTGTATCTGTTTTTCGGAGTCGCTTAAATTTTCTGCTTTCAATTTCTTTTCGAGTTTTAACAATTCGTTCTCCATTGGAACATAATCTTCCAATAATTTGTACTGTCGCAATGTATCTTTCCGGTAGTCGACAACTACTGCGCGACAATCTTCAGTGTCTCGGAGATCTGATACTTTGTCAATTACCCATCGCAAACCTTTACTCTTTTCTTCTAACATACGCTTTGTGTCATTGTCAAAGCTTTCAAAATGCTTTGGTTTTAAAAGTAGCCTCTGCTGTTGTCGGTTTTCTTCCAAGTTGTCATACGTCTCGAATAAACATCAATAAGCACCTTCGCCGGTCATTTTTTGTTTTGTTTCAGGTAGCTTTCTAGCTCGTTGAGGTGTCTGGAGAAGGACTTGAGTAGGTCAGCTTGCTCTTTCTCTAACGCCTTGACTTGACCGCTTGCCTTCCAACCAGCTGTCTTCCAGTCTCTGTTGGGATCTTTGCTGGCCATCAGGTGCTGGTTGTGTTTTGGTCCACCAGATCGAATTGAAAAATCGTTGCTGTTCGTGTCCCTGCTGTTGTTGGTGTCCGGGTCGGCGGACCAATTGTTGCGGCTGCTCAAGAATCTCAACGGAACCGAAATATCACAGCCTGGTTCTCGAGTTTTACGCCGGCCTGGTTCTTCACAGGGTTCAATTGACTAACGATCTCGTCGAAATAATTAGTCGCTCGGACGTGTTAAAGGACTGTAACTTTATCGTTGTTGGTTGAAGTTAAGAAAATCCTTAGTGATAGTCTATGTTCAATCTCGTGCTGAAGTTCGTAAGGCTTCAGCCAGTAGCTAGTTTTGTTGATAAATTCTCGTCAAGTAAGCTCTGCTAATTTAGAACTCGCAAGACCTTAAGATCCAGCAAAACTTAGCAAAAAGACTAAAGTTTTTATAGAATCAAATTTTAGTCAATCTGAGAGCCAGCTGCTCTTGGTAACAGTTTCTAATGGTTCTAAATACAATTCGGTTTCACTATTAAAACAATTGGGTTAAAGTAAATAATCAAATAATTATCATGTATAATATCATCGCCACTTGTCTCTGATTGCTTAATCAAGAAAATGATTTAGGTCATTGTTTACATAATAAATGTCAAATTACTGCAATATATACTTTTGTTGACATAAGCACAGATGGTTATTACGTGGCTATGAATGCCTCGAATGTACGGTATTTGACTTTAATTGGTCATCTAAAGAATCATAAAATAAACAACTTAAGAACTTTAACAATAAGTAACAAAATATCGAAAATTATTCAATTATTAGCCAATTTTGCACCATATAAGTGCTAATAGCCACACTTATGAGTATGATGCAATAACATTCGTTGGTTCCATGAGTAGTTTAGAGATAACCCTAACCATGTGCCATCACCTCGGGTTGCTCAGGTTTTGCCTTCCGAAAATCGGGGGTGTACAGATTTTCGGTTCCAACTTGTAATTTTTTTCAGTTTTGACCATTTTTGAGTTTTAACAAATTTCAAGTTTTTTCAGTTTCAAAGTTATTTATTGCTTTCTGATGGCTTTTCTAGCTGGTTTGAAGTGGCGCCAACAGCATTCGAAGTCTACCAAAAGGTTCCTGACATCCTCAGCAAAGTTGGATTCAAATTGACGAAATGATAACGAGTGACGAAGACGACAAGTCACAAATCAGACAGATCAACGATGTTGGTGAAAATTTCGAGGCCGAACCACAATCATCCAATCATCATCAATACTTGAGCTGAACTGGAATTTAGACATGGACAGTCTCATAGTCTTTCGTGGAATTAAGCGGGAAGTTCTAGAAAAAATAACTCAGAGAATAGTCCTAACCTTTGTCTCAGCGGTGTTCGACCCACTTGGGATATGCTCACCATTAATCATAGGAATGCGGTTTCTACTCAAAAGCAATTGGGCAGCAACGGGGCAAGCTTGGGACAAAGAGTTGTCAGCAGAACGCCTGAAAATATTCAGTGATTGGTGCTCTGAGTTGAGAGAAATAAGGACGACGTTGATAAAGCGACTTTATTTCGAAAACGGATGTAACAACTTGAGAGTTCACATTTTTACAGACGCGTCAGAAGAAACATTGTGCATCGTGGCATTTCTGCAAGACAATGCACGATAAAACTAAACTATGTGATAGGAAAATGTCGTGTAGCACCTATCAGACACTCGATGATTCCGAAATTAGAGTTGCAAGCCGCAGTTTACGGAGGTCGTCCCAGAAGGCAGATATTGAGAGTAAATGATGTGAAAATTGACAAAAACTATCATCGGACAGTTTGTTCTATAGTGCTAAGATGGCTAAAAGCAGCAAACAAGAAACAACAACTGTTTGTTGCCATCAGGACAGCAGAAATACTGGAAAAATCTTCCATGGATAAACGGAGACTTGTCAAAGGACTTGATAACGGAGCAGATATCAGAACAAGACGCATGTCTATCAAAGAATTCAAGAAGTCGGGGTAGTTCAACGGGTTGGCATGGTTCCTGATAGATAAAAAAAGTGGCAAAAGACTTTTTGCCAAATGAACGAATTTGAAGTTGAGCAAGCTACCAGTACTGTGGCCACAGAAAAAAAAACAGACCTGCTAATTGACTGCAGATAATACAGTACCTTCAACCGAATTAAAAACTCCATTTCCTACTGCATGAGTTTCAGAAAAGAACAGTAGGTACTTAACAAAGCAGACAACATCCACCAAGCAGAACAAAATTTGTTTCGATTTGTTCAAAACGAAAGCTTCCCTAACTTTTCGAAATCGATAAAAAATAGCAAAACGATCTCAAAATCATTGAACATTGCCAAATTGTCACCCTTCATAGAGGAAGATAGGACAATTTTTGTGAACAGTTGACTGAAGCATTCAAATCTTGATTGTAACGCAAAGCACCCAATATTATTGACAGCAAATTATCCAGTCGTACACACTCTGTTGGAGAGAGCGCATTGTGACAACCTACACGAATGCTCAGTGTACGTGAAAAGAAATACGCTGGAACAAGAGTACTGGTTGATCCAATTAAAATATCTGTTGAGGAAGGCCAAGTCGAGATGTCTCAATTTCAGACACAGGAACTCCAACCCAATTCATCCACCGATGGCAAGTTTACCCTTAGAACGACAAAATGAACATGTGTTCCTTTTTATACATACCAGATTTGATTGCTTCAAACCTTTTGACGTTAAATTACTGCGACGTACCTTGAAGGGATGGTGCTGCCTCTTCACGTGTATAACAACGAGAGCAGTACACATCGAATTTGCGCAGTCATTAGTCACTGAGTCAAGTCTAGCAGCAGTGACAACTTTCATTGCAAGACGTAGTTACCCAAAACACTATCATCAATGGCAACAGAAGAAACTTCGTGGGAACAGCCATCAAGCTGAAAGCATTCATGAACGAGTGGGACAAAGCTAAGATTGAAACTGACTTAGCTCAGAAAAAGATTGTTTAGAAATTCAATCCACCTAGAGCTCCATATTTTAGTGGAAACTGGGAGAGACTGGTTTAAAGTTGCAAGAAAGTCATGATTGCAATCTTGGACAATTGAAGCATCACCGACAAAGTACTCAGCACAACAAAGTGTCTTGTAGAGCAAAGAGTTAACGCAAAAGCCTTGACAGCAGTAAGTGACGACCCTGACAGCACTTACACCAAATCATATCTTGCTAGGACGAGAGAACGCAAGTGCTCCATTCGTGCCATCCAGTGAAGACTACCTTGATCAGAAAAAATCATTCAAAACGGCTCAAGCATATGCCCACATGATCTGGAAAAGATGGACTCGTGAATAACTTCCGCAATGGAACCAGAGATAGAAGTGGTCAAAGGATCATGTGCGAAACCTGAAAGAAGAAAAACTAGTATGGTCAGTAGATGACTCTGTGAGTACAAACTGAGACTAATCATTGAAAATTTTACTGGCAACGACCTGGTTGTGCGATCAGTGAGAATGAAAAAGGCACATGGAGAGCTTAACCGGCCAGCCGAGAAATTGGCGTCAGTATTATACGATGGTCTTTCCGAGATCGAAAACAGGGCGACGATGTTGGCCACACTTCAATTTTTAAATCAGCAAACGGAACCATCAGACTTGAGACTTTTGGAACTGAAAAATGCCTTAGAATTTGTCAACACTCCAAAACAGTTAAAAATGAAAAGTTTTACAAGTTTGGTCCAAAAGTTTGTTTATGGCACACGGTTAGGGTTACCTCTAAACCATTCATAGACCCAAATAACCTGGTAGTGCAACCATATTATCGATAGAATCATCATTAAAAACTGTTACCAAGAGCAGTTGGCTCTCAGATTTTACAAATTTTTTTCTTTAACAGCTTTTAGACTTTTTGCTAAGTTTTGCTAGATGTTAAGATCTTGCGAGTTTTAAGTTGGTTGTGCTTTCTTGAAGAAAAATTAGCAACATTACTAACACCGGCTGAAACTTTACATACGTGAGCACGAGATTGAACGAAGACTATGACAAGGGATTTTTTTAGCTTCAATCAATAAGATTACGATTACAGTCCTCTAATACGTCCTAGCGACTAATTGTTTCGACGAGATTATTAGTCAATTGAAGCCTGTAAAGGACCAGGCCGGCGAAAAGCACGAGAACCTTGCTGTGATATTTTGGTTCCGTTGAGATTCTTGAGCAGCCGCAACAGCTAGCGGTAATCTTCCGCTCATTTGGTTTTTTAATTGCTTTTTTTCCAGGAAGAATTTCTTTCAGTTAAAAGTATTGTTCTAAATTTGGTAATTAAAAAACAATATCTTGCTTCTCGATGTTCCTACAAGCATAGTGCATGTTATAAAAAATCTTAATTTTTTCTTGTCATGTTCAGTTTAAATGTCATGTTAAAAATTACCATGTTTTAGCCGTTTGTTTTTGAAATGTATCAGTTCACTGGTTATGAATCAAACAATAATTTGCTACGCATGACAGAAAAACTTGACGCATCGCCCCTAAAAGCATTAAGAAAATTATTTGTTTTGTTCTTGGTATCAGATTTGAAACAAAATTACAATGGAAATTTTGCACCAAAAAAACTTTGCACCAAGTCAGGAAACCAACAAAATATATCGGTTTCAAACCGTTTTGTGTAGGTCTGGCTCCAAATTACAAACTTTTTGATAAAGGCCCGGTTAAAACTCAAAAATGGTCAAAAATGAGAATCTTTAAAAGTTGGGACCGAAAATATGTCCAAAACCCTCCCCGATTTTGGGAAGGACAAAATCTGAGCAACCAGAAGTTATGGCACACGGTTAGGGTTACCTCTAAGCAGATCATTGATCCAACTAACATTATCACGTCAGACCAACAATCGTGGCTAATAGCTCTTATATGGTGCAAAATTGGCTTTTTTGATATTTTGTCATTTATTGTTAAATTACTTTATTTGTTTAGGTTATGATATTTTGAATGATCATTAATGGTCAAATACCGTAGATTTGGGTTATTAGGAGCTACATAGATGACAATCCATGCTTATGTCAATAAAAGTAATACATTGCAGTTATTTGACATTTTGTAGAAATGACCTAAATCACTTTCTTGATTAACAAATTAAAAAAGAGAAGCAATGATGTTATAAATGAACTTTGTTTTATTATTTACTTTAAACTAATTGTTTCAGTAGTGCAACCATATTATAGTTAGACTATCACTATAAATGGCTACCATGAGCAGTTGGCTTTCAGAGTGAACTAAAGTTATATAGTTTAACAACTCTAGATTTTTTTGCTAAGTTTTGCTAGATCTTGAGATCTTGCGAGTTTTAAGTTGGTTCTGCTTTCTTTACGAAAAATTAGGAACTTTACGAAAACTGGCTGAAACTTTACATACCTGAGCACGAGACTGAAAAGAGACTATGACCAGGGATGTTTTTAGCTTCAATCAATAAGATTAAAGTTACAGTCCTCTAATACGTACTAGCGACTAATTGTTTCGACGAGATTATTATTCAATTGAAGCCTGTAAAGAGCCAGGCCGGCAAAAAACTCGAGAACCAGGCGGTGATATTTCGGTTCCGTTGGGATTCTTGAGCAGCCGCAACAGCTAGCGATAATCTTCCGCTCATTTGGTTTTTTAAATGCTTTTTTTTTCAGGAAGAATTTCTTTCAGTTAAAATTATTGTTCTAATTTTGGTAATTAAAAAACAATATCTTGCTTCTCGATGTTCCTACAAACATAGTGCAAGTTATAAAAAATCTTGATTTTTTCTTGTCATGTTCAGTTTAAATGTCATGTTAAGAATTACCATGTTTTAGCCCGTTTCTTTTTTAAATGTATCAGTTCACTGGTTATGAATCAAACAACAATTTGCTACGTACGACAGAAAAACTTGACGCATCGCCCCTAAAAGCGTTAAGAAAAATATTTGTTTTGTTCTTGGTATCAGATTTGGAACAAAATTACAATGGATATTTTGCACCAATAAAACTTTGCACCAAGTCAGGAAACCAACAAAATATATCGGTTTCAGACCGTTTTGTGTAGGTCTGGCTCCAAATTACAAACTTTTTGATAAAGGCCCGGTTAAAACTCAAAAATGGTCAAAAATGAGAATCTTTACAAGTTGGGACCGAAAATTTGTCCAAAACCCTCCCCGATTTTGGGAAGGAAAAATCTGAGCAACCAGAAGTTTTGGCACACGGGTAGAGTTACCTCTAAGCCAATCATTGATCCAACTAACATTATCACGTCAGACCCACAAGTGTGGCTATTAGCACTTATATGGTGCAAAATTCGCATTTTTGGATATTTGTCAATTATTGTTAATTACTTTTATTGTTTATTATATGATTCTTAACTTTTTATTTAAATGTCAAATCCTGTACATTGGAGGTATTAAGAGCAACATAAAGAACAATCCGTACTTGTGTCAATAAATTAAAAATTGCACTAATTTGAGATTTTGTAAAAATGACATAAACCACCTTCTTGATTAGGCATTCAGAAACTAGTAGCGATGATGTTTTAAGTGATATTTGTTTGATTATTTACTTTAAACCAATTGTTTGAATACTGCAACCATTTTATAGATAGAATCATCATTAAAAACTGTTACCAAGAGCAGTTGGCTCTCAGATATTATTAAAATTTTTTCTTTAACAGCTTTTAGACTTTTTGCTAAGTTTTGCTAGATGTTAAGATCTTGCGAGTTTTAAGTTGGTTGTGCTTTCTTGAAGAAAAATTAGCAACATTACTAACACCGGCTGAAACTTTACATACCTGAGCACGAGATTGAACGAAGACTATGACAAGGGATTTTTTTAGCTTCAATCAATAAGATTAAGGTTACAGTCCTCTAATACGTCCTAGCGACTAATTGTTTCGACGAGATTATTAGTCAATTGAAGCCTGTAAAGGACCAGGCCGGCGAAAAGCACGAGAACTTTGCTGTGATATTTTGGTTCCGTTGAGATTCTTGAGCAGCCGCAACAGCTAGCGGTAATCTTCCGCTCATTTGGTTTTTTAATTGCTTTTTTTCCAGGAAGAATTTCTTTCAGTTAAAAGTATTGTTCTAAATTTGGTAATTAAAAAACAATATCTTGCTTCTCGATGTTCCTACAAGCATAGTGCATGTTATAAAAAATCTTAATTTTTTCTTGTCATGTTCAGTTTAAATGTCATGTTAAAAATTACCATGTTTTAGCCCGTTTGTTTTTGAAATGTATCAGTTCACTGGTTATGAATCAAACAATAATTTGCTACGCATGACAGAAAAACTTGACGCATCGCCCCTAAAAGCATTAAGAAAATTATTTGTTTTGTTCTTGGTATCAGATTTGAAACAAAATTACAATGGAAATTTTGCACCAAAAAAACTTTGCACCAAGTCAGGAAACCAACAAAATATATCGGTTTCAAACCGTTTTGTGTAGGTCTGGCTCCAAATTACAAACTTTTTGATAAAGGCCCGGTTAAAACTCAAAAATGGTCAAAAATGAGAATCTTTACAAGTTGTGACCGAAAATATGTCCAAAACCCTCCCCGATTTTGGGAAGGACAAAATCTGAGCAACCAGAAGTTATGGCACACGGTTAGGGTTACCCCTAAGCAGATCATTGATCCAACTAACATTATCACGTCAGACCCACAAGTGTGGCTATTAGCACTTATATGGTGCAAAATTCGCGTTTTTGGATATTTGTCATTTATTGTTAATTACTTTTATTGTTTATTTTATGATACTTTAGTTTTTATTTAAAGGTAAAATATCGAACATTGGAGGTATTAAGAGCAACATAAAGAACAATCCGTACTTATGTCAATAAATAAAATATTGCACTAATTTGGGATTTTGTAAAAATGACATAAATCACCTTCTTGATTAAGCATTCAGAAACAAGTAGCGATGATGTTTTAAGTGATATTTGTTTGATTATTTACTTTAAACCAATTGTTTCAATAGTGCAACCATATTATAGATAGAATCATCATTAAAAACTGTTACCAAGAGCAGTTGGCTCTCAGATTTTACAAATTTTTTTTCTTTAACAGCTTTTAGACTTTTTGCTAAGTTTTGCTAGATGTTAAGATCTTGCGAGTTTTAAGTTGGTTGTGCTTTCTTGAAGAAAAATTAGCAACATTACTAACACCGGCTGAAACTTTACATACGTGAGCACGAGATTGAACGAAGACTATGACAAGGGATTTTTTTAGCTTCAATCAATAAGATTAAGATTACAGTCGTCTAATACGTCCTAGCGACTAATTGTTTCGACGAGATTATTAGTCAATTGAAGCCTGTAAAGAACCAGGCCGGCGAAAAGCTCGAGAACGGGGCTGTGATATTTCGGTTCCGTTGAGATTCATGAGCAGCCGCAACAGCTAGCGGTAGTCTTCCCGTAGTGCTCCTTTGGTTTTTTAATTGCTTTTTTTTCCATGAAGAATCTCTTTCAGTTAAAAGTATTGTTCTAAGTTTTGTAATTAAAAAAGTTAACAACACTTATTTTTAATGCAAAAACGAGCTTCCACGAAATTCACTTCCCCGCATTTTTCACCACGCGGAAATTTCTATCTATAATTTACAGTCCAATTCTTAAAGGATTAGGAAAGGTTTCTCAGCTTCATTAACAACCTCGACATTTTTTGTTGTCAATTTTTCCAAGATCAACCAACTTCAATTTAAATTAAGTAAAGTAATATTCTTGTTTCGATTCACTTTCACGACTGATGTGTGAGCTATACAACTAAACGAGATAAGAACCGCACCAAAGAAAATACATCGGTTATAGGCGTATTCGCATAATTATCCATCATTTAATGGTTATTGCCAATTTTTGTTTTTGTGGTTAATGGTTAATTATTTTTTTCCTCTAAAAATTGATCATTAGTGTGTTCAATGATTATCTTTGATAATGCCTTGGCCAATTTTTTGTGAAAAAATAACCGTAATACTAGGAAAGACTTTTAGCTGAAAAAAAAATTAAAAAGTTTTGTCCAATTAAAGGCTTAGTTTTTCAGATTTGTTAATCTTGTTTTACCTGTTTTAAAAATTGTTTCATCGACTCCTTCAATCCCGGTTTGATTGATTTGGGTGCATGCAACAAATAAAAAAAACGAAATTCGAATAACATTACCAAAAGAGGTAATTTGAAAGAAAAGGCTTTTATTTTTCTCTTTTTCTTCCAAGGACATTAAATTCGTTAATATGAAAGGTTAGGAAACGTTGCAAGTAATTCAGAGTGCACAGCTGAGGGTCTTAATTACCAGTTGAACGGTTTACTGTTTAGTGCAATCTTTTTGTGGAACAATGTAAAATGTAAATGATTATCTTTTTCTACTGATGTCTTCAATAAGACCTAGTTTTTTATAGTATAGAATTTGAGGATAGAATTTGACGTGTGGCCGCATATTAACAATCCAATTTGTTATTTGAGTTTACATTTTTCTTAACATCCCCGAAAACTGGTAGCTTAGTTTGAGTTTTGCTTAGAGCTCAATCGACTTTCTTCTGTATAATATGTAGGGTTAGCAATTGGTTAAACAGCTTAACCATAGTTAAAAATTAGATATTCAATCTGAAATTTATGAGAGAGAAGAAGTTTCTGTTAACTTTACATAATGAAATTTTTGAGCGTGAAAGCTACCCTCAGTGAAGTACACAATGATTCTGTAATTTTTTCGAACAGTGAATAGTGCAACCATATTATAGTTAGCTCCATCATTATAAATGGTTGCCAAGAACAGTTGGCTCTCAGATTGGACTAAAATTTTATTCTTTAACAAATTTAGACTTTTTGCTAAGTTTTGCTAGATCTTAATACGTCAAAAATAACTTGTGACAAAAATAACCATGGTACTAGAAAAAAACTTTTATCAGAAAAAAACTAAAAATGTTTTGTCCAATTAAAGGCTTAGTTTATTGATCTTGTTTTACCCGTTTTAAAAATTAGTTTCATCTACTCCTTCTATCCCTGTTCGATTAAGATTGAATGCATGCAACAAGTAAAAAGAACGAAATTTGAGTAATATTACCAAAAAATGTAATTTGAAAGAACATCAATTTCTTTTATCCAAATGTCAAGATGGTCACTCTTTATTTACTTCATGTTTCAATGTATATTTTTTTGAACCAAGGTTTAGCTTTTCGAGTTTTATTTAAAGGTTAAAAATTGTTGAAAGTAATTCAGGGTGCACAGCTGAGGGTGTAAACCAACAGTTCAACGGTGTACTGTTATGTGCAATATTTTATGGAACAATGTAAAATGTAAGTGATTATTATTTTGTATTGATGTGTTCAAAAAGAATTAATTTATTTCCTTTTGATAGGGTGGAATTTAATGTGTGGACGGACGCATATTAACAATCCTCTTTGTTATTTGAGTTTAGATTTTTTGCACTTCCCAAAAAACTGGTAGCTAACTTTGAGTTTTGTTTAGAGCTCAATTGATTCTCGTTGGAGAGTTAACAATTGGATAAACAGCTTAACCGAAGTTAAATATTAGAAATCCGATCTGAAATTTATGAGAGAGAAGAAGTTTCTGTTAACTTTAGATAATAAAACTTCTGAACGGGAAAATTACCTTCAATGAAGTACGCAATGATTATGTAACTTTTCAAACATTCCGTCGAGAACTGAAGGCTATATTGGTAACTAATGATAATGTACTCAGGAAAACTTGAACTTGAAAAGCACATTGCACTCAAGAATATACAAATTCGTAGAAAATAATATTCGACGCTAGTCGTTACTGAATAATCTCGTTTTAACACTAGCAATATCAATCTCTCAGATATTTTAACTATATTTATCATATTATCTTCAATGCAATTCGGCAGAAAATTTTGGGGAAAAATGCAAAATCCTGCAATTTAGTTTTATTTGCTGCAACATAAAATCGTGCAATTCAATTTTCTTTGCTGCAATTCAAAATCCCACAATTCTTGCATATGATAAAACAAGAATTGATTGAAAAATTATTGCTTCTCTTCAGTTCTGTTTTACCAAAAACATTTGTTAGATTTCATTGCCACCCGTTCTCGACTGACGCCATTTCAATACAAGAAAACCTGAAAATTTTTCGCACTTTTTTCATAATGGGGAAATAAAAATAAAACTTCAGGTTAAATTCATTATCAATTCTCAAATTTATTACAATTCCTTTAAAGACAGTTTTGAGGTTTAAAACCGGAATTTTCTCTTCCTAATTTGCTTGCGAATCGAATCGAAAAAGTTATACCAACGAATGTTTACAGCCTTCAAATGACTTCAACAAAATGAAAATGGTTATTATTTACAATTTCACATGGTGGACGAACACTGCTGATTAACAAAAGCGGGTTTAAAACACCACAAATCTATATCACTTGTCATAACACATGGAATGTCCACCTATGTTACAATTTAACTCTAAGCCATCTTACAAAAACATGTACTAATAAGTTTTAAGCTTTGAACACTTGGTGCAAGTTGGTGAATAGTTGAACAAGGAACGGATTTTTGGAACCCAAATGGCTTAAGGGTTTTGTTTGGTCAGGTTGCAAGTCCCTTCTCAATTTCCCGTGTAGAAGACACTGTGATTATAATTGTGAAAGTGTGTGATCGATCGAAAAGTCTGTTCAAATGTCCCATCTGTTCCATACAAAATACCGCCCAGTTGGCAGAAATGTATTAATTATCGCACAGATGGTTATGACGCAGTACCTTTTAAGATAAGATTTTAGTTTTGTTATAAAATTTATGAGAAAATTACTGCTTTTTCATTGATTTTGTTAAATTAGATTAAAATGAGGATGATCATGACAAATATAATGTTTGATACTGATTCCAGCACTGAAAAGAAAGAATTTAATTTCCCTGAAATAATATGAAACTAAAAATTTGTAAAGCACAAATATGATTTTATCAGTGTAACATATATAACAATCATAGAGGATAGTAAACAAGATCCTCACCTATTAGACCTATTTAACACTGAAACTTCAAACGTAGTTTCAACTTGAGCTTTGTATAAATCTAACTATACATTTCTTTGCTAATTTAATTTCTCGCATTTTTTAATAGTAATCCCTAAGTCATTCTTTCATTAAGGACCAGGTCATTAAGTGTAACCTAATTGTATTACAGAATTCCGCGACAGCGTTTCGAATCCCTCTCAACTTCTACCATTTCTTGATATTTCCTCATGTTTCAAGTCCAGATCTTTCCTCGAAAAATATTTTGCTTCTTGATTATGCAAAAAAAGTATAATCGGTTACTAATTTCGATTCTGCTAATTGCACGCAATCGTATTGGCCGTTTCTCCCAGCTATGATTTATGGGATCAAGCCAGCTTGCTTAATCCCCAAACGGAGAGAGGGAATGGGAAAGGGAGAGAGAAAGAGACACTGGGATCTTTGTTGGGCTAATAGACCCTGTGATCTCGATTACTCCGGGAGGCGGGCATTTTCACTTTCCAATTACTAACTGGTGAGCACTGGTTAATCAGATTTAATACAGCCTACTCTTTTTGGTGTCAAACCGGTCACAAAACTTTTGCCCTGCCTCACAAGGCCGCAGCCTCCACCTTAACTGTGCTCAATTCAAAAGTGTGACACTTTTTCAACCTCCCATTATCCTAAGACCAATTAGCCGATGTTAGGCTGAAATTATTCCAAAGAGTCAGTACTCTAGAACATATAGCTACCAAAAGGTATGTACAATGTTCAGTTTTAAGGGTTTTTTCTCTTCACACCCCACTCCCTTCCAATGCATCAAGGTCTCTAAAGCTTAAAACCAACAAAAGCGAAAACTACCTATAGCGAGGGCAGGTATAGACTTGTAGACTTACAGAAGGGGGAAAATTTATTTGTTCGAATGGTAATTTTCTCATATCTAAATTCTTTTATCGATGTTTTCTGATGTCTTTATTGACAATTTATGCATAACTTTCTTTTGATTTTTGGGTTGTTGAAGAACAGTGTTTTCATTTAAATGTATGGATTCGTAAAGTTTTCCGCAAAAATAACCATTTTCAAACCAACATCTCTTTTTTTAAAAAATGTAACTAAAATGATGCTAGCTAAATTTGTTAAAATTTTCTATCAGTCTTAATTTTAAAAGCTGATATGGT